>NC_045960.1:104179791-104543541 GCF_010909765.2 Amblyraja radiata
CAGATCCAGTTGCCAGAAGCCTGTGAAGTCTAGACACTTTATTTAATCTGCGGCTTTCATACTTTGGCCAGCCGACTTACCCAAACTTGTCGCCCCATTACACTAAGGATGTGGAGGCTTTGGAGAGGGTGCACGTGAGGTTTACCAGAATGCTGCTCGGATCAGAGGGCATTAGCCATAAGGAGATTTGGTTTGTTGTCTCTGGAGTGTCGAAGAATGAGGGGAGCTGTCCTTGTCAATGTACTATCTATTGTGAGGGGCGTAGATAGGGTAAACAGGCAGAACCTTTTCCCAAGGGTGAAAATAAGGTCTTAAGTGATAGGAGCAGAATGAGGCATTTCGGCCCATCATCTCTATGCCACCATTCAATCAAGGCTGATCTATCTCTCCCTCCTAACCCAATTCTCCTGCCTTCTCCCCACTACCCGACACCCATTCTAATCAAGAATCTGTCTATCTCTGCCTTAAAAATATCCACTGACTTGGCCTCCACAGCCATCTGTGGCAAAGAATTCCACAGATTCACCACCCTCTGACTAAAGAAATTTCCCCTCATCTCCTTTCTAAATGAATGTCCTTTAATTCTGAGGCTATGACATCTAGTCCTAGACTCTCCCACTAGTAGAAGGATCCACTAGCTTTAAGGTGAGGGAGATGTGCGGTGTATATTTTTACACAGAGAGTGGTGTGTGCAGAAACATGATGCCAGAGAGAATGTTGGAGGACATAAGATACTGGCATTTAAGAGGGGATTAGATGGGCACATCGATATGCAGGGAATTGAGGGATATGGATCACATCCAGGAGATTAGCAGGAAACCTGTTCCTGATGTTGGTGGAGTCCAGAAACAGGGGCCACAGTTTAAGAATAAGGGGCCTTATTTAGAACGGAGATGAGGAAAAACTATTTCACACAGAGGGTTGTGAATCTGTGGAATCTCTGCCTCAGAAGGCAGTGAAGGCCAATTCTCTGGATGCTTTCAAGAGAGAGTTATATAGACCTCTTTAAGATAGCAGAGTCAGGGGATATGGGGAGAAGGCAGGAACGGGGTACTGATTGGGGATGATCAGCCATGATCACAATGAGTGGCAGTGCTGGCTCGAAGAGCCGAATGGCCTACTCCGGCACCTATTGCCTATTGTATATTAACCTGGCATCATATTCAACATGGATATTATTGGTTGAATGGCCTTTTGCTGTGATGTTAACCTTTAGAGATAAAGCATGGAAACAGTCCCTTCGGCCCACCAAGTCCATGCCCACCAGCGATCCCTGCACACTAATACTATCCTACACACACTGGGGACAATTTACTAATATTTCAAGCTGATTAACCTACAAACCTGTAAGTCTTTAGAGTGTGGGAGGAAACTAGAGCACCCGGAGAAAACCCACGCAGGTCACAGGAAGAACGTACAGACTCCATTCAGACTGCAGCTGTGGTCAGAATCGAACCCGGGTCCTTGGCACTGTAAACCAGCAATTCTACCGCTTCACCCTCGTGCCGCCCTAAATGATGCAAAGATACACAAGTACCATTACAATGTGCTGTACTGTTCCATGTTCTATGCTAGCTGGTTAGAGAGAGATGGCGTGTTGAGACTCTTACACTGGCCCTCAAGTTGCCATTTTGTTCAATGTTCCCCGAGGAATTTTTCTGTCATTTCAGTCATTTCATCCTTCTGCACAAAATGCATTAGAGGCAAATTAGATTCTGATGGAGGCATTTTGTGAAATAAAGACAGCTAGAAGTGAAAGTGAATGTGATTGCAATGACCCATCACATTGCTAATGGGTTTCACAGCTGCTGTGATATTGATATCTTTCATGACGTACTAAAGGATTTGCATGGAAGTGTGTGTATGTGCTTAAGTTTGCAAGTGGATCTGCTGTGTTGGAACTTACATAAAAATCGCAGATACATTTTTACATAGAAACATAGAAAATAGGTGCAGGAGGAGGCCATTCGGCCCTTCGAGCCTGCACTGCAATTCATTGTGATCATGGCTGATCATCCACATTCAGTAACCCGTGCCTGCCTTCCCCCCATATCCCTTGATTCCGCTAGCCCCTAGAGCTTTATCTTTTAAATTCATCCAGTGAATTGGTCTCCACTGTCTTCTGTAACAGAGAATTACAAAATTCACAACTCTCTGGGTGAAAAAAGTTTTTTCTCATCTCAGTTTTAAGTTTAGACTGTGGCCCCTGGTTCTGGCATCCCCCAACATTGGGAACATTTTTTCCTGCATCTAGCTTGTCCAGTCCTTTTATAACTTTAACCCAACTCCACCTTAATCTTTCAATGGTTCAATGGTGTTTTTATTGTCACGTGCAACCACGTAATGACGTTCGGTTCAGTTTAGTTTATTGCCACGTGTACCGAGGTACAGTGAAAAGCTATGGTTGCGTGCGAATCAGTCAGCGGAAAGAATTGACTTGAATTGAATACTCTATTATCATATGTGTCACGGTGAAATTCTTTGCTTGCCTACTAAAGGTATGCAAATAGTCGTCACATAAAGGGCGATACAGGCGGGAGAGGGTTAATAGGTTGAAGGTTGGACAAAGACCAGAGAAATTAAGGTGACATGAGGCTGAATATAAGATCAGGAAGCCTAATAAAACAAGCCATTTTGGGATGAGCTATACATAAGGTCATAAGGTCATAAGTAATAGGAGTAGAATTAGGCCATTCGGCCCATCAAGTCTACTCCGCCAATTCAATAGACAATAGACAATATACATAGATAATAAGTGCAGGAGTAGGCCATTCGGCCCTTTGAGCCAGCACCGCCATTTAATGTGATCATGGCTGATTATCCCCAATCAGTACCCCGTTCCTGCCTTCTCCCCATATCCCCTGACTCCGCTATCTTTAAGAGCCCTATCTGGCTCTCTCTTGAAAGTATCCAGAGAACCGGCCTCCAATCATGGCTGATCTATCTCTCCCTCCTAATTCCATTGTTGTGTCTTCTCCCCATAACCTCTGACACCTGTAGTAATCAAGAATCTATCTATTAGGAATGCTACACTTGTCCCTTTACCTCCCCCCTTGACTCCATTCAAGGACCCAAGCAATCTTTCCAGGTGCGGCAGAGGTTCACCTGCACCTCCTCCAACCTCATCTACTGCATCCGCTGCTCTAGATGTCAACTGCTCTACATCGGTGAGACCAAGCGTAGGCTTGGCGATCGCTTCGCCCAACACCTCCGCTCAGTTCGCAATAACCAACCTGATCTCCCGGTGGCTCAGCACTTCAACTCCCCCTCCACTCCGAATCTGACCTTTCTGTCCTGTGCCTCCTCCATGGCCAGAGTGAGGACCACCGTATGTTGGAGGAGCAGCACCTCATATTTCACTTGGGCAGTTTGCACCCCAGCGGTATGAACATTGACTTCTCTAATTTCAGGTAGTCCTTACTTTCTTCTCCCCTTGTTCAAGAAAGAACTGCAGATGCTGGAAAATCGAAGGTAGACAAAAGTGCTGGAGAAACTCAGCGGGTGAGGCAGCATCTATGGAGTGAAGTAAATAGGCTGAAACCCTTCTTCAGTCTACATTCTTCCTCCCCTTCTCAGCTCTCCCTCAGCCCTCTGACTCCACTTCTTCCTTTCTTCCTCCCGCCCCCCCACCCTCACATCAGTCTGAAGAAGGGTTTGGACCCGAAACGTTGCCTATTTCCTTCACTCCATAGATGCTGCCTCACCCGCTGAGTTTCTCCAGCATTTTTGTCTACCTTTGTTTTTCCAGCATCTGCAATTCCTTCTTAAACAAGAATCGATCTATCTCTGCCTTAGAAATATCCACTGACTTGTCCTCCACAGTCTTCTGTGGTAAATAATTCCACAGATTCACCACCTTCTGACTAAAGAAATTCCTCCTCATCTCTCATCCTTCCTTTACAACTCGTAAATAACCCACCTCATAAATAATAGTTATTAATAATAATAATAATAATAAATTTAGGACCTAAAAATCATTTTGGAATTAATGGATCAGAATTAATGGCAGCAAGAAGCAGTCTGTGCTCTTTATTTAAGCCACGTTCTGTTTAGTTTAGAGATACAGCGCAGAAACAGGCCCTTCGACCCACCCAGCAACGACCAGCGATCCCCGCACATTAACCCAATCCTACACACACGAGGGACAATTTACAATTTTACCGAAGCCAATTAGCCTGCAAACTTTATGTCTTTGGAGTGTGGGAGGAAACCGGAGATCCCGGAGAAAACCCACACAGGTCACGGGGAGAACGTGCAAACTCCGTAAAGCCAGAACCCGTAGTCAAGATCGAAACCGGGTCTCTGGTGCTTTAAGGCATCAACTCTACTGCTGCACCACCGAGCCACTCCTGAGTCTTGAGTGGATCTTTCCGTGCAACTTTCCAAAAGGGACTACCAGTACAACAATCTGAATTCTAAGCATAAAAAGGCTGGGAAAACCTACTCTGAAAATTGTATTCTGCACTCTGCACCTTTCCCATCAATCTGCCTATTGTACTTGAGTTGGCTTGATTGTATGTATGTACTGCATAAACTGACTTTGATTACATGGCATGAAAAACAAAGCTTTTAGAGAGTCATAGAGTGATATAGTGTTTGAACAGGCCCTTCGGCCCAACTTGCCCACACTGACCAACATGTCCCATCTACACTAGTCCCACCTGCCCGCATTTGGTCCATATCCCTCCAAACCTGTCCTATCGATGAACCTGTCTAACTGTTTCTCAAACGTTGGGATAGTCCCTGTCTCAAATACAGCCTCTGGCAGCTCGTTCCATACACCCACCACCCTTTGTGTTCACTAAATGACACAAAGTGCTGGAGTCAGGCAGGGACCCTCTAGTCCTAGATTCTCCCAGCAGTGGAAACACCCTCTCCACATTCACTCTATCCAGGCCTTCCTCACTGGATCTTAATTTCACTTTAGATACAGTGTGGAAACAGGCCCTTCGGCCCACCGGGTGAAGAAAGTATGTCCTCATCTCAGTCCTAAATGGCCTACCCCTTATTCCTGAACTGTGTGTCCCCTGGTTCTGAATTTCCCCAACATCGGGAACATTTTTATGCAGTTACAGTAAGTGAAAATCTAGCAGGCAAGCAGGATGCTTTCTCCAACCACCCCCACTATCTTCCACCGCTTCCACCCAATGCTTGGTACCTACTTCCAGCAGCCACTGGTTGTCCTCCAGGGTGCACTGAACCACAGCCTGGTCCATGCTGGTCACCAGGGCGAATTCGGCACAGAGACTCTCACGGCAGTGGCGCAATGCTTCCGACGAACGCCCAGGACCCTTGCACTGAGGCTGCTCCATGGCCGGAGTTGCAGTGAGTGACTTGCCAGCCCGGCAAACACTCGCCATCCCCGGCTCCCCGATCGCATCTGCCCCCGCTGCTCCATCCCTCCCTCCGCCCGCAGCCCATGTATTTGAGATTAGTTTTGAAATTCTCAGAGGGTGAGAAATTTGTGATCAACGTGAGAGCGTGAGAATTTGGTGAAATGCGTGATTCTCACGCTCAATGCGTGAGAGTTGGCAGCTCTGTTGTACCGTGGCCGTGAGGTGGTTCGTATCCTGTATTATATCTGTAAAGGGCCTGTCCCACCAGCATGCGACTGCATGCGTTTGGCGCGACCAGGCGGAAGCGGAGTTCGCGCTAAGTTCGCGGTAAGTACGCGGTAAGTACGCGCAAAGTTCGCGCAAAGTTCGCGCGTGACGTAATTTATGTCATACTCACCAATCAGCTGGGCAGGAGGCGAGCCAACTGAATTTGGACGGCGCACGGCGTCGGGCGGTGACATCATCACGCAACACCACGTGCTATGCATACGCCATCAAGACGCTGCGTATGATGTCAAGACGCTGCGTACACCGTCAAGACGCTGCATACACCCTCAATGCGGGCCGACAGTGCGGGATTTTTGGACCCCCGCGCGATGTCGGGACCAGCCCCTCACAACTCCATACTCCTTCGCGCTTCGAAGTGGGACCGGCCCCGCACGGCCATACGCCTCTAGCGACCACGTTTGGTCGCGCGCTAGACGCATGCAATCGCATGCTGGTGGCACAGGCCCTTAACGCTGTGTAGTGTCACAGGTGTAATATCCTGCATCCTGTGTTGCCAGGGGAAACACAAGGCAAAGTTGTCACAGAAGACCTGAGTATCTACATCAATTCTCCTCAGGATGTGTGTGCAAAGGCGAGAGGCAACCAGCTGCTTCTAATGGAAGAAGAATACATAAAAAGGCTGGTGGACTATAATGCTGGAGAAACTCAGCGGGTGAGGCAGCATCTTTTTCCGGCATCTGCAGTTCTTGCTTAAACATGAAAAGGCTGGGGTGCTTTGCAGCTGACTAGGCAACAAGCTTCAGGAATAAGTTCAGTCAACAGACACACAATCCCTAGGGTATTCAGGGTAATGAGAGTGCTCAGTTTCTGTGCCATTGTATCTGTTACTGTGACAGGGGCTTCTATACACATCTGTACACAGGGCCAGAATCGTAGAGTCATAGAGTGATACAGCGTGGAAACAGGCCCTCCGGCCCAACTTGCCCACACACAGACCCACATGTCCCATCTACACTAGTCCCACCTGCCTGCATTTGGCCCATACCCCTCCAAACCTGTCCTATCCATGTACCTGCCTAAATGTTCCTTTGAAGTTGCCATGATCCCTGCCTAAACCACCTCCACCTTCGTTCCATATACCCAACACACTTTGTGTGAAAAAGTTACACCTCAGGTTAAATCATCAGGCAACCTAAACACTCCCAGAGTGTTCACTAACAAAAGACTCAAAGTGCTGGAGCAAATCAACATATCAGACATCATCTCTGGAGAATGAGGGTAGGTAGTGCTTTGGTTTGGGACCCAGCTTCAAACTGATTGTAGTGGGGGTGAGGTTGAGAATTGGGGGGCTGGACAAAGCCTGGCAATTGATATTTAGAAAGGAGATGAGGAGGAATTTCTTCAGTCAGAGGGCGGTAAATATGTGGAATTCATGGCCACAGGCGGCTGTGGTGGCCAAGTCAATGGGTATTTTGAAGGCGACAGATATTCACAGATTCTTGATTAGTGTTGATTGGTGTCAGGGGTTATGGGGAGAAGGCAGGAGAATGGGTTTAGGAGGGAGAGATAGATCAGCCATGATTGAATGGTGGGGTGGACTTGATGGGCCGAATGGCCTAATTAAGCCCCTACAACCTATGAAGTTTCACCATCTGACTAAAGGAATTCCACCTCATCTGCTTTCTAAAGGTACATCCGTTTATTTTGAGGCTACAGCCTTTGGTCCGAGACTCTCCCCCTGGTGGAAACGTCCTCTCCTCATCCACTCTATCCAGGCCTTTCACTATTCGGTAAATTTCAATGATGTACCCTCTCATCCTTCTAAACTCCAGTAAGTACAGGCCTGGTGCCGTCAAATACTTTGATGAAAAGTCAATAAATTGAAACATTAATTCTGTCTCTCGCTCATTAGTTGACGAATTGCTCTTTGCAGCATTTTTGATTTGGGTTTCAACACCTCCTGTATTTGGCCTTTGATTTAACTTTTAAAAATTTCTCCCAATTAATTCAACTCCCTGGGAAAATCTGAATTTTACTGGAAACATGTTTAGATAAGATTGTAACCCTTTCCAGCTACATGATAAACTACAAAGTGTTGCGAGAAACTTGAAGAATATTTTTGCAATTTATTATGGAATATATTTACCGCTTTACATTTCAGAAGCAAGAATACCCCTTTCTGTTTTACATTTTAATAGGAATCTCAGGGGTAACTTTTTCAAGCAAAGGGTGGTGAGTGTATGGAATGAGCTGCCGGAGGAGGTAGTTGATGCAGGTGCTATCGCAACGTTTATGAAACATTTGGACGGGTACATGGATAGGACAGATTTTGAGGGATATGGGCCAAATGGAGTCAATTATAAAAGATGAAATAGTGGCACATTTGGATAGCAAAAGCAGCATGGATTTACGAAGAGGAAATCATGCTTGACTAATCTTCTGGAGTTTTTTGAGGATGTAACTGGGTAAATGGGCAAGGGAGAACCAGTGGATGCAGTGCACCTGGACTTTCAGAAAGCGTTTGATGAGGTCCCACATAGGAGATTATTGGGCACAATTATGGCACATGGTATTGGAGTAGAGTGCTGACATGGATAGAAAATTGGTTGGCAGACAGGAAACAAAGAGTAGGGGTTAACGGGTCCCTTTCAGAGTGGCAGGCAGTGACTAGTGGGGTACCGCAAAGCTCAGTGCTGGGACAGCAGCTATTTACAATATATAGTAATGATTTAGATGAAGGGATTACAAGTAAGCAAAATTAGCAAATTTGCAGATAACACAACGCTGGGTGGCAGTGTGAACTGTGAGGAGGATGCTATGAGGATGCAGGATGACTTGGACAGGTTGTGTGTGTGGGCAGATGCATGGCAGATGCAGTTTAATGTGGATAATTGTGAGGTTATCCACTTTGGTGGCAAAAACAGGAAGGCAGATTATTATCTAAATTGTGTCAAATTGGGTAAAGGGGAACTACGACAGGATCTGGGGGTCCTTGTTCATCAGTCACTGAAAGTAAGCATACAGGTTCAGCAGACAGTGAAGAAAGCAAATGGCATGTTGGCCTTCATAACAAGAGGAGTTGAGTATAGGAGCAAAGAGGTCCTTCTGCAGTTGTACAGGGCCCTAGTGAGATCTTGTGTGCAATATTGTGTGCAGTTCTGGTCTCCAAATTTGAGGAAGGGCATTCTTGCTATTGAGGGAGTGCAGCGTAGGTGCACAAGGTTAATTCCCGGGATGGCGGGACTGCCATATGCTGAGAGAATGGAGCAGCTGGACGTATATTCTGGAATTTAGAAGGATGAGAGGTGATCTTATTGAAACATATAAGATTATTAAGGGTTTGGACATGCTGGAAGCAGGAAACATGTTCCCGATGTTAGGGGAGTCCAGAACCAGAGGCCACTGTTTAAGAATAAGGGGAATTCAGAATGGGGATGAGGAAAAACCTTTTCACACAGAGTGTTGTAAGTCTGTGGAATTCTCTGCCTCAGAGGGCAGTGGAGGCAGGTTCTCTGCATGCTTTCAAGAGAGAGTTAGATAGAGCTCTTAAATATAGCGGAGTCAAGGGATATGGGGAGAAGGCAGGAACGGGGTACTGATTGTGGATGATCAGCCATGATCACATTGAATGGCGGTGCTGGTTCGAAGGGCCGAACGGCCTACTCCTGCACCTATTGTCTATTGTTTATTGCCTAAAGTGGACAAGTTGGGCCGAAGGGCCTGTTACCACGCTATATACTTCTAAGTCTCTATGACTCTATTTAATAACATTAAAATCAGACAAATGATCTCGTACATAGAAACATAGAAACATGGACAATAGGTGCAGGAGTAGGCCATTCGGCCCTTCGAGCCTGCACCGCCATTCAATATGATCATGGCTGATCATCCAACTCAGTATCCTGTACCTGCCTTCTCTCCATACCCCCATGAACACCTACATAAGATCGCTCCTCACCTTCCTGTACTCCAAGGAATAAACGTGTAGTCTGCTCAACCTATAGCTCAGACCCTTGAGTCTTGGCTACCTCTGTGTGAATCTGGACCGGGTGTCAAGAGTTAAGAACAGCTTCTTCCCCAAGGATATCATAGTCCTGAAGCAATCCTCTCTTTCACTCCCCATTCCCAGAGCTAATGCCGCGTACTCTTAAGGGCCTGATGTCATTTACGTGACATCATTTATGCGTCACGACGCACGATGTGCGCGCATGGCGTGCATTACGCGCGCATGGTGCGTGGTGACGTAGGCAGTGACGCGCGGTCGAGCGCGCTGCCCAAGGATATTGCGATTCACACAATCTTCGTGCGGCACCTACGTGACGCGCAAATGATGCCCAAGTGGGACAGGCCATTCAATCTTAACTCTACGTCATTCAATGATTCCGTTATTGTACTTTAATTTTTCTTGGCACTACATCAGATTGCACAGCAATTTTGTACAATTCTGTTGTTTCGCACGAGTGTTTATCTTTGCATTTATTATTACTGTGTGCATACTGCTTAATATTTGAGCCTCATGCGTGCGAGGAATTTCATTGGACCTTGATGTGCAGGACAATAGTTTAGCTTAGTTCAGAGATACAGCGCGGGAACAGGCCCATCGGCCCACCGTGTCCACGCCGACCAGCGATCCCCTCGGTTAAAATGCTCCTGATGTTGGGGGAGTCCAGAACCAGGGGTCACGGTTTCAGAATAAGGGGTAGGCCAATTCGGACTGAGATGAGGAAAAACTTTTTTACCCAGGGTGTTGTGAATTTGTGGAATTCTCTGCCACAGTAGGCATTAGAGGCCAATTTACTGGATGTTTTCAAGAGAGAGTTAGTTTAGCTCTTATGGCTAAAGGAATCAAGGAATATGGGAAAAAAGCAAGAACTGGGTACTGATTTTAGATGTTCAAAAGGGAACTGCAGATGCTGGAATATCGAAGGTACACAAAATTGCTGGGGAAACTCAGCGGGTGCAGCAGCATCTATGGAGCGAAGGAAATAGGCGACGTTTCGGGCCGAAACCCTTCTTCAGACTCAAGGGTAAGTTTCAATATCCATGTTCTCCACTGATTTTAGATGATTAGCCATGATTATATTGAATGGCGGTGCTGGCTCGAAGGGTCGAATGGCCTACTCCTGCACCTATTTTTTCTATGTTTCTATGTTCCTATTAACACTATCCTACACACACTAGAGAACATTTACACATACACCAAGCCAATTAGCTTACTAACCTGTACTTCTTTGGAATGTGGGAGGAAACCAAAGATCTCGGAAAAATCCCACACAGTCATGGGGAGAACGAACAAACTCCGTACAGGCAGCACCCGTAGTCAAACCCGGGTCTCTGGCACTGCGAGCACTGCAAGGCAGCAACTCTATGGCTGAGCCACCATGCCACCCCGAATAAACTAATCTGAATCTGAATCTGAATCTGAACCAATTTATCAATATTAAAGTAGAGGTCTGACCTTAAACGTCATCTATCCATGTTCTCCACAGATAACCTGTTCAGTTACTCCAGTATCTTGTATCTTTTTTTGTAAACCAGTATCTGCAGTTCCTTTTATCCTCATTGATTTGGTTCTGTAGCCAAAGCTTCCCTTTGTCACTGTCAATAACGACACTAACTTTTGTATTCCTCCGATATAGAATGATTAGACTCACGGGGAGAACATTCAAGCTTTGTACAGCCAACGCCTGTAGTCAGGATCGAAACCGGGTCTCTGGCGCTGCAAGGCAGCAACTCTACCGCTGCACCACCATGCCCGGTTGGATTTGCGACTGTAGGGGATCCAATATGCAAACACTGTGCACGATGCCAACATTAGTGGAGCACATGTTTTGATTTGGACAAGCAGGTTCATCTTCTAGCACGAAGTCAGAGTTCTGTGAGGCTGAAGGCGAGTTGCTTTCCATCTGCCACAAGTTCACAAGATCACAAGTTATCGGAGTAGAATTAGGCCATTCGGCCCATGGGGTCCACTCTGCCATTCAACCATGGCTGATCTCTCCCTCCTAATCCCAATCTCCTGCCTTCTCACCATAACCCTTGACACCCGTTCTAATCAAGAATTTGTCTATCTCTGCCTTAAAAATATCCACTGACTTGGCCTCCACCGCAATGAGTTCCACAGATTAACTACACTCTGACTAACGAATTTCCTCCTTACCTCCTTTCTAAAAGAGCATCCTTTAATTCTGAGGCTATGACCTATGGTCCTAGACTCTCCCGCCAGTGGAGACATCCTTTCCACATCCACTATGTCTATGCCTTTCATTATTCTGTAAGTTTCAATGAGGTCCCCCTTCAACCTTTCTAAACTCCAGCGAGTAGAGGCCCAGTGCCATCAAGTGCTCCTCAGTAAATGAAGCATCTGATAACTAACAGCCCTGACAAGCTGTTGCCAAGGATCACCGCTCTATGTGATGGAGGAGATACATTAGGGCAAAAACACATCCATTCCGTTAAAGACATGGAGGCTCGATCAAATGTAAGTGTTCTGCAGTACAAGGCACATTCATCCAAGGCTAAAATGCTCACAGCATACACAATGGTGTGGCCAATTCTTGTCCTACCAGCACCAATGTTGGGTACTAATTCAGGTTAAGATAAAAAAATTTAAGTGTACGACACAGAAACGGGCCCTATGGCCCACTGACCAGTGATCACCCCTTACACTAGCACTTTCCTACACACTAGGGACAATTAACCTACAAACATGTACGTCTTTGGAGTGCGGGAGGGAACCGTGACTGAAGAGATGTTCCCGAACCCGAAACGTCAAAATTAAATTTGTTTTTGTCAGAGGGTGGTGAATCTGTGGAATTATTTGCCACACAAAGCTGTAGAGGCCAAGTCAATGGATATATTTAAGGGAGAGATAGATAGATTCTTGATTAGTACGGGTGTCAGAGGTTATGGGGAGAAGGCAGGAGAATGGTGTTAGGAGGAAGAGATAGATCAGCCATGATTGAATGTCGGGTTAGATTTGATGGGCCGAATGACCTAATTCTATACCTATTTCTTATATCCTTATGTCACCTATTCCTTTTCTCAAGAGATGCAGCCTGACCCACTGAGTTCCTCCTGCTTTTCGTGCCTGCCTTCTATACCATGTTCTATTGGTGTGTCTAGAATCACCCAGAGATCAGTCTAAGTCAAGATATCAGGTTTCCTTCTCTCAAAACCCTGCTAAATACATTGATTTTAAAAATAAAATCCAGTTCAGTCATCAAGTCATACAGGTCCTTTCTAGGCCCCATCTACCCTATTCCCACTTGCCCGCATTTGGCCCAAAACCATGTAACTGTCTAACTGTTCGTTAAATGTTGTTATAGAACCTGCCTCAACTACCTCCTCTGGTAGCTCGTTCCATACACCCACCACCTTCTGTGTAAAAAGTTGCCCCTCAGGCTCCTATTAATTATTTCCTCTTCACCTTAATCCTTCGTCCTCTGGTTGTTGATTCCCCTATCCTGGGTACAAATATTCTGTGCATCTCCTCTTTGTATTCTTCTCAGGATCTTATACAACTGTATATGGTCAGCCCTCATCCTCCTACACTCAACAATTTCAGGTTTACCACAACCCATATTTTGTTCCATATTTAGAGTCAAAGAGTCATGCAGTCATACAGCATAGAAACAGGCCCTTCGACCCAACTTGCCCACACCGGCCAACATGTCCCATCCACACTAGTCCCATCTGCCTGCGTTTGGCCAACATCCCTCCAAACCTGTCCTATCCATGTATCTATCTTAATGTTCAGAGTCATAGAGTGATACAGTGTGGAAATAGGCCCTAAGGCCCAACCTGCCCATACCGGCCAACATGTCCCATCCACACTAGTCCCACCTGCTCACGTTTGGTCCATATCCCTCCAAACTTGTCCTATCCACGTATCTGGGTTACAGGGTTTCCTTTATTGTCATTCAGACCGAAGTCTGAACAAAATTTCGTGCCTGCAGTCATACATACATACAATACAATAAAAAAACAACAATAAACACATATTAACATCCACCACAGTGAGTCCACATAGCACCTTCTCACTGTGATGGAGGCAAAAGTCTTAGGGCTGCAGTCTCTTCCCTCCTCTTCTCTCTCTCTGCGCTGAGGCGATACCCCACCGGGCGATGTAGCAAACAGTCCCGCGGCCCTGGGGTGGTCGAAGCTGCCGTCCACCAGTCCTGCTGACACAGCCGCTGGCCCGCGGCCGAACCCCGGACTCAGGTCACCGCCGCCAGAACACAGTCCCAGCCGCCGGAGCATCGTTCCAGCACCGAGCCAGATCGCCCTCACGTGAGTACCGTTACTGTCTCAGCCTCGCGCCAGGCCGCCGCTTCTCCCTCGGGCTGGGCCGCCCCGACTGGGCACCGCTTCTCCCTCGGGCTGGGCCGCCCCGACCAGGCGCCGCTCCTCCCTCGGGCTGGGCCGCCCCGACTGGGCGCCGCTTCTCCCTCGGGCTGGGCCGCCCCGACTGGGCACCGCTCCTCCCTCGGGCTGGGAGCGCCGTACCTCCCCGAGCTCGGCCACTCCGACGGGAGCACCGTTCCTTCCTCGGGCCGGCCGTCCTCACGAGAGCGTCACAGCCCCTCACGGAAGCCCTGTTCCAGCCCCGAGCCGGGCCGTCCTAACGAGAGCGAGCCCAATCGCTGTCTAAATGCTTCTTAAATGTTGGGATAGTCCCTGCCTCAACGACCTCCTCTGGCAGTTTGTTCCATACACCCACCACCCTTTGTGTGAAAATGTTACCTCTCAGATTCCTATTAAATCTTTTCACCTTCACCTTGAACCTATGTCCTCCGGTCCTCGATTCACCTGCTCTGGGCAAGAGACTGTTCATCAACCCGATCTATTCCTCTCATGATTTTATACACATTTTAATTGCAATGTTTCTTAAACATTGTGATAGTCCATGCCTTATCTACCTCCTCCGGCAGCTCGGTCCATACATCCACCACCCTCTGTGTGAAGGGTTAAGTTATTTAGTTGAGTAATTGAGTTCACAATCCCCAGATGACATGGTAAGATTCAAATCTGGGCCCTCAGACTCAATCTTGCCAGTTGCTTTGTTCTGTTCCAGTACCTTAATCAATATGCTATGTAGTTCCATGGGAAACAGGGCAGAAATGCAAACATGAGCTTTCTGAAGCTATTTAATGAACACTCCAGACTCACACAAGAGACTGCAGATGCTGGTTTACAAATAAAGACACAAAGGTGTCCTTCCTCTGGCTTCACATGCTGTACCTCCTCTATACGTATCTCATCTGTATTCACCAATCTCTAGGTCAGCAGGTGTATGTGAGCATTACCTGCAGTTAACCCTTTTTCAGTACCATCAGGATTTGGAAATGTCCGTGTGGAGGAAGGAACTGCAGGTGCTGGTTTATACCAAAGCTGGTTTAGACACAAAATGCTGGTGTAACTCAGCTGGTCAGGCAGCATCTCCGGAGAAAAGGAATAGGTGGCGTTTCAGCTCGGAACCCTTCTTCAAAGTTCAGAGTTCAAAGTTCAAAGTTCAAATTCATTTGTCACATGCACCATAAGGTGCAGTGAAATGTAATTTACCATGCAGTGTTACAATTATAAAAGGACACAATACACAACATAATTCAACACAGACATTCTAATCTGAGGAAAGACATTCTTGCCATAGAGGGAGTACAGAGAAGGTTCACCAGACTGATTCCTGGGATGTCAGGACTTTCATATGAAGAAAGACTGGATAGACTCGGCTTGTACTCGCTAGAATTTAGAAGATTGAGGGGGGATCTTATAGAAACTTACAAAATTCTTAAGGGGTTGGACAGGCTAGATGCAGGAAGATTGTTCCCGATGTTGGGGAAGTCCAGAACAAGGGGTCACAGTTTAAGGATAAGGGGGAAATCTTTTAGGACCGAGATGAGAAAACATTTTTCACGCAGAGAGTGGTGAATCTCTGGAATTCTCTGCCACAGAAGGAAGTTGAGGCCAGTTCATTGGCTATATTTAAGAGGGAGTTAGATGTGGCCCTTGTGGCTAAAGGTATCAGGGGGTATGGAGAGAAGGCAGGTACAGGATACTGAGTTGGATGATCAGCCATGATCATCATGAATGGCAGGCTTGAAGGGCCGAATGGCCTACTCCTGCACCTATTTTCTATGTTTCTATGTTTTTATCCACCACAGCGTTCTTCACTGTGGTGGAAGGCAATACAGTTTAGACAGTCCTCCTCCTCCCATTCTCACCCATGGTCAGGACCCTGACTCTCAATAGTCGCTGCTACGGACGGCCCGAAGTTCAAGCCCTCTGGCGGGGATGGTCGGAACGCCGACGTCGGGACAGGTCGAGCTCCCAAATCAGCCATCTCCTGACCGGAGACTCCAAACAAGGATTACGACCCGAAACGTCTCCTGTTCTTTTTCTCCAGAGACGCTACCTGACCCGCTGAGTTACTCCAGCATTTCGTGCCGTCCCATCTACCCCTTGCCAGGGAAGACCCAGAGTGCTGGAGCAGATCAGTGGGCCGGGCAGCATCTCAGGAGAACATGAGTCGGTGACGATTCGGGTCAGGACATATCAATTCGTAAGTTCAGACGTTCTAGGACAGGAATTAGGCCATTCAGTCCATCAGGTCTACTCCCCCATTCAATCTTGGTTGATCTATCTCTCCCTCTCAACCCCATTCTCCTGCCTTCTCCCCATAACCCCTAACACCCGAACTAATCAAAAATCTGTCAATCTCTACCTTAAAAATATCTATTGACTTGGCCCAGATTTCTGGAGTCTTTGGAATTGTGGAATTCATTGCCACAGACGGCTGTGGAGGCCAAGTCAATGGGTATTTTTAAGGGGGAGATTGACAGATTCTAGATTAGTACGGGTGTCAGGGGGTATGGGGAGAAGGCAGGAGAATGAGGTTGAGAGGGAAAGATAGATTAGCCATGATTCAATAGTAGAGTAGACTCGATGGGCCGAATGGCTTAATTCTGTTCTAACAACATGAACTGATGAAATCCAACCCAAAATGCTACCTATCCATGTTCTCCAGAGATGCTGCTTAAAGGGCCTGTCCCACTTTCACGACCTAATTCACGACCTCTGCCGAGTTTGCCCTTGACTCATACTTGCAGCATTGTCGTCACAAGGTCGTTGGAGGTCGTAGGTAGGTCGTAGGTAGGTAGGTCTGAAGAAGGGTTTCGGCCCGAAACGTTGCCTATCTCCTTCGCTCCATAGATGCTGCTGCACCCGCTGAGTTTCTCCAGCATTTTTATGTACCTTCGATTTTCCAGCGTCTGCAGTCCCCTCTTGAACACGTAGGTAGGTCGTGATGCTAGTCGTAGGTACTCGTGGCATCAAGTAGGTCGGGGCCTTTTTTCAACATGATGAAAAATGTTCACGAGTAAAAAAGATCATGAAAGTGGGACAGGACTCGCTGAGTTACTCCAGCATTTTGTGTCATTGTTTGTCAATGACATTTAGAAAAGAGGTGAGGAGGAACTTCTTTAGTCAGAGAGTAGTTAATCTGTGGATCTCATTGCCACAGGGGGCTGTGGAGGCCAAGTCAGTGGATATCTTTAAAGCAGAGATAGACATATTCTTGATTAGTACGGGTGTCAAGGGTTATGGGGAGAAGGAAGGAGAATGGGATTAGGAGGCAGAGAACAGCCATGATTGAATGGCAGCGTAGACTGGATGGGCCGAATGGTCTAATTGTACTCCTATGACTTGGGGACTTGTGACTTATGAACGGGTGAACTTGTGATGCAAATTCTGTTTCTGAAAGCTCTGCTTTCAGCAACTACGGTATTCTGCCCCGGGTCTGTGGATGCAATGTGAATCCATATAATCTACTTAGAATTCACACCAATAAACATCAATGGTGTATCATTAAACAGCTAACATCACTCAGACCCTCACGATGGGGGCAGAAGCGATGATGGTGGAAGAGAGATTACAGCAGGTAAAATTAAACATCACGAGGCAACCAGAAATGTATTTTTCAAATTTAAATTAAATCGGATGGGAGCCTGCTGTAAAACCGCAAGATATGCTGATTTTATTTGTGGGCAGATAATGTTTTATGTTCAGTGTCAGCCTCCCTTGCAGCTTCATTCATAACTAGGAAATATTAAAGCCATCAGCTTGAAGAGCAGAGATGTGGTTGCAGAACATTGTTCTCCAGTGAAGAACTCATTTATTTATCTTCAGAAGGAAAAAAAACTTTCCAATAGAAAACAGCTTGGATGATTGCATTAATGTTTAGTTTAGTTTACTTTCGAGAGACAGTGCAGAAACAGGCCCTTTGGCCCCATCGAGTTGAAAGGCAGATAGATAGATACTTTATTGTGATATGTACTGTTAAGGAGCAGTTAAATTCTTTGTTTACACATACATAGTACACAAAACAATCGCCACAAGGCACAGACAAAGTTATAAAGTACCCTTAAACATTGTTGGTCCCTTCTTCGTCCCCCCCGTCCCCCCACCTCTGTCCCCCTCGCCACCACCACCACCACTGGTCTCTTGTTCTCAGCACTCCCCCCCATGCCAGGTTCCCTTTGTTCTTTGCCCCAGGGACACCGACCTCGAAGTTCCACCTCCCTCCTCATTCTTGGTCAATGCCGGTGCCTCGTGCTTGTGTGCGGAGTCCGCAGTGGCGAGTGGTCCTCGGTCCGTGGTGAGCCATTGTCCATCATGGATCTCCATCTCCTTCCCCTTGCTCTGTGAGTCCGTGCCGACCAGCGATCCCCGTACAATAGCACTACCCTACACACACACACTAGGGACAATTTATAATTTTACTCCAAAGCCAATTAGCCTACACACCTTTTCGTCTTTGGAGTGTGGGAGGAAACCTGAACACCCGTAGTAAACCCACGCGGTCACGGGAGAACGCGGTACAAACTCCGTATAGACAGCACCCGTAGTCAGGATCGAACCTAGGTCTCTGGCACTGTAAGGCAACAACTCTACCGCTGCACCACCATGCCGCCTCTGAATGAATTCACCTAAATGAGAAGCAGGTTGATTTAAGGCTAAAGCTGAAAATATACTATTTGTCGGAAGGAACTGCAGATGCTGATTTATATCGAGGATAGACACACATTGTTGGAGCAACTCAACGGGTCAGGCAGAGAGAAGGAAGGGGTGACGTTCCGGGTTGAGACCCTTCTTCAGACTGAGAGTCAGGGGAGAGGGAGCCTAGAGATATGTGAAAGGGTAAGGTGTGAACGTGACAGATCAAAGCAGATGATGACGAGGAAATGTAGAATGGTTCATTGTTAGCTGAAGGAAAGGTGACAACGTGGCATACAGTCAGTAATATTTAATCTGGAGGACAGTAGAAGTAGTCGGAGAACTAGGATGGGAGCGGGACAGAGAGAGAATGAAAGCTAGATTTACTAGCTGTAAATGTTGACACATAGAGTGAGAGGGACAAGACCAGCAGATTAATGTTTCAGACTTCAGAATTAAGGGACAGAAGTTTAGGGGTAACATGAGGGGGAACTTCTTTACTCAGAGAGTGGTAGCGGTGTGGAATGAGCTTCCAGTGGAAGTGGTGGCGGCAGGTTCGTTGGTATCATTTAAGAATAAATTGGATAGGCATATGGATGAGAAGGGAATGGAGGGTTATGGTATGAGTGCAGGCAGGTGGGACTAAGGGAAAAAAATTGTTCGGCACGGACTTGTAGGGCCGAGATGGCCTGTTTCCGTGCTGTAATTGTTATATGGTTATATGGTTATATGGTTATATGGTTATAGTGTCGATGCTTCAGGAGGGGGAGATATAAGATGTAAGCGAGTACACGTGACAAAAATCGGTACATGTGCCAAAAATAACTGATCAAGATAGACACAAGATGCTGGTATAACTCTGTGGGTCAGGCAGCATCTCTGAATAAAACTGATCAAGAACAAGTCAATCTAGGCCAAAACACATCAGGTCTGGCGATAGATGACCTCCGGGAGGGTGCAGTCCAGAATGGACCATTGTTGGACTTCACCCTTCCTGGTGTAATCTGTTGCTGGCCCTGATTCGATCTGGCCTTTTCTCAACTCTCCTCACCTCCAGTTACCCCCCTCCCACATCCACCTCAATCTTTCAGTCTGTCAGTATTTTAGCTTAGTTCAGTTTAGTTTAGAGATACAGTGTGAAAATAGGCCCTTTGGCCCACCGGGTCCGTGCCGACTAGTGATCCCCGCACATTATCACTATCCTTCACCTACAATTTTACATTTATAACAAGCCAATTAGCCTACAAGCGTGAACATCTTTGGAGTGTGGGAGGAAACCGAAGATCTCAGAGAAAACTTAGGCAGGTCACAGGGAGAACGTACTAACAGTCAGGATCGAACCCGGGCCTCTGGCGCTGTAAGACAGCGACTCTACCACTGTTGTCATGACTTTATACACTTCTGTAAGATCATCTCTCAGCCTCCTGCTATCGAAGGAATAAAGTCCTCGACCGCACAACCTCCCTCCATAGCTCACGTCCTCGAGTCCTGTCAATATCCCCGTAAATCTTCTTGCACTCTTCCCGGCTTAATGACATACAAATGACCTGATACTGTGAAAGGCATTCTGCAGATGCTAGGCTTTTCTTGTCATGTCCACTTACAATACATCAGACCTCTTTTCAAATTCACCACTACTTCCCCAGCCATTAATACAATTTCCAAGATTAGCAATGATGGCAAACATTAAGGTTTTCCTTTTCATCGTTGTGATAAATCAACGTTTTCTTTCCCTTTCAATTGTTCTATGTTAATTCATTTTACAGTCCCGTCTTTGCATTCCTAATACGCGCTGGCATTGTACGAACTTCACTTCAAGTACCCTGCGTTAAAATGATAAGGACCTTGGGAATACATTTACACTGTTCAGACAAAGAACATGTTTGGCTTAATTGTCACAGATGCTTCATGTCAGATTTACAGCTTTAATAACAATCGTGGGAGGTAAAATATATTAGCTGGCTTTGTAGGTATTGGGTATGAAATGGTCTTTTATAGTTTGATATTCAGTGACATGTTTAATCTGAATCCTAAAGAACAGCTTTGAAAAATACTGCAACCATGAAACGCCAAAAACGCAGCAATGTTTCCATTGTGAAATTCGTGGACAGAATTGCTATTTAAGTCCTCAGGATAACACAAAAGTAAACAAATCTACTTACAAGTAAATCCGATCAAAAATACCCAACATGAAGAAATCTTCACAAGTTCTTATTTGCTCATTATTCAGGAGGAATTAATCATAAGCTTTCTGTGTATCAAGGAAACAGATTTTCTTATTTTATCAGTACATTCCAGCTTTGCAGAGATTCCTTTCAACGTTGATTTTTTAAATATCACTTTTTAACATGTGCTTCAATGATGCCGCTGAGGCCTGTGTGGGTGTCATTTATAAAGTTATGCAAGGAAGAAATCTCGGTTTGGAAATTTTCTAGAGACTCACACTTTTCTTAATTAGTTACCACTAATCAAAAATACATCGGTAAGGACAATTGACAGGTTTGTTGGTTAATTGGCTTTGATGAAGATTGTAAATTGTCCCTCGCATGTAGGATAGTGCTAGTGTACGGGGATCGCTGGTCGGTGCAGACTCGGTAGGCCGAGGGGGCCTGTTCAGATTAATTGCGTTTAGAGGTACAGCACAGAAACAGGCCCTTTGGTCCACCGATTCCTCGCCGACCAGCGATCCCCGCACGCTGACACTATCCTACCCGCACTCAGGGCAATTTACAATTTTACCTGTACATCTGTACATCTTTACAGCCCGTACAGACAGCACCTGTGGTTAGCATCGAACCCGGGTCTCTGGGTAAGGCAGCAACTCTACCGCTGCGCCATCGTGCCCCGCCATTTTCGCGCTGTATCTCTAAACTAAACTCATTTTTCTAACTTTTATTCTGTGGCTGTGCCTTCTGGTCCTAGACTCTCCCACTAGTGGAAACATTGTCTCCACTTCACCAAACCGCATACTCCAGAGATGCTGCCTGACCCGCGAAGTCACTCCCTCACTTTGCGCTCTACACAAGATACCCGCATCTGCAGTTTCCTGTATCTGAATTACTAACTGACAAATTGTTTTCAACTCTTTCACTGGGTCTGTACTCGCTGGTGTTTAGAAGGATGAGGGGACTTCATTGAAACTGATCAAATAGTGAAGGGCCTGGATTGAGTGGATGTGGAGAGGATGTTTCCAACAATGGGAGCATCTTGGACCTGAGGTCACAGCCTCAGAATAAAACGATGTATCTTTAGAATGGAGATGAGGAGGAATTTCTTCAGCTGTAGGGTGATGAATGAGTGGAATTCATTGCCACAGAAGGCTGTCGAGGCCAAGTCAGTGGATATTTTTAAGGCAGAGATAAATAGATAGATTCTTGACTAGTACTAGTGTCAGGGGTTACACGGAGAAGGCAGGAGAATGGAGTTGAGTGGGAGAGATAGATCAGCCAAGATGGAATGGCAGAGTAGACGTTGGGACAAATGGCATCATTCGGCTCCTATACCTTATGAACTTATGAAATTATGAATCAATATGGTGATCACTGACTTCAAGATTCAAGTTTCAAGAGAGTTTATTGTCATGTGTCCCAGATAGCACAATTAAATTCTTGCTTTGCTTCAGCACAACAGAATATAGTAGGCATGGATACAGAACAGATCAGTGTGTCCATATACCATTATATAAATATATACACACATGAATAAATAAACAGATAAAGTGCAAATAAACAGTTAATGGTCTATTAATGTTCAGAGTTTTGTTTGAGTTGAGTTTAATAGCCTGATGGTTGTGGGGAAGTAGCTATTCCTGAACCTGGACATTGCAGTCTTCAGGCTCCTGTACCTTCTACCTGAAGGTAGCAGGGAGATGAGTGTGTGGCCAGGATGATGTGGGTCCTTGATGATACTGCCAGCACTTTACTAGAAGGTGTGAAATATGAACAGGTTTGTCCGCTGTGATGAATTGTTATATGGTTGTCAGCAGAGTGATTGTTGTGCTTCTGCCAATGGGTCTATCAGCGAGTACAAGTAACCCTTGCATCCCCTCTCTCTCCATCCCCCCCCCCCCCCACCCTACTTGTCGTACTAGTTTCACTGTCGTCCTGTTGAATTTCACCGTCTGCATAAGTTGTTATCACCTACCCCACAGCCAACAATGGATCATTGTGGGCCCCACCTTTCCTTGATTGTTGTTACTCATTGCATATCTTTCATTCATTTGTTTGATATCTCTCTATATCAATAGACAATAGACAATAGGTGCAGGAGTAGGCCATTCGGCCCTTCGAGCCAGCACCGCCATTCAATGTGATCATGGTTGATCATCCACAATCAGTACCCCGTTCCTGCCTTCTCCCCATATCCCCTGACTCCGCTATCTTTAAGAGCCCTATCTACCTCTCTCTTGAAAGCATCCAGAAAACCTGCCTCCACTGCACTGAGGCAGAGAATTCCACAGACTCACCACTCTCTGTGAGAAAAAGTGTTTCCTCGTCTCCGTTCTAAATGGCTTCCTCCTTATTCTTAAACAGTGGCCCCTGGTTCTGAACTCCCCCAACATCGGGAACATGTTTCCTGCCTCTAGTGTGTCCAAACCCTTAATAATCTTATATGTTTCAATAAGATGCCCTCTCATCCTTCTAAACTCCAGACTATATCTCATTTCCCTTACCCCCGACTCTCAGTCTGACCCGAAACGTCACCTATTCCTTTTCTCCAGAGATGCCGATTGACCCACTGAGTTACTCCAGCTTTTTGTGTCTATATCTTTGGTTTAAACCAGCATCTGTAGTTCCTTCCTACACAGTATTTATCGGCTGTTCCTCACAGAGAGCCTTGAACTGATCAGTTTGTGCTACGGCTTAACATGAAACTCAGTTGGAATTTCAGGGGGATTTCTCATTGCCAAATGTTTGTGAACTTCATTAGCTTGAAGTGACAGCTCATCAGTGATCTCCCCACCGACTGATTGCCAATCTGTTGTTATCTCTGTTACTTTAGCTGCTGTGGTACAATGCAGAGAAACCAGCCAAGGGACACAATGTTGTCAAGCTGGGGAGGGTGCAGAGAAGGTTTACGAGGATGTTGCCAGGACTCGAGGGTCTGAGTTATAGGGAGAGGTTGGGCAGGCTAGGTCTCTTATTCCTTGGAGCGTAGGAGAATGATGGATGATCTTATAGAGGTGTACAAGATCATTGGAGGATCAGATCGGGTAGACACACGGAGCCCCTTGCCCAGAGAGGGGGAATCAAAACCCAGAGGACATAGGTTTAAGGTGAGGAGGGAAAGATTTAATAGGAACCTGAGGGGTAACTTTTTACACCAAGGGTGGTGGGTGTATGGAACGAGCTGCTGGAGGAGGTACAATAGTTGAGGCAGGTACTATCACTACATTTAGGAAATATTTAGACAGGTACATGGATAGAACAGGTTTAGAAGGATATGGGTCAAACAGAGGCAGGTGGGACTAGTGTAGATGGGACATGTTGGACCGTGTGGGCAAGTTTCCACGCTGTATCACTCTATGACTCTAGACTCCATGTTAATGATGTTGACCAATGGTGCAAACAACAGGACCAAGCAGATCTGTGGAAAATACATTATGTGAAGAGATTTCAACTATTTATTAAAAGTGCCACTCATCATGAAATACCTGGAATTTTCAGGAAGCCAGTTATGATATAGTCAGGCAATCTTTCATCAAAGGTTCGGTTTAGTTTATTGTCACGTGTGCCGAGGTACAGTGAAAAGCTTTTGTCGCGTGCTAACCAGTCAGCGGAAAGACAATACATGATTACAATCGAGCCGTCCACGGTGTACAGATGCATGACAAAGCGAATAACGTGAATAGAAACATAGATAATAGGTGCAGGAGTAGGCCATTCGGCCCTTCGAGCCTGCACCGCCATTCAATATGATCATGGCTGATCATCCAACTCAGTATCCTGTACCTGCCTTCTCTCCATACCCCCTGATCCCTTTAGCCACAAGTGCCACATCTAACTCCCTCTTAAATATAACCAATGAACTGGCCTCAACTACCTTCTGTGGCAGAGAGTTCCAGAGATTCACCACTCTCTGTGTGAATTTTTTTTTTCTCATCTCGGTCCTAAAGGATTTCCCCTTTATCTTTAAACTGTGACCCCTTGTCCTGGACTTCCCCAACATCGGGAACAATCTTCCTGCATCTAGCCTGTCCAACCCCTTAAGAATTTTGTAAGTTTCTATAAGATCCCCCCTCAATCTTCTAAATTCTAGCGAGTACAATGAAATACAATGAGTACGATAGAATAATGAATGGTGCAAGATAAAGTCCAGTCATGCCTGATCAAAAGATAGTGTTGCATAAAGAGTGCAAGGTGGTTTATATGTGAAGAGCCTGAATGGCGCGTGGTGAGGCGTGGTGAGGCGCGGTGGCGTAGGCAGTGACACCCGGTCGCGCGCAGCGCCCCAGGATTTTGGGATTCACAAAATCTTCGCGGGCCACCTGCGTGACGCGCAAAGGACGCCCAAGTGGGACAGGCCCTTACCTCTGTACACGTGAGTGACAATAAACTAATCTGGAACTGAAACTGAAACACGTGTTGCTTCACTTCAGCTGTTTAATATTCTGACTTTGCTCATTGCGATCTAATTCCCTCGCACGCCACATTCCTTGTCCTGTATCGGATGACTTAACCTCGGTCTTAACATTAATTATCAGTAATGCTGTACCATCTGCGCACAAAAAAATGCGTAATTGTGTATTATTTATACATGGGATTACTGAGTGGTTTAATCTTATGTAGTTAAGATTTAGATCTGTTGACTTATGGATAAACAGTAGATTTTTATTGTGGTGAGAGTGATGAATTGGTTCGATTATTTATTTCCAGAAAGATTTAAGATTTACTATATGAGTTTAGATGACTGCACTTATGTTCTGCTGATGCTGAGGATTTGAAGGATACATGATTTCCTTTCCAAACACTTTTCTCCAATAAGCTGGGAAATGAATTTGTCTTGGAGAGAGGGGAACGAAATATTGAATAATTAGTTGCATGGTTACAAGGCAATTAGAGCTGGCATCTTGTGTTTTGTTCTTTGAAAAAAAATCTCTTGTCTTGTCTTAATGAATGAGCCTGGTTCCAAGGACAGTGAGGGTGAACAAAGGCCCTTGAAGACGTTGAGCAGTCTTAAACAAGTGGCACAGTGGTGCTGCTGGTAGAGTTGCTGCCTCACAGCGCCAGAGACCTGCTTTCATCTAGACCTTGGCCGCTGTCTGTGTTCACAAGTCATAGGAGCAGAATTAGGCAATTTGACCCATTAATATGGCCCATTGCAGGAAAAATGTTCCCAATGTTGGGGAAGTCCAGAACAAGGGGTCACAGTTTAAGGATAAGGGGGAAATCTTTTAGGACCGAGATGAGAACATTTTTCACACAGAGAGTGATGAATCTCTGGAATTCTCGGCCAGTTCATTGGCTATATTTAAGAGGGAGTTAGATGTGGCCCTTGTGGCTAAAGGGATCAGGGGGTATGAAGAGAAGGCAGGTACAGGATACTGAGTTGGATGATCAGCCATGATCATATTGAATGGCGGTGCAGGCTCGAAGGGCCGAATGGCTTACTCCTGCACCTATTTTCTATGTTTCTATGTCTATGTCTAAGACTGAGGTGAGAAAAAACGTTTTCACCCAGAGTGTTGTGAATTTGTGGAATTCCCTGCCACAAATCACTGGATGGATTTAAGAGAGAGTTAGATAGAGTTCTAGGAGCTAGTGGAATCAAGAGTTGTGGGGTGATGGCAGGCACGGGTTATTGATTGGGGACGATCAGCCATGATCGCAATGAATGGCGGTGCTGGCTCGAAGGACTGAATGGCCTCCTTCTGCACCTATTTTCTATGTTTCTAAGTCTACTCCGCCATTCATTCATGACTGATCTATCTTTCCATTTCAACCCCATTCTCCTGCCTTCTCCTCATAACCTTTGACACCCTTACTAATCAAGAACCCATGAAATACTGCTTTAAAAATACCCAAAGACTTGCCCTCCTCCATAGGCAACTGTGGCAATAAATTCCACAGATTCACCACCCCATAGCTAAAGAAATTCTTCATCTTCTTTCTAAACTTACGTCCTCCTATTCTGAGTTTGCACGTTCTCCCTGTGAATGCATTGGATTCCTCTGGGTGCTCTGGTTTCCTCCCACATTCCAAAGACATGTGGCTTTGTAGGTAAATTGCCCCTACTGTGAAGGTAGTGGATATGAAATTGGGACAACATGGAACTGGTGTTTTTACAGAAATACAGTACAGAAACGGGAACTTCGGCCTCTGAGCCCATGCCAACTTTGACCACCCGTTCACGATAGTTCTATGGCATCCCACTTTGCCCATTCCCTCCTTACACACATTGGGGGCAATTTATGGAAGCCATTTAACCTACAGACCTGCATATCTTTGGGATGTTGGAGAAAACCGGTGCACCTGGAAGAAACCCACGTGGTCATAGGCAGAATGTGCAAACTCCACACAGACAGCACTCGAGGTCAGGATCAAATCGGGTTTCCAGCGCTGTGGAGACAGTGTTGGATTGGCTTAATCCACACACAGTGATTAAGATCCAAAGACTTTTATTAGTAATACAGCGTAGGTAACTTCATCTTAACACACAGCTCAAGACTGGGAAGAAAGGGAAAAGGGCTTTGTATTTAACCAGTGGGCGGAGCCATAGTATGAGTCATAGCATGAGTGACACTGATTTACAGGCAGCAGCTCTCCCAGCTGCACACTGTGCCACCCAAGTGGCAAATGTAAACTGGTGATCGATGGGTTGCCGTGGACCCGGTGGGCCGAAGGGCCTGTTTCTATGCTGTGTCTCCAACCTCTAAACTGAACTAAGTTTGTGGAGGCAGATAAAAAGGTTTAGATTAGGTTGGTTTAGTTCAGAGATACAACGCGGGAACAGGCCTTTCGGCCCACTGAGTCCGCTCCGACCAGCGATCGCCACATACACAACCACACTAAGGACAATTTTCTACAATAGCAGAGTCAGGGGATATGGGGAGAAGGCAGGAACGGGGTACTGATTGGGGAAGATCAGCCATGATCCTATTGAATGGCGGTGCTGGCTCGAAGGGCCTTGTTGGCTTTGGAAGCCGCGGCCTCCAGTACGGAAGCGGCCGTTCCAGGTGTCCCAGGCCGCTGTGAGGATTCTCCCGACGCCGGTGCACCATCACCCGGCGAGAACGGCCAGGAACATCGGGCCTCCGTAGAGGCAACTGTGGAGGCCTCAATTGGCTCGACTATGGGTGAACTGGGGTTGGGGACTGGACTTTGTGCCTTCCCTCATGGTGGGAGCCATTGTGGGGGGATGTTCTTTATGTTTAAATCTCTTATTAATGTTATGTCTGTATTCTTTCTTTATGTGCTGCATTGGCAAGAAGCATTTCACTACACCTAGGTGTATGTGACCAATAAATAACCTTTGAACCTTTTGAACCTTTGAATGGCCTACTCCTGCACCTATAGTCTGTTGTCTATTGTTTATTGTCTATTTCCACCAAGCCAATTAACTTACAAACCTGTACGTCTTTGGAGTGTGGGAGGAAACCGAAGATCTCGGAGAGAACCCACACAGGTCACGACGAGAATGCACAAACTCGGCACAGACAGCACACGTAGTCAGGATTGAACCTGGGTCTCTGGCGCTGTGAGGCAGCAACTCTACCGCTGCACCACCGTGCCATCCCCAGGTTCCCAAACTTTGAGTTTGGACTCAGAAAATAATCAAATTTATTGGCCAAGTATGTACACATGCAAGGAATTGGTGCATTGCCCACACACATGGTAAACACATAATATACAGCAGACAATGAAAATACATCATAAATTAAAAATATAAAAATAAAGAGTAAAAAGGGGCAGCTTTGCTATATATTGCACATGTAGATATCTAAAGTACACTTGGAAAGTTCATAAGTGTTTGGCTTACAGACCAGAATGTAGTGTCATAGAATCATAGAGTGATACAACGTGGAAATAGACCCTTCATCCCAACTAGCCCACACCGGCCAACAGGTCCCAGCTACACTAGTCCCACCTGCCCGCGTTTGGTCCATATCCCTCCAAACCTGTCATATCCATGTACCTGTCTAAATGTTTCTTAAACGTTGGGATAGTCCCTGCCTCAACTACCTCCTCTGGCAGCTCGTTCCATACACCCACCACCACCCTTTGTGTGAAAAGGTTACCGCTCAGATTCCTATTAAATCTTTTACCCTTCACCTTAAGCCAATGGCCTCTGGTCCTCGATTCACCGACTCTGGGCAAGAGACTCTGTCTGAAGAAGGGTTTCGGCCCGAAACGTCGCCTATTTCCTTCGCTCCATAGATGCTGCTGCACCCGCTGAGTTTCCCCAGCAATTTTGTGTAGACTCTGTGCTTCTATTGGTGTAGTGCGGCTGTCAAGTAGAGCAACTGCTCGTGGGAGGAAGCTGTTTTTGCGCCTGGACGTGGAGGTTTTGATAAGTCCAGAGTGGCCTCCCAGAGGGGTGGACTTCAAAGAGTTAGTGGAGAGGGTGAGAGTGGTCAGAGATGATCTTACCCGCTCGCTTCTTGGCCCCTGCAACATGCAGTTCGTTGATGGGGGGGGCGGGGGAGGATTAGTAGAGTAGATACATTTATTTCTATGTGGCAACTCCGTCGAAACATCTAGTTTGTCAGAGACTTGGTTAAATAAAAGAGTTAAGAGTCTGTCCCACTTGGCAAATTTTTTCAGCGACTACCGGCATCATTGACTGCCGTATCAGGTCACCGAAAAATTTGCGCCGCGTTGCGGCGTGATTACGTATTGACGCGCGATGTTTTCAAGTGTCGAAACATTTCTTTTGTCTCCGCTGGATTTTGAAATGTCCAAAAAATTTCGGTGGCCCTGATAAGACGCCGGCAGTCGCCAAAAAAGTCGCCAAGTGGGACAGGCCCTTTAAGTTGCAAACTGCACTTGTTGTCAGACTCAGATTCCCTTACATCTCCCATTCTGTCTCTTCTTCACATCAATGGTCTCCCAGCTACCTGGTAGATAGCCCGTCTCCTCCGCACCGTTAGATCCTAACTTCACTTCACATTTCTGATTGTCACAGCCTCTCGCTGGCATTTGCTGATCGGCATTGTTCTGAACTGCTATTTCTGGCTGCTAAATTATTTCGGAACTCTTCCTACTGTTAACATTGGCTGCGGGCAATCTTAAACAATGCAAATGATCTGTTGGGAAGCGTTGAAGGCTCACGACAGCCGCAATAGTAACTGCGTTATCTACAGAGCTCCTTTTGTGTTCACCATTCTTATTCCTCGCAGATATCCAACAGCCAAATCCAATAACATTTTGTATTGACAGAGTTTTGTCTTGATGCTCGGAGAAACCAACACAGGACATTAAACCAGCAGGAGGCCTTTTGGTTTGTTGTTTCCTATATTATTCAATCAAATCACATCTGAACTTTAACGGCCTTTAGTTTAGTTTAGTTTAGTTTAGTTTAGTTTAGTTTAGTTTATTTTAGTTTAGTTTAGTTTAGTTTAGTTTAGTTTAGTTTAGTTTAGTTTAGTTTAGTTTAGTTTAGTTTAGTTTAGTTTAGTTTAGTTTAGAGATACAGCGCAGATACAGGCCCTTTGGCCCACCTACTCCATGCAGATCAGCGATCCCTGCACATTAACAGACACAACGGAAGAGTAATGGGCCTGTCCCACTTAGGCGACTTTTTAGGCGACTACAGAAGACTAAGCAGTCGCCATATGATCGCCACATGTTCGCGGGTGGTTGCGGGGGAGTCTCCTTCATGGTTGTGAGGAGTTCCCGCATTCTGGGAACTCTTCGCGGCCTCATTAAGGTCGAAATTTTTTTCTCCAAAAATAGCGGCAACCAGAATGAAACCGCCATGGAGAGTAGCGAGAATTCTCGTGCAGTAGGTGGGTCGCTAGGAGGTCCTAGTGGGTTGCCAGGAGGTCGAAGGTTCTCGCAGGTTCTTGTAGGTTGTAGCCGGTGCTGACCGGTGAATTTCTTTGGCTCATTCGGAATAAAAACGTAAGCAGTAGTTTTCATGCCCAAGGATAACGCCGAGCTTCACAGCCGTGTATCTCTCGCTTCTTAAAAGTTGTCTCCACTCCTTCTCCCTCCTTCTCCCCCCTCTCCCCCCTCTTTTAAAGGACTTACCGTACACTATGCTTTAGCCGTCTTAATTACAGCGCCAACCTTCCTGTTCACCGCGGTGTGTTGTCTGTATCAACTTGGCTTTGCACCGTCTGAATTTCGCTCAGACAGCGCTCCCCCCGCTTGCCCTGTCCCCCGCCTGCATAACGGGCTGGTGAAAGAAGTGATGTTTGTGTGTGTGTTTTCCACTCTGACAGTCGCTGTTCCAGTTGCCGTTTTTTCAGGCGACTGTCGGCAACTTGACAGTCACCAGCAGTTGCCTGAAAAATCGCCTAAGTGAGACAGGCCCATTAATGTGCGGGGATCGCTGGTCGGCGCAGACTCGGTGGGCCGAAGGGCTTGTTTCCGCGCTACATCTCTAAAGTAAACTAAATTAAAAATTAGCACTCATCCACACACACTATGGACAATTTACAACTATAGCCTGCCAATTAACCTACAAACCTTGTACGTCTTTGGAATGTGGGAGGAAACCGGAGATCCCGGAAGAAGCCCATGCAGGTCACATGGAGAACGTACAAACCCCGTACAGACAGCAGCGGTAGTCAGGATCGAACCCGGGTCACTCGCGCTGTAAGGCAGCAACTCGCGCTGTAAGGCATCAGGAAGCGAGCGGGCAAGATCACCCTGGCCACAAACTCGTTGAATCACTTCCCTCTGGAAGGTGATTCCGGATTGTCAAAGCTGCCACAGCCAGACATAAAACAGTTTTTATCCACGAGCAATTGCTCTACTCAACAGCCAAAAACCTGTAGCCTCCCTTTGATCTGGTATTTTGTTGGTTCACATGCTTGATCGATGATGTTTTATTATTATTTTTTAATTATTATTAATGTTTTGTGTTTTCTGAGAATCGTAACTGTCATTGTATGTCATGTTGATACTTGTGGGCGGAGCACCAAGACAAATTCCTTGTATGTGAATACTTGGCCAATAAACTTACTTACTTACTAAGGCTGCACCACCGTGCTGCCCCTTTTCATGCCTGTACAGTCTCACTGCTTTGTATCCAGAATCTATCAGCCGCTGCCTTGGCTATGTCCAATGATAAAGCACTTGCAGCCCTGCACTGTTGAGAATACCTAAACACACAAACCCATGAGTGAAATAAATTCTCCTCATCTCATTTCTCAATGGCTGACCTTTAAAACTGGGACTTTTGTACCTGGAGCTAGATTAGTCAACCATAGAAAATATCATCCCATGATCTACTCTATCAAGCTTCTTTAAAAAGTGATTTGTTTCAATGAGACCATTACTGATTCTTTCACACCTGGGGGAATAAAATGTGTAGGAAGGAATGTGTAGGAAGGAACTGCAGATGCTGGTTTAAACCGAAAATAGACACAAAATGAATTGAATTGAATTGAATACATTTCAATAGCCATGTATGTAATACAAGGAATTTGCCTTGGTGCTTGGCTCGCAAGTGGCAGTAACAACATGATATACAGTAGACAATTAAAAATAAAACATTATTATTTAAACATGTGAAGAATGAAATAAAATACCAGAGCCAAAGGAGGCTACAGATTTTTGGTTATTGAGTAGAGCTACTGCTCGCGGATAAAAGCTGTTTATATGTCTGGCTGTGGCAGCTTTGACAGTCCGGAGTCGCCTTCCAGAGGGAAGTGATTCAAAGAGTTTGTGGCCAGGGTGAGAGATGATCTTACCCGCTCGCTTCCTGGCCCTTGCAGTGTACAGTTCGTCAATGGGGGGGGGGGGGGGGGGGAAGGTTGCAGCCAATAACCTTCTCAGCTGATCGGACGATTCACTGCAGCCTCCGGATGTGGTGCTTGGTGGCTGAGCCAAACCAGACCATAATGGAGAAGGTTAGGACAGACTCTATGATGGCAGTATAAAACTGGACCATCATTGCCTGTGGCAGATTGTGTTTTCTCAGCTGCCGCAGGAAGGATATCCTCTGTTGGACCTTTTTGACTGTGGAGTATATGGTAGCCTCCCACTTAAGGTCCCTGGAGATGATGGTTCCCAGGAACTTAAATTACTCCACAGATGTAACTGTGGTATTGTCGGTGGTCAGTGGGGTGAGGGGAGGGGGAGCTCTCCTAAAGTTTACTGGATTAACACAGCAGGTCATGCAATCTCAACCCTGAACGTCATCCATTTCTTCTCGCCAGAGATGCTGCCTGTCCCGCTGAGTTACTCCAGCTTTGTGTGTCTGTCTTGGGAGGATATAAAGGTCCTGTTCACTCAACCAAAGATAGACACAAAATGCAGGAATAATTCAATGGGTTAGGCAGCATCTCTGGAGAAAAACAATAGGTGAGAATTTCAGGTCAGAACCCTTCTTCAGTCAGATGCTGCCTGACCCACTGAGTTACTCCAGCATTTTGTGTCTATCTTCGGTATAAACCAGCATCTGCAGATTCTCCCTCAGCGTTTCCTTATAAGACTATCTACCCATCCTAAGAATGAGCATGACAGGCAGCATTTCCGGAGAAAATGAATAGGTGACGTTCCTGGTCAAGAACTTTCTTCAGACTCTGGGCTCACAAGTGACTGCAGATGCTGGTTTACAAAGAACGGCATAAAAGTGTCTTTCCTCTGGCTTGACATTTTGCCTCTCCTATCCTCTCATTCTTTTTATCTCATCCCTGGCCTTTGTATCATCCCCTCTTCCCCCCTCCCCTCCCCCTCACCTGTATCCACTTATCTCTTTGATCAGAAAGCACTGCAGATGCTGGTTTATACCGAGGATAGACACAAAGTACTGGAGTAACTCAACGGGTCAGGCAGCATCTCTGGAGAAAACGGATGGGTGACGTGAAAGTGAAAGTAGGTTTTTTTCCTACCTCCAACTCTCCCCTCCTCCCAACCGCCTCGCCCTATGGCCCACCGAGTCCAGTGTATGCTGACCAGCGATCCCCATACATGAACACTAATCTACACACACTCGGGACAATTTACATTTATACTAAGCCAATTAACCTACAAAACAGGGAGGTTCTACTGCAGTTGTACAGGGTCTTGGTGAGACCACACCTGGAGTATTGCGTACAGTTTTGGTCTCCTAATCTGAGGAAGAACATTATTGCCATAGAGGGAGTGAAGAGAAGGTTCACCAGACTGATTCCTGGGATGTCAGGACTGTCTTATGAAGAAAGACTGGATAGACTTGGTTTATACTCTCTAGAATTTAGGAGATTGAGAGGGGATCTTATAGAAACTTACAAAATTCTTAAGGGGTTGGACAGGCTAGATGCAGGAAGATTGCTCCCGATGTTGGGGAAGTCCAGGACAAGGGGTCACAGCTTAAGGATAAGGGGGAAATCCTTTAAAACCGAGATGAGAAGAACTTTTTTCACACAGAGAGTGGTGAATCTCTGGAACTCTCTGCCACAGAGGGTAGTCGAGGCCAGTTCATTGGCTATATTTAAGAGGGAGTTAGATGTGGCCCTTGTGGCTAAGGGGATCAGAGGGTATGGAGAGAAGGCAGGTACGGGATACTGAGTTGGATGATCAGCCATGATCATATTGAATGGCGGTGCAGGCTCGAAGGGCCGAATGGCCTACTCCTGCACCTAATTTCTATGTTTCTATGTTTCTAAAACTGTACATCTTTGGAGTGTGGGAAGAAAACCAGAGATCTCGGAGAAAACCCACGCAGGTCACTGGGAGAATGTACAAATTCTATACAGATAGCTCCTGTATTTGGGATCGAACCTGGATCAAACCCGTTGACTGGATGGTCAAGTCAATTCTATCTTTCTTTTTATTTCTATAGCGCATTTAAAAACAACTCTCGTTGACCAAACTGCTTTACATTGGTGGAGGTACTAATGTTATACAACATTGGTTCATAGATTAAGTACATACATAAATACATACATATAGCCCTTCCTCAGAAGACGTCAAGAAAGGCTTGAGAGTAAAGATGAGTTTTAAGTCTCGACTTAAAGGAGTCGATGGAGGGGTGCAGTTCTGGTGGTAGGAGGGATGCTGTTCCACAGTCTAGGAGCTGCAACCGCAAAGGTGCGGTCGCCCCTGAGCTTATGCCTAGACCGCGGGATAGCACGCAACAAAAGCTTTTCACTGATAATAAACTAATCTAAACTAAACTAAAGAACGTGGATCTCTGGCGCTGTGAGGCAGCAACTCTACCACTGTGTCACCGTAACGCCCTTTATATTGATTCTTGATGAGGAAGACAGGTATTAATATAATTGGCTTCAAACATTAGTTGCTGAAGCACCTGGACATGGAACGGCGATATGCTGAGACATCACCCCCACTTCAGGCAACAATTATTCAGCAGGGTCTTGACTGCCTGCTCTACTCCTCCCTTCACAATAGCCACCTTGTTATAGAATCGTAAAAGCTAAGAATGGATTTTGAGATAACAGCTCCACGGGACGGGAGTGACAATGCTAATTATTTCCATTGCAGTGTTGTATTTTATTATAAGTGTGGTGGGTGAAGAATGGATTCACGGTGTGCCCAGGCAAGGCTAGTAAACGGCATCGGCCAAAGGCAGGCGGTGGACGTGATTTGGCATTCACAAGACAAGCTGAGTGCTGCAGACAATAGTCTATTTAATTATGAATAAATTAAGTGGAGTAGAATCAACAAGCTCATCAGGAAGGCTGGCTCCGTTGGATTCACAGGAGGTGGTCTTGGAGGGGGGGATGCTCCTCAAACTGCGGAGCATCCTGGACAATACAGCTCACCCTCTCCATGACTCACTGGTCAACCCGAGGAGCACCTTCAGCAACAGACTGGTTCCACCAAGATGCAGAACAGAACGCCACAGGAGATCCTTCTTCCCTGTGGCTATCAAACTGTACAACTCCTCCCCCTTCTGCCGTGGGGTAAACTGACTCCTCCCACCCCCCTCCCAATTTTTCATATCCCCAATCCTTTCCACTCATCGCTTTAATTTCATATTTCATGTGTTTTGTGTTTTTATGACTGTTGGCAGATCAATTTCCCTCCTGGGATAAATAAAGTTCTATTGTACCATATCGTATCGTATCATGGATCAAGGGGCTATCCATCCCTGGAGCATGCAAATTATTCCTGGGATGTCAGGACTTTCATATGAAGAAAGACTGGATAGACTCGGCTTGTACTCGCTAGAATTTAGAAGATTGAGGGGGGATCTTATAGAAACTTACAAAATTCTTAAGGGGTTGGACAGTCTAGATGCAGGAAGATTGTTCCCGATGTTGGGGAAGTCCAGAACAAGGGGTCACAGTTTAAGGATAAGGGGGAAATCTTTTAGGACCGAGATGAGAAAAACATTCCACAGAGAGTGGTGAATCTGTGGAACTCTCTGCCACATAAGGTAGTTGAGGCCAGTTCATTGGCTATACTTAAGAGGGAGTTAGATGTGGCCCTTGTGGCTAAAGGGATCAGGGGGTATGGAGAGAAGGCAGGTACAGGATACTGAGTTGGATGATCAGCCATGATCATATTGAATGGCGGTGCAGGTTCGAAGGGCCGAATGGCCTAATCCTGCACCTATTTTCTATGTTTCTATGTTTCTAATATTTAGATGAACAACGCTGGAGTAACAGCGGGCCAGGCAGCATCTCTGAAGAAAAGGAGTAGGTGACGTTTCGGGTCGAGACCTTTCTTAAATATGGAGAGAAAGAGTGGGTGACGAAAATCTGGAGAGAAGGAGAAGGTGGCGCCCAATATACATGTAAGAAGAAATCGCAGATGCTGGGCTTACACCGCAAGATAGACACAAAATGCCGGAGTAACTCAGCGGGTCAGGCAGCATCTGTGGAGAAAAGGAATAGGTGACGTTTCGGCACAAGACCCTTCGTCAGACTGAATGTATCTGTTGCTCCAAAAGCAGTGTTCACTCTGAGAACAAAGATCAAAGCCTGCAGCAATGTTTAGCCTCTATGCCAACATGGAAATAATATGATTTTGTCAGGGAGCAGTTTCCATGGCGATTCACCAATGGGGCATTTATGAAACTGCTGCTTAAATGGTACTTGTTTGTATTAGGTATAGTCCTTAGGTTTAGCCTTGCGGGGAGTGTGTGAAATTACTAATCATACGCGTTCTAGTTATGTAAACCTCCTAATAGTACAAAGTGCAGTTTGAAAAGTATTTTCAGCACTGTTCAAAATGCTGTGAGCATAAACTGCCGAGTTTAGTTTAGTTTAGTGTCGGAAGGGACGGCAGATGCTGGTTTACACCGTAGATAGACACAATTGCTGGAGTAGCTCTGCGGGACAGGCAGCATCTTTGAAGAGAAGGAATGGGTGACGTTTCAATTGACAATCATTCGGCCCTTCGAGCCAGCATTCAATGTGATCATGGCTGATCGTCCCCAATCAGGATCCCCTATTCCTGCCTTCTCCCCATATTCCCTGACTCCGCTATCTTTAAGAGCCCTATCTAGCTCTGTCTTGAAAGTATCCAGAGAACCGGCCTCCACCGCTCTCTGAGGCAGATAATTCCACAGACTCACCACTCTCTGTGAGAAAAAGTGTTTCCTCGTCTCCGTTCTAAATGGCTTACTCCTTATTCCTAAACTGTGGCCCCTGGTTCTGGACTCCCCCACAACATTGGGAACATGTTTCCTGCCTCTAGCATGTCCAAGCCCTTAACAATCTTATATGTGAGACCCTTCTTCAGACTGTCAGAAGAAGTGTTTTGACCCGAAACATCACCCATTCCTTCTTTCCAGAGATACGGCCTGTCCTGCCGAGTTACTCCAGCATTTTGTGTCTGTCTTTAGTTTCATTCAGTCTGGTTTAGAGATGCAGCGTTGAAACAGGCCCTTCAGCCCATCGAGTTCACACTGACCATCGATCGCCCATTCACACTCGTTCTATGATATCCACTTTTGCGTCCTGTGCATCAGGGCCAATTTTACAGAAGCCATTTAACCTGCAAGCCTACACATCTTTGGACTGTGGGAGGAAAGCGGACGACTGGGAATAAAACCCACGCAGGTCGCGGGGAGAATGTCCAAACTCCATACAGACCACCCGTAGTCAGGATTGAACCCAGGTCTCTGGCGCCGTAAGGCAGCGACTCTGTGCCGTACTTGATCGATGTGAACTTCGCAAATTCACTCTCTTCTCCTCCCCTGAGCCAATGGTGGAGAAGTTGTGGTTTTGTGCTGCGTTGCATTGGTTTGGTAACATCAACTTTAAGAATCCATTTTAACACCAGTTGAAATGATGGACATCTTTTACCTGTCAGAGGGTAGAAATATTACTGTGGATTAATGTAATTTCACAATCTTGCACTCGATGAAATTACAGGCACTCACAGCCAGGGAGTCTTGGAAAAGTGCAGGTATATAGCAGGTGATTTTCCATTCAATAAAAGTTAACAGGACAGAAAATCGTTAGCCCTCTACCCTCAATTTACGGAGAAGTGGGGCGGCACATTGGTGCAGTGGTAGAGTTGCTGCCTTACGGAGCCAGAGACCAGAGTTCGATCCTGACTACGGGCGCTGTCTGTACAGAGTTTGTACGTTCTCCCCGTGACCTGCGTGGCTTTTCTCCGGGTGCGCTGGGTTCCTCCCACATTCCAATGATGTTATTTGGCTTCTGTAAATTGCCTCTAGTGTGTGTAGGATAGTGTTAGTGTGCGGGGATCGCTGGTGGGCGCCGGACACGGTTGGCCGAAGGGCCTGTTTCCACACAGTATCTCTAAACTAATGAGTACTTTCAATACCAGAATACCACTTTCAATGGTACGTTTTTGTCACATGTACCAATATACAGTGAAATACCTTTTTTGCATTCAGTTCAGTAAAATATATTAGCATGCGTAAGCACATCATAGTTACGTACAAGTATATATAAATAGTATACTATTTACAAGAGTCGCCATGTTTTGGTGCCATTTCTCATGATTCAAGTTGTTATAAATGTAGAGTTCTTAACTTGGCCATGAGGTCCTGTTGTCCTGGTGGTGTGGCAGGGTCGGCCTGGCCCAGCAAAGTTGTTGGTGTTCTCCACCGCTTACTTGGAGGGGCACCCGATCCAATTGAGCCCCAGGCTGCTGGAGGGCCTCCAGGGCCTACTCCACTGATGGCCTCTATTCAGATACATCGACACGCAGAGCATCGTCCCTTTTCTCACTCGGACACCGGTCAGTCTTCGCAGCCCCCGGGGGCAATCATCCGCAGCCCACCTTGTAGCACTCAGGAATGCAGTTGCTCCTCTTTGCTTCTCGTCGATACTATTACCTCCAGTTCCCTCGCCGCTCCTTTCAGTCTGAAGAAGGGACCCGGATGAAAACACATACAGTGTGTAGGAAGGAACTACAGATGCAGGTTCACGCTGAAGATAGAAACAAGGCATTGCTTACGATACTGACTTATTGTCCATGCTATTGCTCTTACGCCATTGTCAGATTCACACACACAACCCAGGTTGATAGACACTAAATACTGGAGTGACTCAGCGGGTCAGGCAGTGCCTCTGGAGAGAAGGAATGGGTGACCCTTTTCACTGAAGAAGGGTCACAGCCTGGAACGTCACCCGTCCCTTCTCTCCAGAGATGCTGCCTGTCCCGCTGAGTTACTCCAGTATTTTGTGTCTATCTTTGGTGTAATCCAGCATCTTCCTACACCACTCACATCCCAGGTTCCTGTGCTCCTTAATATTTCTTGTAACTGTGTGTAATTTCCATTTAATTGTGAATGAGTTATGAGACAACGGTAAATGTATGTAGGATAGGAACATTATTCTTCTGGGATTCAACACAGTTAGTAGAGATTGGGAGCTGAGAACACAGGGTGAGTGGAAGAACAGGAAGATCCCCAATGGTTCCTCCTCCCATTCCCACACTGACCTTTCTGTCCTGTGCTCACTCCATGATTGGGGCCACATGTAAATTGGAGGAGCAGCACCTCATATTCCACTTGGGTAGCTCACAATCCATTAGAAGGTAGACAGAAATGCTGAAGAAACTCAGCGGGTGAGGCAGCATCTATGGAGCGAAGGAATAGGCGATGTTTCGGGTCGAGACACTGCTTCAGACTGATGTGGGGGTGGGAGGGGGGGAGATAGAAAGGTCTTGACCCAAAACGTCACCTATTCCGTCGCGGAGACAGTGGGCTGTGGGAGAGCTGGGAAGGGGAGGGGAAGGAGGGAGAAAGCAAGGACTACCTGAAATTGTAGAAGTCAATGTTCATACCGCTGGGGAGTAAACTACCCAAGCGAAATACGAGGTGCTGCTCCTCCACTTTGCAGTGGGACTCCCTCTGGCCATGGAGGAGGCCCAGGACAGAAAGGTCGGATTCGGAATGGGAGGGGGAGTTGAAATGCTGAGCCACCGGGAGATCAGGTTGGTTAATGCGGACTGTGCAGAGGTGTTGGGCGAAGCGATCGCCAAACATGCGCTTGGTCTCACCGATGTAGAGCAGTTGTCACCGAGAGTGGTGGATGCAGTAGATGAGGTTGGAGGAGGTGCAGGTGAACCTCTGCCTCACCTGGAAAGACTGCTTGGGTCCTTGGATGGAGTCGAGGGGGGAGGTAAAGCGACAAGTGTAGCATTTCCTGCAGTTGCAAGGGAAAGTACCAGGGATTACAATCCATTAAATTTCCGTTTTAGTTCAGTTTTAGTTTATTGTCACGTGTCATTTGCGATTATTCCCTTACCACGTATCAATACTAAATGGCTTGATTGTAATGAAGAAGATACTCACAAAAAAGCTGGAGTAACTCAGCGGGACAGGCAGCATCTCCGGAGAGCACGAATAGGTGACGTTTCGGGTCGAGACACTGTAATCATGTGGTTAGCACGGAACAAAGGCTTTTCACTGTAGCTCGGTTCACGTGACAATGAACTGAACTCAACTGAAATCTCGGCCAAATCTCTTTGCTTTTTCCCGACAAACTATCTGTACATTTTCGAGATGAATAATGTATTTTATATCTTTCATTCCGAGAGACCTTATCATCTTACTAACAGCAGCCTCTCCCTCCCGCAGCACCTAAACACAATCTAATTGCTTCCTGCGGATTGGAGCATATTTGTTATCCTTCAGTTATCATCCATATCTTTGAAATATTCCTTCATCCACTTTAAATATAGAAGCAATTGCTGGTAATTATCGGTGTTATAATGGCAATGTGTCCACCGTTCGAATAGATTTTTTTGCAAGAAATCAAATCAATCCTGGTGACATAAGGAAAAAAAACACATGCATGCTTTCACATGATGGTATCTAATATTTCAAACTGTTCATACTCGTGAAGATCTAACTTGCAGTGAACTCAAGAGTAATGAATAAGCAGTCAGGGATTCTGCGTCAGGGGAGGTTATTGACAATTTTGAAAGATTACGAGAGATTGGCAGGGTATATTTTATATTAATTGTATTTTCAATAATTTACTGTGTCACCGCTTGAGACAGCCAATGTCACGTAGCAGGAAGTGGGTGGTCGTTGTAATGGAGAGATTGACTCATTATGCCAAGTTGCAGTTGCACTTAGGCAGCGATCATTACTCTCTAAAACCCAGGACATGCATATTAGAAAATTAATAGCTCGTGCCTGCTACCCGCTGGAAGCCATGCTTTTACAATGTAATTAGTCCTTGTGGTCTTCACTGCAGCAACAAGGTGCCAGAATGTTTGCTATTCCTCTCCTGAGCAGTTTAGTTCAGTTTAGTTTACTTTACAGATTCAGCGGCAGAAGCAGGCCCTTCGGCCCACTGAGTCGTCACTGACCAGCGATCCCCACACTCTAACACTATCCGGCACACACACACACTAGGGACAACTTACAATTTCACCGAGGCCAGTTAACCTACAAAGCTCGATGCCTTTGGAGTGTGGGAGGAAACAGGAAACGGGAGCACTCGGAGAAAACCGACGGGGTCACGAGGAGAACTTACAAACTCTGCACATACTACAGAAAGTGGTACCATGCGATACCATATGATATGATAGAACTCTATTTATCCCAGGTAGGAAATTGATCTGCCAGCAGTCATAAAACATGAGATAAATGAAACATAAAATTAAAGTGACAAGTGGAAAGGATTGGGGATAGGCAAAGATTGGGGAGGGGGTGGAGGAGGAGGGAGCCAGTCTCAGTCTGTCCCATGACAGAGGGGGGAGGTGTTGTGCAGTTTGATAGCCACAGGGATAAAGGATCTCCTGTGGCGTTCTGTTCTGCATCTTGGTGGAACCAGTCTGTTGCTGAAGGTACTCCTCAGGTTGACCGGTGTATCATGGAGGGGGGTGAGCTGTATTGTCCAGGATGCTCCGCAGTTTGAGGAGCATCTTCCCCTCCAAGACCATCTCCAGTGAATCCAACTCATCCCCCAGGACGGAGCCAGCGTGAGAGGTTGCAGCCACTGTTCGAATATCTGAAAGGGCTGCTCCTCAAGTTTTGGCTACATTTTAGTCCAACACTATTAATTTATGGGCACCCGGTGCAGAGGGGGGAAGGTTGGGAGGGAGGAGTGGGCCTCCCTGTCGGTCTGCTCCTGGGCCTGGCCAGGATGGCCATTCGCGGGTCCAGGCAGCGGGCAGTCGATGGCCGCACACCGGTCGCCTGCCTGCCCCTTTTCCGGGGTTACGTCCGAGCTCGCGTGTCCCTAGAAAAGGAACACGCGGTGTCCATGGGGACTGTGGAGGCCTTCTGTGCACGCTGGTCACCACAGGAGGTTGAATATATTATCGATAAGAATGTTAATATTTTAATTTGATAATTTTGTTTAAGTGTTAAGAGGGAACACGTGGTGTCCATGGGGACTTTGGAGGCTTTCCATGAATACTGGTCGCCGATGAAGGTCGAGTGTTGTGTTGATAAACGGAACACTCGACCTTCAACGGCCATTCGTGGGTCCAGTTGACGTTGACGTTATTAATTTGACGATCATTTGTTTGTAAACTGTCAGCATAGGCAGTCTTTGATTGTGTTAATACTCTATGTTTATTTTTATTTTTTGAATAAAAGTAGTTTCATAATTTAAAAAAAAAATTTTAAAAAAAGGACGGAGCCAGCCTTCCTGATGAGTTTGTTGATCCTATTGCCGTCCGCAGCCGTCGCCCTGCTGCTCCAGCACACGGCAGCGTAGAAGATGGCACTGGCTACCACCGGCTGGTAGAACATCTGCAGCATCTCACTGCAGACGTTGAAGGAGTGGAGCCTCCTCACAAAGTACAGCCGGCTCTGTCCCTTGTTGTACAGGGCCCCAGCATTCCTGGACCAGTCCAGTTTACAGTCTAGGCCCACTCCCAGGTCTTTGTACTCCCTAGTAAACTGCACATCCACACCATTGATGGAGACAGGGGACAGGAGTGTTCCTCACCTCCTAAAGTCCACCATTAACTCCTTAGTCTTGTCAGTGTTGAGCTGCAGGTGATTCAGCCCACACCACACTGGTACAACATAGACTCAGTGTGAATGACAATAGACAATAGACAATAGATGCAGTAGTAGGCCATTCGGCCCTTCGAGCCAGCACCGCCATTCACTGTGATCATGGCTGATCATCCACTATCAATACCCCGTTCCTGCCTTCTCCCCATATCCCCTGACTCCGCTATCTTGAAGAGCCCTATCTAGCTCTCTCTTGAAAGCATCCAGAGAATTGGCCTCCACTGCCTTTTGAGGCAGAGAATTCCACAGATTCACAACTCTCTGGGTGAAAAGGTTTTTCCTCATCCCCGTTCTAAATGGCTTACCCCTTATTCGTAAACTGTGTCCCTTGGTTCTGGACTCCCCCAACATCGGGAACATGTTTCGTGTGTCTAGCTTGTCCAATCCCTTAATAATCTTATATGTTTCAATAAAATCCCCTTCTCATCCTTCTAAGAATCCCTGACAAATAGTCAGATGAACTTTAACGGCAGAAATTGTCGTGAAAAGCATAACATTGCGACCAAAATAAATAAACTGAGATGCTTTCATGTGGCCACTGTTTCAATGTTACATGGATCTCGCAGTGTTTTGTCAGGCTTTTATTAAGTGTACAAGGTATTTAAATTGGATAATAGATCATGAAGAATGGAATATTGATTTTTATCTCATGCGAGAGGGATTATTTAAGTCAGGGAGTTTAGCTGAGCTTAAGCCTTCAAGCACAAATAATACGTTGGTTTGCGGTAATCTTAAATGTTATTTCACACTCAACTAATTGTGCCGTTAAAATGTCAGTGTTGTTCTTTCACCGTTCAGCAAGCAAACTCAGGGGTGGATGGCTTGCTGTCTTCCCATTGAAGAATATTACTATTCCACAAAACCTCACTGTAAAAAGCAACCTGACATTTGCTCAACATGTCCCAAATATAGTATTTAACCCACATGTTTAATCGATAATGTTTTATCGTTAATGTTTAATGTTTTATGTCACTGTCTCTGTATGTCATGTTTTCACTTGTGGGCGGAGCACCAAGGCAAATTCCTTGTATGTGAATACTTGGCCAATAAACTTATTCATTCGTTCATTCATGGTATAGTATTTTATTTGTCACATGTGCCGAGGTACAATGAAATTAATTTTAGTGTGCAGGTCAGTGCAAGTATCACTATGCATAAGCACTTAAGGTCATACAAGAGGACATGATTTCAGAACTAAGGGACAGAGGTTTAGGAGTAACATGAGGGGTAAACTTCTTTACTCAGAGAGTGGTAGCTGTGTGGAATGAGCTTCCAGTGGAAGTGGTGGAGGCAGGTTCGATTTTATCATTTAAAAATAAATTGGATAGGTATATGGATGGGAAAGGAATGGAGGGTTATGGTCTGAGTGCAGGTAGATGGGACTAGGGGAAAATAAGTGTTCGGCACAGATTTGTAGGGCCGAGATGGCCTGTTTCCGTGCTGTAATTGTTATATTTTTATATGGTTATATGGTCGTAAAAGTGATAGAGGCAGAATTTGGCCATTCGGCCCATCAAGTCTACTCCTCCAATCAATCATGGCTGATCTATCTCTCCCTCTTAACCCCATTCTCCTGCCTTCTCCCCATAATCCCTGACACTCGTACTAATTGGGACGACAGATGGCACAATGGGCTAAGTGTTCGGCTGGCGACCGGAAGGTAGCCGGTTCGAATCCCGCATACTGTTGTTGTGTCCTTGGGCAAGGCACTTCACCCACCTTTGCCTGTGTGTGAATGTGTGTGAGTGATTGGTGGTGGTCGGAGGGGCCGTAGGCGCAGATTGGCAGCCACGCTTCCGTCAGTCTGCCCCAGGGCAGCTGTGGCTACTGAAGTAGCTTACCACCACCGAGTGTGACTGAGGAGTGAAAGAATAATGCGATGTAAAGCGCCTTGAGTATTAGAAAGGCGCTATATAAACCCCATCCATTATTATTATTATTATTAATCAAGAATCTATCTATCTCTGCCACTTAGATACATCTTAGATACAGTACAAGTGTATAACAGTAGTACACTGAGAAAGAGTATACAGAGTCGCCAGTTTGGCTTTCCAGTTGTTGTAAGTGAGGGGACCTTGATCTGACCACAAAGGTCTGTTGTCCTGGCGGCGTTGCAGGGTCGGCCTGGCCAAGCGTAGGCGCAGTGTCCTCCGCCGCTGTCGGCCGCGTTCTCGGTCTCTTGGAGCGGCGCCCGGTCCAGCTCGGTACACGTGACAATAAACTAAACTGAAACTGAGATGATGCAGAAGCTTAAAAGCATGCACCACCAGACTGAAGGACAGTTTCTTCCCTTGTGTTATCAAGCTTCCGAATGGCCCTTCCATAAGACTCTGTCACTGAGTACCTCAGGATCCAACCCATGTACAAAAACCTGCATATTTGTAGGTTAATTGGCTTCTGTAAATTGTCCCTAGTGTGTGGGATGAAACTAATGTATGGGTGCTTGCTGGTCAGCGAGTATTCGTTGGGCCAAAGGGCCAATCTCTAACCAAAATTAAACTTGAGTCTCTGGCGCTGTGAGACAGCAGCTCCACTGAAGAATTTGCATGAAGAATCTGAAATGACATCTGAAGAAGGGTCTCGACCCGAAAACGTCACCCATTCCGTATCTCCAGAGACGCTGCCTGTCCCGCTGAGTTACTCCAGAATTTTGTGCCTCATCTTTAGTTTTAGTTTTGGAGATGCAGCGTAGAAACAGGCCCTTCGGCCCATCGAGTCCTCGCCAGCCACGAAGGACAATTGACAATTTTACCAAAGCCAATTAGCCTGCAAACCCGCACATCTTTGGAGCGTGGGAGGAAACCGGAGCACCGGGAGAAAGCTCATGCAGGTGACGGGGAGAACGTCCGAAATCCGTACAGACAGCACCCGTAGTCAGGATCGAACCCGGGTCTGTGGCGCTGTGAGGCAGCAACTCTACCGCTGCGCCACCGTGCCGACTATCTTTGCTGTAAAGCAGCATTTGTAGATCTTTTCCACCCAGCTCTACCACTGTCCCGCCCCTATTGCGAGAAGATTATTAAGGGCTTGGACACGCTAGAGGCAGGAAACTTGTTCCCGATGTTGGGGGAGTCCATAACCAGGGGCTACAGTTTAAGAATAAGGGGTAAGCCATTTAGAACGGAGGCAAGGAAACACTTTTTTTCACAGAGAGTGGTGAGTCTGTGGAATTCTCTGCCTCAGAGGGCGGTGGAGGCAGGTTCTCTGGATGATTTCAAGAGAGAGCTACATTGGGCTCTTAAAAATAGCGAAGTCAGGGGATATAGGGAGAAGGCAGGAACGGGGTACTGATTGGGGATGATCAGCCATGATCACATTGAATGGCGGTGCTGGCTCGAAGGGCCGAGTGGCCTACTCCTGCACCTATTGTCTATTGCCTATTGTCTAAGACAGCGAAGTCACGGGCTTTCACAGCTAAACGTTCGGAAGGTTAGCAAGGCTGTGACAATTTTTTTTCTGGACGCGTAGGTAATGGCTTGGTGAGGGTTTTGTGACAGAGCTGGAACAGAGAGCACCTAATTTGTGTCTAATATCACAGCCATCTGCCCCCAAACCTTGAATTCTGTCTTGATGGAATGGTACAAATCAATGGTCGGAGAATAGAGGTCACCACCTCATGTATCGAGACCTCTTGTGACTGCAAAATAAAAAATAAACCTTAAATACCTTAGCAGAGATTGCTGCTGCATTGATAACACTTAGCTCCTGCTTGGACAGCTGCAAAAATTGAATTCTGCTTTAAAGGTGGGGAGCATCAGATTCAGATAATACCAGCCTCGAGGTGACAGATTCAGATATTACTGAACAAGCACTCTACAAGCTTTGGCATTAGTCCAGCCGGTTATTTTAATGCAGGCATGCATTATCTCCTGAATTTTAAAATGGATGAAAGTCTTTACAGACACGGCAGAGCCAAGACTGTCATTTGAAAACTTTGATGTTTCCCTAAGCTCTGCTGGCAGTGGTTGTGCTCTGAAATGTAAATGAAATGCACGAGATGCTGAATGTACAAGATGTTGGCAAGGCCACGCAGTAGTTTAGTTTAGTTTAGAGATACATTGCGGAAACAGGCCCTTTGGCCCACCGAGTCTGCGCCGACCAGCGATCCCCTGCACATCAACACACTAGGGACAATTTACAATTTTACACAAGCCAATTAACCTACAAACCTGTACGTCTTTGGAGTGCGGGAGGAAACCCACGCAGGTCACAAGGAGAACGTACAAACTCCACACAGACGGCACCCGTGGTCAGGCCTAAACCTGGGTCTCTGGCGCTGCAAGGCCGCAACAGTACTCCATAAATACTGCTGCACCCGCTCAGTTTCTCCAGCAATTTTATGTACCTTCGATCTTCCAGCATCTGCAGTTCCTTCTTGAACAGCAACAGTACTGCTTCTGGTTCTGGTTGATTACTGCGCAAACAATTCATTCTTCCCCCGCACAATTAAAGCATGGAATAATCTCCACCCTACTATAGTTACCCAACCAGATGCAACTAAATTTAAAGTAGCTCTTTCTTCCCAATAACCCTTTCTGGCTTAAGCCCTCCCTTCACCACCTCCAGTTTAAATTCCATTTGGAAAATTTTGGAGGACCAAGAAACCAAGAACCAAGAACCAAGAACACCTCGTCGGAGGTTATCTGGCGCAGGTCGGAGTGAGTAGAGTAGCGATTATATTTTGAAGTGGGCCTTTTCGACCAAGTTGAGGAGATCTAGTTGCTCAGTCCACTTTTTAAATGACTTAACATCGGGAGCAGCGCGTGTGTTGGGTGGTTACATATTCCATTCCCTTATCGTCCTTGGGTAAAGAGAATATTGGTAGCAATGTTGATTGGAATTTAGGCGAGTTGATGATGTAGGGACCGTCATTTTGTCTTGTCTCATGACAGTCGCTGCTCTGGGATGACGGGAGATTTGACGGCGTGAATTTGTGAATCTCCTTGTAAATTGCAATAAGTCTTAGCCTGATTCTGCGGAGCTCTAGGGTATCCCATCCGAGAGAAGTCAGCATATTATTCACGTTTAATTTGCTCTTGTAGTCATTACATACAAAGCGGGCTGCTCGGCGTTGTACTTTCTCCAGGGTGATCTTGATGTTGTTGAAAGGATCCCATACGGCTCCACAATACTCCAATTTGGGCCTGACCAAGGACTTGTAGGCATTCTCTTTGACGAATGTACTACATGCGTGAAAATTTCTCTTGAGAAGGCCGAGAATTCTATTTGCCTTGTTGGACACTTGACTAATATGCATCACCCAACTTAAATCTTTGTTTAATTCGACTCCTAGATATGGGTGATGGTCGACAGCAAGCAATGTATGGCTACCCATGTTGTATTCCGATAAAGGAGGTTTGATCTTGTGTGAGACATGCATGGTATGACATCTGGTTGTATTGAATGACATCTGCCAGGTTTTCCCCCACTCGCAGAGAGCATCCAGATCCTTCTGTAAGGACAAGATGTCTTCTGGTGTTTTAATCTCTCTATAAATTATGGCATCACCTGCGAAGTCGAACTCTGGACGAAACTGCATTTGGAATGTCATTGATATACAATGCACCACCGTGCTGCCCCTTTTAAAACACTTTTTAGCATTTTTATTTTTGCTTGATAAATTTCCCAAACTCATTGAGCACAATTTGGGCAATGCCCCAGCCCCCGACAATCCCACCCCATCCCACCCACCACTCACTCCTCTGTATAAACAAGTACAGCAGCCAGATACTGTGTACAACCAACACCACGGTGAAGTATATTCAACAAAGAGGAACTATCTACTCTTCAAGTCAAGAGTCAAGAGTGTTTTATTGTCATATGTCCTGGATGGGACAATGAAATTCTTACTTGCTGCAGCACAACAGAATATGTGAATATGTAAACACAGTACATTGACATAGAAACATAGAAAATAGGTGCAGGAGGAGGTCATATGGCCCTTCGAGCCAGCACCGCCATGCATTGTGATCATGGCTGATTGTCCCCTATCAATAACCCGTGCCTGCCTTCTCCCCATATCCCTTGACTCCACTAGCCCCTATAGCTCTATCTAACTCTCTCTTAAATCCCTCTCTTACATAATGGGGAAAGAGAAAGAAAAGTTCAACAAATAACAAATATAGAGCAGTAATAATATAGTCTTTTGCAGATCAGAGCTCAGAGCTTATTTGTTTAAGAAGGAACTGCAGAGGCTGGAAAATCGAAGGTAGACAAAAATGCTGGAGAAACTCAGCGGGTGCAGCAGCATCTACGGAGTGAAAGAAATATGCAATGTTTCAGGTCAAAACTCTTCTTCAGACTTCAAAGCTTATTTGTTGTTGTATTTAATAGCCTGGAGGCTGTAGGGAAGAAGCTGTTCCTGATCCTGGACGTTACAGTTTTCCGACTCCTGTACCTTCTTCCCGATGGCAATGTTGAAATGAGTGAAAGACTCTTAAAAGAATCAGCATTCAGTGAATCCTTTCTGTACTTCAACACAGTGTATAGCAGGGCTCTGGGGAGTGTTGTAGAGGTGAGGGACACAAATGGGAGGAACAGCATTCCATATTTCTATTGGGCAGATACCAGCCCAGTTGTATTCATACTCATTCATCTAACTTCAAGTAAGCCCTGCATTCCCTCTCTCTCCATCCCTCCCCCGCCCAAGTCATAATAGCTTCAAAGTCGTTTTGCTGAGGCTCATTGCCTGTACTCGTTCTCACCTAACAAGCAGCTAACAATCTTTAAGAAGGAACTGCAGATGCTGGAAAAATCGAAAGTAGACAAAACATGCTGGAGAAACTCAGCGGGTGAGGCAGCATCTATGGAGAAAAAGAGTAGGCAACGTTTCGGGTCGAGACCCTTCTTCAGACTGATGAAGAGTCTCGACCCAAAACATCATCTACTCCTTTTCTCCATAGATGGTGCCTCACCCGCTGAGTTTCTCCAGCATTTTTTGTCAACTTAAGCAGCTAACAATGAACTTTATCATTGTTCCTTGTTTTGCATATCTTTCATTCATTTGTTCTATATCTCTCATACCTCATTGTCCATATCTCTCACTTCCCTTCCCCCCAACTCTCAGACTGAAGAAGGGTCTCAAACGGTAACAGCACCTACAGTATTCCTTTTCTCTTCTCCAGAGATGCTGTCTGACTCGCTGAGCTACTCCAGCTTTGTGTGCCTATCAGAGGCGTCTAGGAGTACAGGTGCATGGTTCCTTGAAGGTGATGTCACAGGTAGATAAGGTGGTCAAAAAGGCTTTTGGCACATTGGCCTTCACCAGTCAGTGTATTTAGTATAGAATTTGGGAGGTCATGTTGCAGTTGTATGAGACATTGGTGAGACCGCATTTCGAGTATTGTGTTCAGTTCTGGTTTCAGATGTTGTCAAGTTGGAAATGGTACAGAGAAGATTTACAAGGATGTTTCCAAAACTTAAGGGCCTGAGCTATTGGGAGAGTTTGAGCAGGATGGGACTCTATTCATTGGAGCGCAGAAAGATGAGAGGTGATCTTAGAGAGGTGTATAAAATCATGCGAGGAATTGATCTGGGAGATGCACAGAGTCTTGCCCAGAGTAGTGGAATCGAGGACCAGAGTACATAGGTTTAAGGTGAGGGGGGAAAGATTTAATAGGAATCTGAGGGGTAACTTTTCCACACAAAGGGTGGTGGGTGTATGGAACGAGCTGCCTGAAGAGGCAGCTGATGCAGGTACTATCCTAACGTTTAAGAAACAGTTAGACAGGTACATGGACAGGAGACGTTTGGAGGGATATGAGCCAAACGCAGGCCGGTGGGACAAGTGTAGATGGGACATGTTGGCCGGTGTGGGTGTTGGGCCGAAGGGCCTGTTTTCACATTGTATCACTCTATGACTCTAAATGGCGCTGAACTCCCAGCAGCTTGGAGATCTCAGTTCTGATCAGTACTGTGTTCAGTTTTGGTCATGCTGCTAGAGGAAGGATGTGTGTGTGTAGGATAGTGTTAATATGCGTGGGTCAGCAGGTCGGCACGGACTCGGTGGGGCCAAAGGCCTGTTTCCGCACTGTACCTCTAAAATAAACTATACAAAAATATGGAGAAACAAGGAACTGCAAATGCTGGTTTATAAAAAAAGACATGAAATGCTGGTATAACTCAGTTGTTCAGGCAGCATTCCTGACAGGGGTTACATAGAAACATAGAAACATAGAAAATAGGTGCAGGAGTAGGCCATTCGGCCCTTCGAGCCTGCACCGCCATTCAATATGATCATGGCTGATCATCCAACTCAGTATCCTGTACCTGCTTTCTCTCCATACCCCCTGATCCCTTTAGCCACAAGGGCCACATCTAACTCCCTCTTAAATATAGCCAATGAACTGGCCTCAACTACATTCTGTGGCAGAGAATTCCAGAGATTCACCACTCTCTGTGTGAAAAACGTTGTTCTCATCTCAGTCCTAAAAGATCTCCCCTTTATCCTCAAACTGTGACCCCTTGTTCTGGACTTCCCCAACATCGGGAACAATCTTCCTGCATCTAGCCTGTCCAACCCCTTAAGAATTTTGTAAGTTTCTGTAAGATCCCCCCTCAATCTTCTAAATTCTATGGGGAGAAAGAGAATGGGGTTGAGAGGGAAAGGTAGATCAGCCATGGTCGACTGGTCCTAGAACTGATGGACTAATGACTCTTTGTGTACTGTCTCTGTGAAGACAATGGATAATTTATAAGGCGGAGATTGACAGATTCTTGATTCGAACGGATGTCAGGGGTTATGGAAAGATAGATCAGCCACGATCGAATTGCGGAGTAGACCTGATGGACAAAATGGCCAAATTTTATTCCTAGAACTTAAGAAGATGAATTTCACCAGGAAGATTGGGTTCAGTGTTGGGCTTTGAATCTCAGAAGAAATATACTGGCTTCAGACAGGCAGAGTGTGGATCAAGCAGATTAGCAGCAGGTTAAATCCGAAAACGTGCTTGGATATATGTGAATTTTATCTCGTGAGCTTGGAAGGTTGTCATGAGAATTATAAAGCAATTTGATAAGAAAGATTCAGGGAAAATATTTCCTTCTGTGGGAAAATCCAGAATAATCCAATCATAATTTTAAGATTAGTGATATTAGAAATGTATTTCTCTGTAGAGTTAGGCTGCACCTCTGCCTGCAAAGGTAATAGAAATTTCTACCGGTTTCTATAAAAGGTTTCAGATGCAAGGTCGATTTATAATCTCAGCGCTGGGAGTGATAATTTATTTTAGGAAGGGATATGGTGAAAGTGCAGATGACTAGTTATGCCCCTGTCCCACTTAGGAAACCTGAACGGAAACCTCTGGAGACTTTGCGCCCCACCCAAGGTTTCCGTGCGGTTCCCGGAGGTTGCAGGTGGTTGCCGGAGGTTGCAGGTAGTGGAAGCAGGTAGGGAGACTGACAAAAACCTCCGGGAACCGCACGGAAACCGCACGGAAACCTTGGGTGGGGCGCAAAGTTTCCAGAGGTTTCCGTTCAGGTTTCCTAAGTGGGACAGGGGCATATTATTTTGAGTGTTATGGGCCTGTCCCACTTAGACTATTTTTAGGCGACTGCCAGCGACTGTCATAGTCGTTGCAGGTCGCCAAATAAACGACTACAGACCCTACAGGCGACACCCCGGCAACCATGTGGCGACAGCCTAGTCGCCTGTAGTCACCTAAAAAATAGCCTGTGGGACACGCCCATTAGTCTATCACAGACCAGTGAAATGGATGAGAAGGCTGGAACACAGGCAGCCAATGTTAGATTTCTGCACATCCCAATACACTGCCTGGTTCTGTATTGTGTAGGAGGGAACTGCAGATGCTGGTTTACACTGAAGGTAGACACGGAATGCTGGAGTAACTCAGTGGGACAGGCAGCATCTCTGGGTAGAAGGAATGGGTGACGTTTTGGGTTGAGACCATCCCTCAGAGTTTAGAGTCAGGGGCGAGGGCGACACAGAGCTGTGGAAGGGTAAGGCGTGGAAACGAGAGAACAAGGGGGACGATGTTTAAGGAAAATGTTAGAATAAATCATTGTTAGCCGGGGAAGATGACAACGAGGATTACAAAGATAAAATATAATCAGGAGGAAGGTCAGACGAGTTGGAGAGGGGTGGAAAGAGAGGGAAAGCAAGGATTTCTTGAAGTTAGAGAAGTCAATGTTCATACAGCTGGGGTGTAAACTACCTAAGCGAAATATGAGGTGCTGTTCCTCCACTTTGCGCTGGGCCTCACTCTGACAATGGAGGAGGCCCAGGACAGAAAGGTCAGTGTGGGAATGGGAGGGGAAGTTTCGTGTTGAGCAACCAAGAGATCAGTTAGGTTTAGGCGGACTGAGCGGAGGTGTTCAGCGATGTGATCGTCGAGCCTGCGCTTGGTCACACACTCATCTCCCTGCTACCTTCAGGTAGAAGGTACAGAAGCCTGAAGACTGCAACAACCAGGTTCAGGAATAGCTACTTCCCCACAGCCATCAGGCTATTAAACCTGGCTCGGTAAAACTCTGATTATTATGAACCCATTTTCTGTTATTTGCACTTTATCAGTTTATTTATCCATGTGTGTATATATTTATATTATGGTATATGGACACACTTATCTGTTTTGTAGTAAATGCCTACTATGTTCTGTGTGCTGAAGCAAAGCAAGAATTTCATTGTCCTATACAGGGACACATGACAATAAACTCACTTGAACTTGAACTTGAACTTGGTCTCACCGATATACAGGAGACCACACATGGAGCAGCGGATACTGTAGGTAGGAGGTCGGAGGAGATGCAAGTGAACCTCTGCATTCCTAGATTGAATGAGCAACTCAGCGAGTCAGGCAGTATCTCTGGAGGAAATGGATGGGTGACATTTTGGGTCGGAGCATTTCTCCAGACGAAGTCGATATCTGATGAAGAGTCCCGACCTGAAACGTCAACATTCTTTTTCTCCAGAGTTGCTATCTGGCCCACTGTAGTAGTCCAGCATTTTTGAGTTTATCTTTGGTATGAACCAACATTTGCAGTCATTGTTTAGTTTAGATTAGTTCAGAGATACTTCATGGAAACAGGCCCTTCAGCCCACCGAGTCCACATCAACCAGCGATCCCCGCACATTAACACTATCCTTCAATTAACACTAGCGACAATTTTTATATTGATACCAAGCCAAATAACTTACAAACCTGTACGTCTATGGAGTGTAGGATTTTCTTGGAGAAAACCCGCTCAGGTCAGGGGGAGAACGTACAAACTCCGTGCAGACAAGCACCCATAGCCAGGATCGAACCTGGGTCTCTGGCACTGCAAGCGCTGTGAGGCAGCAACTCTACCGCTGCACCACCGTGCCTCCCTTCGAACCAGATAGATGTTGGATGGTATATCATATATTTGTTGTTATTTGCACTGAGACTCTTCAATGTCTTTCAATGTAAAATCATTGTTTTGTTTTAGGAATTTAATAGATAAAATGTTCTTTGTAGATTTTCCTTCCTCTCTTGGAAATGTCAGCTCACTCTGGGTTATACAATACAGGCCAAACTAGATGGTCTCCGCAGGTCAAACATGAGACCAACTTTTGACAGTCAGAGCCTTTTTCCCAGGGTGGAATTCGTGAAACACCAAAGCGACACAGTGGGGCAGTGGTAGAGCTACTGCTCCGCAACATCGCCAAACTCAGACCCTCTCTCACACCTCCCGCTGCTGAAAGACTCATCCATGCCTTCATCTCCTTCTGACTGGACTATTGCAACTCACTTCTCCTTGGCATCAGCTCCACCTACATCAACCGACTCCAACTGGTCCAGAACGCAGCTGCCCGACTCATCGCCCACACCAAATCCTGGCATCACATCACTCCAGTCCTCAAACAACTTCACTGGCTTCCCATCTCCCACCGGATCACCTACAAAATCCTGATCCTCACCTACAAAGCCCTCCACCATCTGGTCCCCCCATATCTCACTGACCTCCTCTCCCCCTACCAACCCTCACGGTCCCTCAGATCCACATCAGCCAGTCTCCTCTCCATCCACGTCCAACCTCCGCAGTTTTGGGGACAGAGCCTTCTCCAGGGCAGCTCCCAGGCTCTGGAACTCCCTCCCCCAACTGATCCGCAATTCCGTGTCCCTCACCATCTTCCAGTCCCCCCTCAAGACCCATCTCTTCACCTCTGCCTATCCTTAGCCCCACGTCCCCCTCCCTTTTCATCTGTGCATTAATTGCCTCATATTGTGTTTTGAATTGTATTCTGTCTTTATTTTGTGTACTAGTCATGTCTCTACTATTTATTTCATTCCCCTTACATGTTTTTCCTCTACCTGCTAAATTTTTGTAAGGTGTCCTTGAGACTCTTGAAAGGCGCCCATAAATAAAATTTATTATTATTATTATTAGAGACCCTGGTTCGATTCTGACAACAGCCGCTGGTTGTAAGGAGTTTGTGATTATGCGGAATATGAGGTGCTGTTTAGCTTATTTTAGCTTAGAGATACAGCGCGGAAACAGGCCCTTCGACCCACCGAGTCCACGCCGACCAGCAACCCCCGCACATTGACACTATCCTACATGCATTAGGGACAAGTTTTTTTACACATATGCCAAGCCAATTAACTTACAAACCTGTACGTCTTTGGAGCGTGAGAGGAAACCGAAGATCTCGGAGAAACCCAGGGGGTCACGGGGAGAACGTACAAACTCCACACAGACAGCACCCATAGTCGGGATCGAACCTGGGTCTCCGGCACTGCAAGCGCTGCAAGGCAGTAACTCTACCACTGCATCACCATGCCGCCAGCTTGCATTGGGCCTCACTCGGGCAATGGAAGAGGCTCGGGCCAGAAAGGTCAGCGTGGGAATGGGAAGTGGAGTTAAAACGGTTGGCAACCGGGAGATACCAGCAGGCCTTGGCGGACCGAGCACAAGTGTTTGGCAAAACGGATGCACACGGGGACTCACACAGCAGTCAAACCAGATCACGGCCTGTGCTCTGAGATGCCCTGTACTAATGGGGAATGTGTGCCGATCATGGAGGCAGTATGCAATTTTCTTTTCATTTGTTTAATTTCACACATGGACAAAATTATGAGAGGAATAGATCGGGTAGATGCACAGAATCTCTGGGGAATTGAAAATCAGAGAACATGGGTTTAAGATGGGGGGGGGGGGGGGGGGGAGGGGGGGGGAGGGGGCAGGGGGGGGAGATTTAATAGGAACCTGAGAGGCAACTTTTCCACACAAAGGGAGGTGGGTGTATGGAACGAGCTGCCAGAGGAGGTAGTTGAGGCAGGGACTATCGCAAAGTTTAAGAAACATTTGGACAGGTACATGGATAAGACAGGTTTAGAGGGATGTGGGACAAATGCAGGCAGGTGTAAGTTGGGACAACATGGGCAAGTTGGGCTGAAGGGCCTGTTTCAATGCTGTAAGACTATGCCTCTATGAGTCTGAAGAGATTGCGCACATTGAAGGGAATGTCTTTAATGGCTATCCCATTATCCTGAGCTTTGGAAACTGACAATGGCAGATGCTCTGTGTATGACCTTGTTACCATGTTGCAGAAAATTTAATTGACATCTCACTACCAATATCTGAGCTAATCTTTCTTGTAAGGGTTGAATGAAAGTCTTGGGTTGAAATCAAAAGCTCTGATTCTGCTGTTAATGTAGGAAACATGTCTTTCATGACCTGCGATGTTATTAATTTTCCACCTGACACCACTAAGGCATTAGTTATGCCGAGATAAATTGTGCATAGAAATATCTGGGCCAGTTTCACCATGTGCACCATTCCATGTAGAACTGACAGCGATCGTGATTAAAGCACGATAGCTTGGAATGTGTTGGTTGCAAGTGAAAAAGCTTGCAAATGGAAATCAAAAGGGCGGCACAAACGGCACGGTGGCGCAGCGGTAGAGTCTGTATCTTACAGCTCCAGAGACCCGGGTTCGATCCTGACAACGGGTGTGTGGGGTACAGGGCGTATCCTGCTGGGGTGGCAGTAGAGGCCGATACGAAAGTGGCATTTAAGAACCAGAGGACATAGGTTTAAGGCGAGGGGGGAAAAAAATGAATAGGATTCTGAGGGGCAAATTTATGCACGGAAGGTGGTAGAAGCTGCCTAAGAAGGTAATTTAGGCAAGTACTATCACAACATTTAAAACAATACAATACAATAATACAATACAGTTTTATTTGTCACATTGCACATAAAGTGCAAGTGAAATGAATTTGCCAGCAGCGATACAATGAGAAAGAACACACACACAAACAATAAAAATTTAACACAAACATCCACCACATCATTCATCACTGTGGTGGAAGGCACAGAAATTTGGCCAGTCCTCCTCCGCTTTCCCCCGTGGTCGGGACCTCAACCCTCCGCAGCCATCGCTTCGGGCGTCCAGATGTGAAGACAAGGTAAAAAGTCCAGGTAAGTCCTGAATCGGTGCCTCCCCACCGGAGACCGCGGCTTCAGGCTGGTGTAGGCCGCAGGCCGGCGGTCGGAGATTTAAAGTTCGCGCCGCAGCCAGAAGCACGGCAGACTGCAGGGCCAGCGGTCTGGAGCTCCCCTCCAGGAGCCCCTGGCGAGGGACCCCACTCCAGACGGTAAGTAAGTCCCCGCCGTGCCCGCAGTAGGTATTGTCCGCGGGCCAGTAGTTGGAGCACCTCTTCCCCTGGGTCCCCCAGCGAGGGCACTCCCGCTCCATGCCGAGAGTCCACGCTGCGCCCACCGCTGAAGCCCCGGGCGCGTCTCCGGGAAAGGCCGCACCAATCCTCGCAAGAAAAAGTCGCCTCTCCGTGGAGGAGGGGACCAAAGCGGTTTCCCCCTTACCCCCCCACATCACCCCCCACACAAAACACACAGAGGAACATTAAAAAAAATTGAAAAAAACAGACACGCTGCTGACAGGGCTTCCGGCTTGCAGCGCCCCCACTGCCCCCCCATTCAGGTAGGTATACAGGTACATGGATAGGACAGGTGTAGAGGGATATGGGCCAAATGCAGGCAGGTTTGACTATTGTAGATGGGGCATGCTGGTCAGTGTGGGCAAGTTGGGCCAAAGGGCCTGCTTCCACACTGCATGACTATAACTCTCCATTAATGCAACTTCCCCTCTTATTTAGTTAAATTCATTTTTTAAATCCCAATTTACTTCTTGGAGTAAACTAAAGGGGATGTCCCATTCCAGGGACCTAAGTTGCGAGTGTAGTAGAGTTTTGGAGAGTTTGAAAAAGTGTCATGTAGAAGACCTCCTTCGACTACCTTCGGGAAAATTGGACACCGAATAGTGGAGAGTGAAGACGACCTCCTTCAACCTCTCTTCGACCTCCCTTCGACTATGTTGAAGACTATCTACGACTACCTTCAACTACCTTCGATTACCTTTGACTACCCTCGATTACCTACGAATAACATGCCGACCTATTACGACCTACTTCGACTAAACCTACGAGTAAAATAAATCATCGATTTTTTCCATGGCAACTTTTTTTTACCTGCGGGCACTTTTCAGCATGTTGAAAAAAACGCCGCGATCTAGCTGAGGCCTCGAGTATGCAGGGACTACTCTCGAGCATGAGGGAGAGTTACAAAGACCTCCTAGGATGTCGTGTCGACCATGCTGCGAGTATGAGTCAAGGGCAAACTCTTCTAAACTCGCCAATTAGGACGCTGCAGTGGGACAGGCCCTTTAGGACTATTAACGGAAATGTCTTAAACCCCTGTCCCATGGTACGAGTTCATTCCAAGAGTTCTCCCGAGTTTGCCCTGATTCGAACTCGGAGATTTACTGTAATGGCCAATCGTCGGTACTCGGGGCTCTTGTGGACATTTTTCATCATGTTGAAAAATCTTCACGAGTCTTCCCGTGCTTACCTGCCATTAGCGAGTCTTCCCGAGTACCTGCCGTTAGTCCCTGAGCTCCAACATACCCACTACGTTCATTCTCCGTGCTAACCACGAGTTTGATTTTTTTTAAACTCGGGAGAGCTCTTGGAAAGAACTCATACCGTGGGACAGGGCTTTAGGAACAAGTGTAACTAATGAACTTGGTGGCTTGAGCCTGATGAAAAATCCAAACTCACAAGGTAATTAGTAACTTTTTTTTTATCAACTGTTTTATCTACCAGCAAATGGAAAAATAGCGTCTGAAATTAGACACACACTTATGTTTACGAAGCTATGAAAAATTTAAATTTGGTATTTTCAACCAATATAACACTTGTAAAAATGTGGCCATTAGACTGAGGACAGAGGAACAGCAGAAGCTGGAATGATGAGCCATTTTAATGGTACTTTGCTTTTTTTTGCATCATTTAGATGGCATGGTGGCGCAGCGGTAGAGTTGCTGCCTTACATCACCAGAGACCCTGGTTCAATCCTGACTATGGTGCTGTCTGTACGGAGTTTGTACGTACTGCCCGTGACCTGCGTGGGTTCTCTCCGGGTGCTCCGGTTTCCTACCACACTCCAAAGACGTGCAGGTTTGTAGGTTAATTGACGTTTGCAAATTGTCCCCAGTGCACAAGGATGGAACTAGTGTACGGCGCGGATCGGCGCGGACAAAGTGGGCCGATGGGCCTGTTTCCACGCTGTGTCTCTAAAAACTATACTGAGGTAAATCTGCAAACTGTTTACTTTCTGCAATACCTGTGAACAAAACAAGACAATTCATCGCGGCAGAAGAATGAATAGTAAGATTAAACGAGAACTTACCAGTTTGAAGTTTGATCTGTATTTTATGAGGAGTTACGATGAGGGATTACGTGAAGAACCCCGCCACGACGCATGCGTGTCATTCTTCAAAGCAGCGGTGTGAAATCACAGATAACTGTAATGACTAAACATAGTAAGATTAGAGAAGAGATACCAGTTAAGTATATGATCAAGGGTGGGAGCGGAGGGCACGTAATCCCTCATCGTAACTCCTCATAAAATACAGATCAAACTTCAAACTGGTAAGTTCTCGTTTAATCTTACTATTTTACTTCGGAGTCACGTGAGTGACTACGTGAAGATTTTAAAGCTCTGTGATTTCATGCCGTGGAAACGAGTCCATGCATCACGTCTGCCTTGATGACTGTAGGCGGAATTGTGTTAACATAATTTGGACATGAATTCGACATTGAAATCATAAAATTTATTAACACAAAATTATAACCCCTTTTTATGGGTTTAAATTAATTTACAGAACTTAGAATTGTTTCTGCAAATGTTCCAGGTTTCATTACTGGTTTGTTGTAAAATAATTGGAATGTTTTTTCCCCCAGACCATCCTGCTGCCTTGAGGATTTGGTCCATTGGTACATCCAACTGTATCGCTGCCGATGTAGCTGCAGCCCTGGTGGAATGAGATTTTAAAATATTAGTATCCACCCCAGCCTGTGTTAGCACCTATTTCAGCCATCTTGAGATGGTCTGGACCGTCACTCTTTTGTGTGATTGCTAGTGGCTGACTAAAAGTGCCTTCTCATTGCCTCTTAGGATTTTCGTTTTCTCCATGTATAACGACAGATAATAATAATAATAATAAATTTTATTTAATGGGCGCCTTTCAAACATCTCAAGGACACCTTACATAGTATATCGGAATAACATATAATCGGAATATAACTAGTAATAAAGACATCACAGAGACACAAATTAAAAACAGGATTCAATCCAAAAACAGAAAATCAAAAACACAGTGTGAAGAGGGAGCAGCGGCAACCAAATCGTGCCAGCGTCCACTCTCTCTTCACGGCAGCCATCTTGGACACAGACCTACAAGACTACAATTAGACAAAAAAATCATCCCCCCACAGTGGATAGCACTGTGGAGGAAGGCACAATGTCCAGTCCCCACCCCATGTTCACCCCAAAGTCAGGCCTATTGAGGCCACCGCAATTGCCTGTACGGAGGCCCGATGTCCCTGGCCGTTCTCACCGGGTGGTCTTGCCCCGGCGTCGGGAGAGTCCTTTTGGCGGCTGGGCCACTTGGAACGGCCGCTTCCTGGTTGGAGCCCGCGGCTGCCGAAGCCGACAAGGCCGCGCCGGTTTGGAGCTCCCAGGCTCCAGATGAAAAAGTCGGCGCCGCCTCTCCACACTGCCGCCCGCTCCGCACCGCCGCCTCTCCACACTACCGCCTCTCCGCACACCGCCTCTACGCTCCGCAGACCCGCAGCCCGGAGTTGTTGCTCTCGGCGGTCCAGCTCGCCAGAGCTCCAGCGCGTCGCTCCAGCGCGGCGACCCAGGCAAGGGATCGCCCGCTCGGCTCCAGCGCTCCAATGCTGTGCCGCCGCCGAGGCCAAGGTGCTCCAAGCCCGCAGGTAGGCCACGAGGACGGGTCAACGGGCAGCCCGGAGAAAAGGCTGCCACACCGACCAGGTAGGGACCTAGAAATTAAGTTTACACCTACCCCCCACATTAAAAAGACCATATCCCCTACAAACAAAAAACAGGACTCACTAAAAACTATAAAAAAAACGGATTTAAAACGGACGGCTGCTGGCTAGCAGCCGTTCACCAAGATGGCTCCTCCTCCTCGAATGGCTCCTCCTCCTCGAATAAGAACAGATGTCTTACTATACACAGACGGTCATCTGTTGGGTGTGACCTAAATTGTATATTGAGGCCTGCTGATCCCTGTCTGTTCTGCTTTACTAACTCATAGATATGAAACTTAATATTTTCTGTTGCGGAAGTCATGTTGTCCAGTCTTAGTTTATGCAGTGACTGTACCCTCTGTGCCGTGACCAATGCCATTAGCATGACTGTTTTTAATGTCAGTCTGTGTAGGGACAGAGCTGTTGCTGGAGACCAATTCCTGAGCATCTTCAGGACAATACTTACATATTTGGGAGTACCTGGTTCTTGGGGGATTAGTATTAAAAATTCCCCTCATAAGTTTTGTTACCAGTGGGTGAGTCCCAACAGAGTAACGCTCTGTCCCCTGCCATAGGTAAGTCGATAGGGCACTTCTGGCGCAGTTGATGGCATTGTAACTGAGCCCCTCATCATAGTGGAGGCCTGCCAGATATTCCAGAACAGACGGGATGTTCATGTCTCTGTAGGTGATGTTGTTTTTATGGCAGTACATCTCCCACTTCCTGATATAGACCAGATACTGTTTTTTGGTTGACTGTCTTTGGGCCGCCGAGATCATGTTCACTGTTTGGTCCGTCAGTCCCAGTTGTAGTAGAGGTGTTTTTAAACTCTACAAATTAATAAGTTCAAATGTTTATGGCATGGGTGGCTATCCCTTGTTACAGGATGTAGCAATAAATCTGGTCTATGTGGGATGGTGATACATGGTTCTAATACCATGTTTAATACCACTGGGAACCATGGTTGAGTAGGCCAATCGGGTACTACCAAAATACCAGACGCAGAGTCTTGTTGTATTTTCCTTAATACCCGACTGATGAGGCAGAAAGGAGGGAATGCGTAAATAAACAATTTCCCCCAATGCAGCGAAAATGCATCTGTCGCCGCTGCCCCAGGGTCTGGTTCCCATGAAATATAATTTGATAACTGGTGGTTAAGTCTGAATGCGAATAGATCGATATCTGGTGTTCCATATTTTGCTGTAATATCAGCAAATACTTTTTTATTCAACATCCATTCGGTGTTTTCATTAAATTTGCGTGACCTGGTGTCTGCCACTAAATTTAGTCTTCCTGGTAGGTAAGTGGCTGATATCCAAATATCTCTCTGGATACACCATTGCCAAATTGTATTAGCCAGATTGTCACATGATGTCGATTTGTTTCCACCCATGTGGTTAATGTATGCTACCACGGTGGTATTGTCTATCTGTAGTCTAACATGCTGGTGATATGACCCAGTACAATATGACTTTAGGCCATGGAATGCACCCAACATTTCCAGGTAGTTTATGCCCAGTGTGAGTAATAATGATGCCTCCTGAGCAGTCCATCTACCTCCACAGCTGGTGATGGTATTGGTGGCTCCCCACCCAAGTGCACTGGCATCAGTTTGTAGTACCATGGAAGGGTTACTGACAATGATTGGATTGGAACAAAGCCAGATGTTATCTATCCACCATTTTAGTTCCATTTTAGCTTTGATTGGTAGTTTCATAGGTCTGTCAAAGTGACCTGCATTAATTTAGAGTGCTTGTATTTTTGCTCTCTGTAAGTTTTGGTAATGTAGAGGTCTAAATTGTGTGGCTGGAAAAGCAGCCACCATTTTGCCAATTACTTTTGCTACAAATCTGATGGATGGTTTACTGATGTCAATGAGGTTATTGCAAGCCTCTATTAAATCTCTAGCCTTTCCCTTAGGCAGAGTCACCGACATGTGAACTGAGTCAATGGTGAACCCCAAATAGTCCATAGTAGTGGAAGGCGTTAGTTTAGATTTAACTGGATGGATAATAAATCCCAGTTTTTCAAATAACTGTTTTGTGGCTGTTACAGTTTGTTTGGCCAATTCCAAAGTTTTGCCCACAATGAGTATGTCATCTAAATATGCCATGACCACGTGTTTATGTTTACGTAGAAACGCTAGGGCTGGTTTCAAATTTTTTGTGAACAGCCTGGGGCTGATGATAACTCATTTGGCAGTGCTTTATACTGCCAGTGTTGTCCCATCCAGTTGAATTTTAAGTAACATCTGTGGTCACCTCATATAGGCACTGAATAGTAAGCATCTTTTAAATCGATGCTGGCCATGAAGTAACCTTTGGAAATTAATTGTTTAGCAGTAACAAAGGTTTCCATTTTGAAGTGAATATATTGTACAAATGTATTCAATTTTGTCAGATCTATGATAATGCGACAACCACCATCTTTTTTGTTTTTGGTAAATATATTGGACACGAATTCTAATGGTTCATGTTGAGTTTTCTCAATTACACCTTTTACGTAAAGCCGCTCCAGTTCAGCTTGCGGTTTTGATTTTTCTTTATCAGAAATCACAAACATTCGGTTCGGTATATGTTGAACTGGAGGGCTGTACTTGTGTATAAACTCTATTGTATATCCCTGGATACTGCTTAAGATGTAAGTATCGGTTGTTAACATGCTCCATGCATTCAGAAAAGAGTGTAATCTCCCCCCAACCTCCATGCTCCCTGTATTTTGTAGGGAACCAGACCCACCTACCTCCATAGTTACCAGTGGCAGGTTTACTTCTTTTTGTAGGTTCTTCGCTGCTGTTGTTGCGCTGGTGTCTGGATTTTTGGTTTGGTTGGCGTTGGAGGTCCCCGCATCTTCCAAGAAGGCCGGCCTGGGCCATGGCCTAAAAAAGACTCATGTTTTGAGTACCGGCCTTCGAGCTTTCACCAGTTCTGCTGGTGGGTGCGTAGGGGTGCTGTCTTTGGCTGTAGTGAGTTTTCTCTCGTTCCTGCACCCCTTGCACACTTGGCTTTCCTTCTGCGGACCCCTCTTCCAGGTCAGCCCAGAACTGACCCGCAGTGCTCCCCTCTGATGAGGTAGAAGCACTGTGCAGCCCTTCAAGAGGTACTGCTGTGGGTTTATCATAGGGCCCACAGTGACCCGACTCCATCTCCCGGAGTCTGTCACGTTGGAGCAAATGCTCCACACACCGCTCCATCCGGCACCAGCGCTCTCGGTCGCTGGCCGCCCGCGGTTGTTCAAAGTCGGACTCCTCTGAGTCCACGACCTTGTTTGTTTTTGTGTCTAGCCTTACCGTCCGGCCGCGTGGATCTGGCCGGTGCGGAGGCGACATCGGGCACAGCTGATCCCACTATCGGTGATCCGAGTGCCGCTGGCTGCTGCTGGCTGCCCGCTGCTCCGCGGTCCTCCCTCACCAGCTTTGTCGCAGACCTTGCCTTCTTTGTTTCCCGTTGGTTTCTCCACCTGTAATCAGCATGGGAAAACACAAAAAGACCGCAGTTCTTACCTGCAGGTCCTGGTTTAAATTGTCGCTACGGGGGAACGTCATTCCACCCCGCCTCCTGCCGTTATTGACTTGTTAAAAGTCGATGGCCCCATTCTGAATAGTCTCCCTCCTGGCCGTGGTGTTCTGGCCGGCGCGGTATCAGAAATCGGCACAGCTGATCCCTTACGGGGCTTGTGCCTTCAGCTGCTGCTGGCTCCCGCAACTTTGCGGTCCTCCTCAGCCAGCTTCACTCGCAGCACTTGTGGACACTATTTTGTCCAGCTTCCCCCTCTGTGTAAAAACAGCGCGGGGTCAAAAACTACCGCAGAGTAAATCACTTACCTGCAGGTCGCGGTTTCAAACTTACCGCTGCGGGGGAACGCTCCACCCCGCCTGTCGTTTCGCAAGCGTGAAAGCGATATGACACGCATGCGTCGTGGCGGGCTTCTTCACGTAGTCACTCACGTGACTCCGAAGTAAAATGAGCGAATATCTGGCATTTGCAGTAATCAATACAGCTAAATGGGGCATAAACTAACAACAGATGAGGTCATATATCACCCAGATATGAAAATTGCCAATTCCAGCAGAGGGGTGTTTAATTTCAACAAAGGCATCCGTTTAATAAATATCCCTGAGACAAGGCCACCATGTAAAGTGCATTCCATGTTATTTGTCATTTGTTTTTCTCAAAGTGCATCATTGTTTAGGGTATGCAATTCAATGTGACTGAGATCTGTGTTACATGCATTTTGCTGGCTGGAGCATCTGTTTTCCAAGGTAGCAAGCCGACTGCCATTTGAGAGGCTTTTTAGACAGGCACATGGAATGGAGAGACATGGATCGCGTGCAGGCAGAGGAGATTAGTTTTACCGAGCACCATGTGCGGCATAGACACTGCTGGCTGATGACCCTGTTCCTGGAGTTTTAGTTCTAGTTTAGAGACTTTAAGACTTTTGCCTTCCATCACAGTGAGGAGGTGCCTGGTGAACTAACTGTGGTGGATGTTAAATTTGTGCTTATTGTGTGTTTTTGTTATTTTTATTATATGTATGACTGCAAGGCACCAAATTTCGTTCAGACCGAAAGGTTTGAATGACAATAAAAGATACTTTGACTTTTGACTTTAAGATACAGCGCAGAAACAGGCCCTTCGGCCCACCGAGTCCGCGCCGACCAGCGATCCCCGCAACAACTAACACTATCCTACACACACTAGGGACAATTTACATTTACACCAAGCCAATTATCCTACAAACCTGGACGTCTTTAGAGTGTGGGAGGATACCGAAGATCTCGGAGAAAACCCATTCATGTCACGGGGAGAACGTGCAAACTCCGTACAGACAGCACCCGCAGTCGGGATTGAACCCGGGTCTCTGGCGCTGTAAGGCAGCAACTCTACCGCTGCTCCCACTTCAGAAATAAATATCTGCAGTTACTGGTTTACCAAGAAAAGTAACTGAGCGGGTGAGGCAGCATAGTTTGGTTTCACTTTAGTTTATTGTCAATCAAGCCATCCATAGTATACAGTGTGCAGCAAATTCGATGGGCCAAAGGACCTGTTTCTGTGCAGTATTCATAAAATATACTCAATGTAGTCTTCTAAATAAAAATCACAGAGTGCTGGTCTAGTTTTGTGGGTCAGGCAGCATCTCTAGAGAACATGGATAGGTGACGTTTTGGTTTGGGACCCTTGGTCATAGAGACATACAGAGTGGAAACAGGCCATTCGGCCCAACTTGCCCACACCGGCCGATATGTCTCAGCTACGGTAGTCCCATCTGCCTGCGTTTTGGTCCATATCCATCTAAACCTGTCCAATCCCTGTATCTAAAATAGACACATCATGCTGGAGTAACTCAGCGGGAGAGACAGCATCAATGGATAAAGGGAATGGGTCACCTCTTCAGAGATTGAGGGAGTGCAGCATAGGTTCACAAGGTTAATTCTCAGGATGGCGGGACTGTCATATGTTGATTGAATGGGGCGGCTGGGCTTGTATACTCTGGAATTTAGAAGGGTGAGAGGGGATCTTATTTAAACATATAAGATTATTAAGGGTTTGGACACGCTAGACACAGGAAACATGTTGCCGATGTTGGGGGTGTCCAGAACCAGGGGCCACAGTTTAAGAAGAAGGGGTAAGCCATTCAGAACGGAGATGAGGGAAAACGTTTTCACGCAGAGAGTTGTGAATCTGTGGAATTCTCTGCCTCAGAAGGCAGTGGAGGCAAATTCTCTGTATGCTTTCAAGGGAGAGTTGGATAGAGCTCTTAAAGACAGCAGAGTCAGGGGATATGGGGAAAAGTACTGAGTGTGGATGATCAGCCATGATCACAGTGAATGGCGGTGCTGGCTCGAAGGGCTACATGGCCTACTCCTGCACTTATTGTCTATTGTCTATTGTCCAGAGATGCTGCATGTCCCACGGAGTTACTCCAGCATTTTGCGTCTATCTTCAGTGTAAACCAGCAGCTGCAGTTCCTTCCGGCTCTTTCCATGCATCTCTCTAACTGTCAACTTGTGCATGTCTTCCTTCTTTGGGATTGTTGTGATAGGAGGTGAGGGAGAAGGCTGGAAGAGAGGAGGGACAGGACAAAGCCTGGCGAGTGATAGGTGGACACAGGTGAGGGGGAGTTTTGACAGGTAGATGGTTGGACAGAGATGATAAGAAAAAAGATGCGAGATAAGGATACAAGGTGCAAATTGCGAAGCCAGAGGAAGGAATGGTGGTGGAAGGGGTGGAGGAAGGGGAGAAATGAGTGCATGTCCAAATGGGTCCTCACTGGAAATGTGAAATTAATCCAGATCCATAGCTCCCTGAGCAGCAAAACAAATATATCATAAAGTGCCTCATTCCAGAACTATGTGACATTTAATTTCATATAATCATGAGGATTAGCAGTTGCAAATGTGAAAATAATGCAATTATTGTGTGAAATAGAATTGTGCACAGGGCGATTACTTATTCAGTAACTATGCATTTTGAATCTAAGAATCTAAGCATTCGGAAGGCAAATTCAATGCTAGCATTTATATCAAGAGGACAGGAATACACAAACAGGGATGTAATGCTGAGGCTCTATAAGGCGCTGGTCAGGCCGCATTTGGAGTACCGTGAGCAATCTTGGGGCCCATATCTGCGGAAGGATGTGCTGGCTCTGGAGAGGGCCCAGAGGAGGTTTACAAGAATGATCCCAGGAATGAGTGGGTTCGCATATGATGAGCGTTTGACAGCACTGGGCCTCTACTCGCTGGAGTTTAGAACCAGGGGTCACAGTTTAAGAATAAGGGGTAGGCCATTTAGGACTGAGATGAGGGAAAACATTTTCACCCAGAGAGTTGTGAATCTGTGGAATTCTCTGCCACAGAAGGCAGTGGAGGCCGATTCACAGGATGTTTTCAAGAGGGAGTTAGATTTAGCTCTTGGGGCTAAAGGAATCAAGGGATATGGGGGAAAAGCAGGAATCGGGTACTAATTTTAGATGATCATAATGAATGGCAGTGCTGGCTCGAAGGACTGAATGGCCGACTCCTGCACCTATTTTCCTATGTTTCTATGCTTCTATGTTTAGAAGGTTGAGGGGGGACCTCATTGAAACTTACAGAATAATGAAAGGCATAGATAGAGTGGATGTGGAAAGGATGTTTCCACTGGTGGGAGAGTCTAGGACCAGAGGTCATAGCCTCAGAATTAAAGGGCGCTCTTTTAGAAAGGAGGAGAAACTTCTTTAGTCAGAAGGTAGTTAATCTGTGGAACTCATTGCCACAAAGGGCTGTGCGGGGCAAATCAGTGGACATTTTGAAGGCAAATTCTTGATTAGAATGGGTGTCAAGGTTTATGTGGAGAAGGCATGAAAATGGTATTAGGAGGCAGAGATCAGCCATGATTGAATGGCAGAGTAGACTCCAGGGGATGAATGGCCTAATTCTACTCCTATAACTTAGCACTTTGCAGATTCTTGTATAGAAGGGAACTGAGCCCATTTGTTACCCCTTTTAATGCTCGTTGCTTTTCATTAATTATCACAAACCCCCTGCTGGACCCCCTGCAGTTTGCATACCGGGCCAATAGATCTGTGGATGACGCAGTCAACCTAGGCCTGCATTTCATCCCACCTAGACCACCAGGGGACCTATTGCGAGGATCCTGTTTGTGGATTTTAGCTCTGCATTCAACACCAGTGCCAGAGCCACTACACTCCAAACTCTCCCAGTTGACTGTGCCTGAACCACTCTGTCGGTGGATCACCAACTTCCTGACAGACAGGAAGCAGCATGTGAGGCTGGGAAAGCACATCTCGGACCTGCTGACCCTCAGCATAGAAGCACCGCAAGGATGCGTACTCTCCCCTCTCCTTTACTCTCTCTACACCAACGACTGCACCTCCACAGACTCCTCTGTCAAGCTTCTCAAGTTTGCGGATGACACATCCCTGATTGGACTGATCCAGGATGTGGAGGATTCTGCCTACAGACAGGAAGTGACACAGCTGGTGTCCTGGTGCCATCGCAACAACCTGGAGCTCAATGCTCTTTAGACAGTTGAATTGATTGTAGATTTTAGGAGAGCTCCCCCTCCCCTCCCCCCACTCACCATCAACAACACCACGGTCACATCTGTGGGGTCATTTAAGTTCCTTGGAACCATCATCTCTAGGGACCTTCAATGGGAGGCTACCATTGACTCCACAGCCAAAAAGCCCCAACAGAGGATGTACTTCCTGCGGCAGCTGAGAAAACACAATCTGCCACAGGCAACGATGGTCCAGTTTTATACTGCCTTCTCCATCATGGTCTGGTTTGGCTCAGCCACCAAGCATGACCTCCGGAGGCTGCAGTGCATCTTTCGATCAGCCGAGAAGGTTATTGGCTACAACCTGCCCCCCATCGACGAACTATACACTGCAAGGGCCAGGAAGCAAGCGGGCAAGATCATCTCTGATCCCTCTCACCCTGGCCACAAACTCTTTGAATCACTTCCCTCTGGAAGGCGACTCCGGACTGTCAAAGCTGTCATAGCCAGAAACAGCTTTTCTCCATGAGCAGTAACTTTACTCAATAACCAAAAGTCTGAAGCCTCCGTTTGCTCTGGTATTCTATTTAATTCTTCACATGTTTAAATTATAATGTTTTATTTTTAATTGTCTACTGTATATTGTGTTGTTACTTGTGAGCAACGCACCAAGGCAAATTCCTTGTATGTATACATACTTGGCTAATAAAATGTATTAAATTCAATTCAATTCAATTCACTGCTGTTCTGCTAAAAGCATTGTCAGGGCAGACCAGGAATCTCTGAAGTACCTCACCCAAGCTGCTGTTGTTCAATATAGACACAAAATGCTGGAGTAACACAGCGGGACAGGCAGCATCTCTGGAGAGAAGGAACGGGTGACGTTTCGGGTCGAGACCCCTCTTCAGACCGAGAGTCCGGGGAGAGGGAGTCCAGAGATGTGGAGGGGTGAGGTGTGAAATCGACAGGCGAAAGCAGACGATGATCAAGGAAATGTAGATTGATCCATTGGTGGCTGTGGGGAAGGTGATAGCAAGGCGTACAATCAGTAACATGAATCAGCTCAGTGAAACTAGTCGCAGAGCTAGGGTGGGGGAAGGACGGAGAGAGAGTGAGAAACCTGAAGTTAGATGAATCAATAAACATGCCGCCAGGTTGTAAGCTTCTCAAGTGAAATATGAGGTGCTGCTTCTGCAATTTGTGCTGGCTCTCACTCTAACAGCAGAGGACCTTTCTGTCCTGGGCCTCCTCCATTGTCAGAGTGAGCCCCAACGCCAATTCTATACCCAATAGGAGAGAGGAGATGATGGGAGTGACCGGGGTGCACATTGACCCTGTTTAAGACATTCCCCACAAATCTCATCAACGTCTACAGATGGACCATAGAGAGCATTTTATCAGGATGCATCACAGCTTGGTTTGGTAAACAAGACTGCAAGGAATTGCAGCGAATTGTGGCTGCAGCCCAGACCATCACACAAACCAGCCTCCCTTCTCTTGATTCCATTTATACCGCATGCTGCCAGCAGCATAATCAAGGATGAGTCGCACCCTGGCCACTTCTCCCCTCTCCCATCATGGAAAAGGTATAGAAGTGTGAAAAACGCACACCAGATTCAGGGACAGTTTCTTCCCAGCTGTTATCAGGCAACGGAATCATCCTACCACAACCAGAGAGCGGTGCTGAGCTACTATCTACGTTTTTGGTGGCCCTCATAACACGAGGAGTTGAGTAGAGGAGCAACGAGGTCCTTCTGCAGTTGTACAGGGCCCTAATGAGACCACACCCAGATTATTGTGTGCAGTTTTGGTCTCCTAATTTGAGGAAGGACACTTTTGCTATTGAGGGACTGCAGCATAGTTTTACAAGGTTAATACCTGGATGGCGGGACTGTCATATGTTGAAAGAATGGGGCGGCTGGGTTTGTATACTCTGGAATTTAGAAGGATGAGAGGATATCTTGCTGAAATATAAGATTATTAAGGGTTTGTACACGCTAGAGGCAGGAAACATGTTCTCGATGTTGGGGGAGTCCTGAACCAGGGGCCACAGTTTAAGAATACGGGGTAGGCCATTTGGAACAGAGATGAGGAAAAACTTTTTCACCCAGAGAGTTGTGATTCTGTGGAATTCTCTGCCTCAGAAGGCAGTGGAGGCCAATTCTCTGAATGCTTTCAAGAGCTCTTAAAGATAGCGGAGTAAAGAGAAATGGAAAGAAGGCAGGAAAGGGGTACTAATGCTGGCTTGAAGGGCCAAATGGCCTACTCCTGCACCTATTGTCTATTGCCTATAAACATTATTCCAATATCATGTATCTATGCACTGTAAATGGCTCGATTGTAATCATGTATTGTCTTTCCGCTGACTGGATAGCACGCAACAAAAGGCGTTTCACTTTACCTCGGTACACGTGAGAATAAACTAATGTGAACTGATGTAAGACCATTAACATTCAAGATGGTTGATGGTTTGCTAGTCAAATAGAGGCAGCATTGTCTCAGATAATGTGCAGGAAGGAACTGCAGATGCTGGTTTACACCGAAGATAGACGCAAAATGCTGGAGTAACTCAGCGGTAACTATGGAGCAGAGAGAACGGAATGGGCAACCGGGGGGGTGGGGGGATGAGAGGCACAGAGGGTGACGTTTTGGATCGCGACCCTTTTTCAAACTGAGTATCAGGGAGTTTAGTTTAGTTTAGACCCTCTTCAGACCCCAAAACGTCACCCATTCCTTCTCTCCAGAGATGCTGCCTGTCCCGCTGAGTTACACCAGCACTTTCGTGTATATTGTCTCAGATAGCGTTGGGGTTGTTAGGCATTCCACTCATCCAGGCAAGTAGAGACTATTCTACGATATATAAGACTGACGTGTTATATTTTGGTGAGGATACTTTGGGCTATAAAGGTGGATGAGTCACTAGCCACAAGGCATCCACGTCCCTCTATAATCTGCTCCCCCTGCTTCCGCAGCTGTGATGTTTTTTAGTGATTAAGTTGTCAAAAAAAACAACATGAAGCTGCATATCGTTTTTATCCAAAGTGAATGACTCACATTTGAGATTCACACATGAGAGGAATAGATTGGGTAGATGCACAGAGTAGGGGAATCGAGGACATACAGTAGGTTTAAGGTGAAGGGGAAAAGATTTAATAAGAATCTGAAGGGTACATGGATAGGACAGGTTCGGAGGGATATGGACCAAGCGCAGGCAGGTGGGACTAGTGTAGCTGGGACATTGTTGGCCGGTGTGGGCGAGTTGGGCCGAAAGGCCTGTTTCCACGCTGTATCACTCTATGAGTGTATGACTCTATGGCACCTAATTCATTGCTTTTATTTATTACTAGTTATTAGCATAATTCAATGTTTTAAATATTCCTCATATATATGGGTTGTATTAGACATAGAACATAGAACGGTGCAGCGCATGAACAGACCCTTTGCCCTACATGATTCGAAGTCCAAATCTGATCCGTCTGCACATAATTCATATCCTACCATTACCTGCAGATCCACGTATACAAAAGTTTCTTAAATGCCACAATCATGGTTTAGTTTGGTTTAGTTTAGTTTAGTTTAGAGACACAGTGCGAAAACAGGCCCATCGGCCCACCAAGTCCGCGTTGACCAGGGATCCCCGCACATTAACACTACCTTACACACACTAGGGGCAATTTCCATTTAACACCAAGCCAATTAACCTACAAACCTGTACGTCTTTGGAGTGTGGGAGGAAACCGAAGATCTCGGAGAAAACCCAGGGACAACGTACAAACTCCATACAGACAACACCCGTAGTGATGATCGAACCCGGGTCTCTGTCGCTGTGAGGTAACAACTCTACCATTGCGCCCCTTAGCTACCGTCGCCACCACCCACGGCAACATATTCCAGGCACTAACCACCTTTGGTGTAAAAAACTTGCCATGCACATCTTATAGAGTCATAGAGTCATACAGAACGGAAACAGGCCCTTCAGCCTAACTTGCCCACACCGACCAACCTGTCCCATCTACACTAGTCCTACTTGTCTTCATTTGGCCCATATCCCTCTAAACCTGTCTAAATGTTTATTTAATGGTGCGATAGTCCCTGCCTCAACTACCTCCTCTGGCAGCTCTTTCCATACACCCACCACCCTTTGTGTGAACATGTTACCCCTCAGATTCCTAAATAATCTTCCCCCTTTACCTTAAACCAATGCCATTGTGTCATAGAGTCATAGTGATACAGTGTGGAGACAGGCCCTTTGGCCCAACTTGCCCACACTGGCCAACATGACCCAGCTACACAAGTCCCGTGTTTGGCCCAAACCCCTCCAAACCCCTGTGTTTCCCCCTGGTTCTCAATAGACAATAGACAATAGACAATGGGTGCAGGAGTAGGCCATTCTGCCCGTCGAACCAGCACCGCTGTTCAATGTGATCATGGCTGATCATCGCCAATCAGTACCCCGTTCCTGTTTGGGGATGATCAGCCGTGATCACATTGAATGGCGGTGCTGGCTCGAAGGGTAGATGCAAATCACCTATTCTGGGCAAGGAGACTCAGCGCATTCTCTAAACTTTCCCACTCTCACCCTAAACGTTAATTCTTTTTTGGAACGCAGAGAGAACATTGCATTCTTGTTTCTCCTAATGATCAAGTCCTATGCTCGTTGCTTTAATAGAGTGACCTTTTACTGAATGTTGATGGGGCTTTGTGTTTACATTTCAGAGTTCCTGCACACTCATTTAAAAAATATGTTGGCACTTCTATGATTGATTGTAACAGGTGATTACATTATGCTGCATTTTAATGGAAAAGTATTTGAAAACAAAATGAATATGAGACAACCCCATTTATCTCATTTTGTTAAGGCACAAAGCTGTGGATTAATTTTCTAGGCGTGCATCCTTCTCCCAAGCATTTTGAGCTGATACCCTACTTGAGGTACAATCATCACATCTCCCTCTCAACATAGCGGTTTGCCACTCATATTTAATGATGCTTTGCTCAATAATATTTGCCAAACTTCCAGCTTCATAAAATGTTGTGGTTTATTGCAATTGAGATGAATGACTTGGAGTTTTCTTAATTCATTTTTGATAATGGAAGGACAACTGCCAAGTCAATATGTTCAAGAAGGAACTGCAGATGCTGGAAGATCGAAGGTACACAAAAATGCTGGAGAAACTCAGCGGGTGCAGCAGCATCTATGGAGCGAAGGAAATAGCCTAACCGCTGAGTTTCTCCAGCATTTTTGTGTACCTGCCAAGTCAATATAATGGGAGGATTATTCTGGCTCTGGTTGTGCTGGCCCTGGAGAGGGTCCAGAGGAGGTTCACAAGAACGATCCCAGGTTAACCTATGGTGAGCGTCTGTCGGCACTGGGCCTGTACTCGCTGGAGTTTAGAAGAATGAGGGGGGACCTCGTTGAAACATACAGAATAGTGAAAGGCTTGGATAGAGTGGATGTGGGGAGGATGTTTCCACTAGTGGGAGAGACTAGGAATAGAGATAATTGGCTCAGAATTAAAGGACGTTCTTTTAAGAAGGGGATGAGGAGGAATTTCTTTGGTCAGACGGTGGTGAATCCTGTGGAATTCTTTGCCGCAGATAGCTGTTGAGGTCAAGTCAATGGGTATATTTAAGGCAGAGATAGATAGATTCTTGATTAGTACAGATGTCAGAGATTATGGGGAGAAGGCAGGAGGACGGGGTTAGGAATGTGAGATAGATCAGCCATGATTGAATGGCGGAGTAGGCATGATGGGCCGAATGGTCTAATTGTGTTCCTATCACATGATCTTATGATCATGATTTACACTTAGCATCTCAAGGGGAAAAAACAAACGTGTGTATACCATGCGCAGACAGGGCTATCGTTTTGCTGAACACCTCCGCCCAGTCCGCTTTGGCCTGCATGATCTCCCGGTTGCTAAACACTTTAACTCCCTTCCCCATTCCCACACTGATCTTGCTGTCCCTCTTCCCTCCACTGTCAGAGTGAGGCCCAATGCAAATTGGAGGAACAGGATCTCATATTTCGCTTGGGCAGCTTGCAACCCAGCGGTATGTACAATGATTTCACTAATTTCAAGTAACCCTTGCGATCTCCCCCCCCCCCCTAGTTGCCCCACCAGTTCAACTGTTCGCATCCTTGTATACTTTCCTTATCATCTCTTCCCAAGCCAACAATGGGCCATTGTGGTCTCCACCCTTCCTTGGTCATCTGTCGCCAGCCCTGCGTTGCTCTGGCCTTTTCTTACCTCCAGTTCCCTCCCCTCTATTCTCAGTCTGAAGAACGGTCCTGACCTGAAACGTCACCTAATCCTTTTCTCCAGAGATGCTGCCCGACCCCGTTGAGTTACTCCAGCGCTTTGTGTCTATCGCCGGTGTAAACCAGCATCCGCAGTTCCTTCCTACACACAAAAAAAACAAACTTCATATATTGATGGCAGCCTGCAAGGGGCTGTGAAAGTGTGATTGCCACTTGACTTGTCGAAAGTGGCCCTGGTTTTGTTTGTCGTGTTTTTCAGTGTGGTGGGTATATTACAGCATTTAAATTAATTATCGTGATGAGTGCTCTTCTTTGGTGGCAAGGTACAACGTTTCACAGATTTATCCAGAGGCTCACCGTAGAAGCACAGAGTTTCATTATATCAGAAATAATGGCGGCACGGTGGTGCAGCAGTAGAGTTGCTGCCTTGCAGCACCATAGTCCCGGGTTCCATCCTGACTTTGGGTGCGAGTTTGTACGTTTTCCCCGTGACCTGCGTGGGTTTTCTCTGGGTGCTTCGTTTCCTCCCGCACAAAACGTACAGATTTGTAGGTGAATTGACGGTGTAAATAGTCTCTAGTGTGTGTAGGGGAGTGTTAGTGTGGGGATCGCTGGCCGGTGCTGAGTCGATGGGCCGAAGGGCCTGTTTCCTCGCTGATTTATCCAGAGACTCACTACCTAGAATCACAGAATTCATTATATCAGAATTATTCATGAACCGGACATCACATACCGATGCAGATCACATTTTGGGTATGAATTTTGATTAAAAAATGTTTATGGAATACAAACAAAAGCAGTAACAGATGTGCAATTAGAAAGCTATCATTTTTGTTTTTATTTCCCATAAACACTAACACATACAATCATTAATCACATTCACTGTACTGAAAGCATAATTTTTCCCTCATTAAAGCTTACTAAACTTTTTTTTGACAATCCTGCATAGCATTAATACCTTCACCCTCAATAAAGCAACACAGTTTGTATATTAGGTTTAGGGTTAGATTTATTATTTTCACATTTAAGAAGAGGAGGGAAAGATTTTAACTTTTTCACACAAAGGGTGGTGGGTGCATGGAACGAGCTGCATGGAGGTAGTGTTGCAGGGCCGATCACAATGTTTAAGAAGCGGTTAGACAGGTATCTGCACAGGAACTGTAGATGCTGGTTTAAACCAAAGATAGACACAAAAAGAGTAAATGGCCTGTCCCACAAGCATGCGACTGCATGCACGAGTGCAACCAAAACCGGAAGCGGGGGCCGCGCGGAGGTTGAGTGATCCCCGTACAGGGCCGGTCCCACCAGCATGCGACTGCATGCGGCGAGCGCGACCAAACCGGAAGCGGGAACCGCGCGGAGGTCGAATGAGTGACGTGAAGTTCGAGCGAAGTCCGCGAGAAGTTCGCGCGTGACGTATGCCGTCAAGATGCCGCGTATGGCGTCGAGACGGTTCGTACGGCGTCGAGGCGGTGCGTACCGCCTCAATGCGGCTGCGGGCCGGCAGGTCGTTGCCGCGCGGAATTTTTTAACACGGTCAGTTTTTCAGAGCCCCGCGCGATGTCGTGACTGGCTCTGCACAACTCCATACGGCTCCGGCGATCGAAGTGGGACCGGCCCCGCGAGGCCGTACGGCTCAAGCGACCACGTTAGGTCGCGCTTGCCGCATGGTGTCGCATGCTCGTGGGACAGGCCCTTAACTCACCAGGCAGGCAGCATCTCTGGAGAGGAGGAATTGGTGACGTTTCGGGTGGAGACCCTTCTTCAGACATGGATAGGACAGGTTGAGAGGGATATGGGCCAAACGCAGGCAGGTGGGACTAGTGTAGATGGGAAATGTTGGTCAGTGTGGACGAGCTGGGCCGAAGGGCCTGTTTCCACGCTGTATGTCTCCATGTACTGATGTACTGTGAAAACCTTTGTTTTGCTTGCTATCTAACCAAATCAGATTATACTGTAAATAAATAGAATGAAGTCAAACTCAAGTACAATGATGACATTTAGAACAATATAGTTCTCAACGCTGCAGCACATTAGTTCCAGAGACAAAGTCCAATGTTCGCAATGGAAGTAGATGCAAATTGGACTATTCTAGTTTATTGAAGACCGTTCAATAGCCTGATAACGGAGGGGAAGAAGCTATTCCTGCGTGTGTGCATTCAAACTTCTATACCTATAAGGGTAAGGTATGAAAATGATAGAGTAAACCAGACGATGCTCAAGGAAATGTAGAATTGACAAATGTAGAACGGCTCGGACAAAACTCTGATTATTAATAACCCATTTTCTGTTATTTGCACTTCATCAGTTTATTTGTTCATGTGTGTATATATTTATATTATGGTTTATGGACACACTTATCTGTTTTGTAGTAAATGCCTACTATGTTCTGTGTGCTGAAGCAAAGCAAGAATTTCATTGTCCTATACAGGGACACATGACAATAAACTCACGAACTTGAACTTGAATGCTTCATTGTTGCCGTTGAGTTGGAGGACAAGAGGAATCATAGAGGGAGAGAGTGTTACAGAACTCTTGTCGGAGAGAGTGCACAGACTTGGTACCACACCACGTTTTAACCCAGGCTCGCTACCACACAACAATGAACCCTCTCCCCTCACTCTCAGTCCGAAGAAGGGTCTCGACCCGAAACGTCACCCGTCCCTTCTCTCCAAAAATGCTGCCGGTCCCGCTGAGGTACTACAGCATTTTGTGTCTATCTTGTTGAGTGCAGAAGTTAGGGGGGGTTAGACACAAAATGTTGGAGTAACTCAGCGGGACAGGCAGCATCTTTGGAGAGAACGAATGGGTTACCTTTAAGGTTGGGAGCCCTCTTCAGACTTGTCAGGGGAAAGGGAATCAAGAGATATCAACAGTGGTGTAGAGAAAAATAGAACAAATTAATGAAAGATATTATAAAAAGTAACATTTATAAAGGAAACAAGCCATTTTTTTCTGATTATGAGTGCTGTCAGTGCGGAGATTTTGCACATTCCCCGTGACCTGCCTGGGGTTTCCCCGATTCCTTCCACACTACAAGAGTAGACTAGGTGATCCTTACATTTTTGAATATCTTTCATTTGAATATCTATGACGGGTGCCGGCAGTCGCCGAAAAAGTCGCGTAAGTGGAACAGGCCTATTTCAAAATGTTTTAACAGCGGCAATAGGAAATCCTATCAATAGCTATAAATAACTAAATTATTTTAAAATAAGTTCATAAGTGATAGGAGCAGAATTAGGCCATTGGCCCATCGTCGACTCCACCATTCAATCACGGCTGATCTATCTCTCCCACTCAACCCCAATCTCCTGCCTTCTCCCCAAAACCCCTGACTCCATACTGATTAAATTGTATCATTAGGGTGGCCAACTATCCTGTATTAGCCATATATTGGGCTAAATTGGTTTGTCCCATACAGGACCGCCCTTGTCCCGTATTTGACCGCTATTACTCGGGTCGAGGGGACTGTTGAGTCGGAACGCCGCGTCTGGCCCCGCCTCACTTGTCCCGACGTAGTGCAGCCCATAGAGTGCAGCAGCAGCAGCGCCTCGCCCGTGGCCCCGTCAGTCGGCAGCCGGCCTTCAGACCTTCACTTACCGACAACACCACCACCCCTCCTTCTTATGGCCGATCGTCCTTTCATGAGTTGGATGGGGTGCCGGACTTTGTGTGCAGCAGAACACAAAGCCCAGCCAGCGGGCCAGCTGAGGAGTTTTGACCCGGGCCGCGCGACGTCGCGAGCAAAGTCCAGCGGCCGGGACAAAACTCCTCAGCTGGCCCGCCGGCAGGGCTTTGTGTGCCGTCCAGCACCCGGGCCAACTCATCATTCACCCAGCCACGGCCGAGTAGGTCAACGAACTGCCGTCGGGGATTTGTCCCTTATTTTGACCTTTTATCCCTTATTTGGGAGTGAGAAAGTTGGCAACCCTATGTATCATAGGTCCCTAGTCTTACATAATCACAATCATTCATGTCCAGGTCATTTCCAAAGTTGGACAAGTTATCTTTTCCACTTGGACTATAGAACATAGAAAGCCTCCACATCCTTCCTGTAATGGGACGACCAGACCTACGCACAATATGCGACCTAACCACTAAAGTTATTGTGGGAAGCAGAGAATGAGGGAGTGACAGAGCAGAGACAAGGAGATGGAGAGGCACCGAATACTGGGTCCAATGGCAAGGAGGTCCAAGAAGATTGGAGATCAAGCTGTGCTCCACAGACTTAGTTCACATACACAATCTTTCCCTCACTGCCTCAGGCTCCCACCTCACGACTAATTGACTCCCTAGTTCTTTCAGAAAAATAAGCCTCTTTATTCCCACTCCTTGCCTTCTGCTGTTCAGTCAACCTTCCATCCACGCTGGTATCTTCAGTTTAGTTTATTGTCACGTGTACCAAGGCACGGTGGAAAGGTTTTGTTGCGTGTTATCCAGTCAGCAGATAGACAACACATGATTACAACCGGGCCTTTCACAAGATAAGGGAATAACATTTCAATTCAATTCAATTTAATTCAATTCAATTCAACTTTATTGTCATTGCACAAATACAAGTATATGTACAACGAAATGCAGTTTAGCGTCTGGTCATAGTCATAGTGCAAGATAGTAGAAATAAAAATAAAAATACAACGTTGGCATACAATAAAAGTTTAAAAAAATACTGGTTAACAATGTGTGGATTGTGGATGAATTAAAACTGATACATAGGCAGATAACTGTATACAAGTGGGAGAGTCTAAGGATGGCTAGCGTTGGGACTCTGAGTTCAGCAGTGTAATGGTGTTGTTGAAAAAGCTGTTCCTCAGCCTGCTTCTGCGAGACCTGAGGCTCCTGTACCGCCTCCCTGATGGGAGAAGGGCAAACAGTCCATGGTTAGGGTGAGAGGGGTCCTTGATGATTTTCCCGGCCCGTCTCAGACACCGTTTTCGGTGGAGGGCATCCATGGCAGGGAGCGGGGCACCGATGATGTGCTGAGCGGTTTTCACCACCCGTTGCAGTGCCTTCCTGTCAGCTGCGGTGCAACTGCTGTACCATACCGTGAAGCAGGTGGTCAGGATGCTTTCGATGGTACAGCGGTAAAAGTTGGACAGGATCTGGGGGGACAGGTGAGCTTTCTTGAGCCTCCTCAGGAAGTAAAGGCGCTGCTGCGCCTTTTTGATCAGTTTGGTGGTATTGAGGGACCAGGACAGATCCTCCGAGATGTGTACCCCGAGGAATTTGTAGTTGGAAACGCGCTCCACCTCAGTCCCGTTTATATGGATGGGGGTATGTCTGCCCCCTCTGTTCTTCCTGAAGTCAACAATGATTTATTTCGTCTTCTTAGAGTTGAGGACGAGGTTATTATTGGCACACCAGGCTGCCAAGTGCTGGACCTCCTCCCTATAGGCTGACTCGTTGTTGTCGCTTTACTGGAAGATAAAGTCAGTAAACCCCGATAATAGGTAATCCGAGCATCACCAATGAGATAGATAGTAGTTCAGGACTGCTCTATAGTTGTGTTTGGATGGTTCAGTTGCCTGGTAACAGCTGGGCAGCTCTGTGCCTTCTGCCATTCAGCCAACCTTCTATCCATGCTAGCAACATCCCAATAATACCATGGGCTCTCAACTTGCTTCCTCTCGTATTCCAAATATGTGAAGATTGTAGGTTAATTGGCTACTGTACATGTTCCCTAGTGTGTAGGATACAATACAATACAATACAATGAACTTTATTTTTCCGTTAGGAACTTTGGTTTCTGCAGCCATAAAACAAAAAGGAACAATTTTACAAACCAACTCAATTCACACAAACATCCATCACAGAGAATCTGCTCCTCACTGTGTTGGAAGGCAAACCATAACCATATAACAATTACAGCACGGAAACAGGCCATCTCGGCCCTTCTAGTCCGTGCCGAACATGTATTCTCCCCTTGTCTCCCCAAAGTCTTGTCTCTCCCCTGCTCTCCACCCTCTCCCGATGTTAAAGCCCCCGGCGGGCGATGGCAAGTCCCGCGGCCATTAAGGCTGCGCCAGGCGATGTCAGGCCCCGCTCCGGGCCGCCTTCAGCCTCGCAAATCGGGCGGGAGAAGTTGCCGCCGCGGGAGCTCTGTAAAGCTGTCTCCATCCAGGGACCGAACTGGGAGTCTGAAGAAGGGTTTCGGCCCGAAACGTCGCCTATTTCCTTCGCTCCATAGATGCTGCTGCACCCGCTGAGTTTCCCCAGCAATTTTGTGTACCTTCCATCCAGGGACCCACTAGCTCCCGATGTCACCGTCCACAGGCCTGCAGCTGGAACCTCCGAAGCCCCGAAGTCTGGTCGCAGCCTCCCCGCCACCACCGCTCCCCACTCTCTGAGGCCGGCCTGACCCACAATGGCAAGTCCTCGACTGGAGCCCCCAGGTCCTTCCGGCTGGAGGCCGCTCCACGGTGCTGGGCCCCAACTACAACGGAGACCTGACAGGGAAAAGGTCGGGTCTCTCGTGCAGGGAAGAGATTTAAAAGGTTCCCCCACCCCCCAGTCCCCCACATATACACAGTTAAAAAAACTATATAAAAAACAATATAAAAACCACAGCAAATGGGACAAAAGAAAAAAAAGGACAGATGAACTGCAGGGACAGCGCCCTTACAGTGCAGTACTGGTACTAACATAGAACAAGTGTACACAGTGACTGATGGCTGACACGGACTCGGTCGGCCGTCGGGCCTGTTTCCATGCTCTTATTTAGTTTAGCTTCATTCAGAGATACAGCATGGATACAGGCGCTTCAGCCCACCAAACCCACGCCGACCAGCGATCACCCCGTACACTAACACTATCCCACACATTAGGAACAATTTACAATGTTACCAAGGCCAGATTAACTTACAAACCTGCACGTCTTTGGAATGTGCGAGGGAACTGGTGCACGCGGGGGAAAACCCACGCAGTCACGGGGAGAACGTAAAACTCCGTATAGACAGCACCCGTAGTCAGGCTCCGGGTCTCCAACACCATGCCACCCCTGAACTTTTTCTAAAGTCTTAAGTCTAAAGGTACAAACAGAGACAATGGTTAAATAGATGATTAAACAGAGGTGAGGTGAAAGCAAAAGAGAAATGGTTACCTTCATCTGAGTGAGGATCACCTCAGGCATATTCTTCTGCGGAAAAAAACTATCCAAGTTCCCCACTGTGAGCTGGTGTGATTTAGGAGTGTGGTCTGACCTAGGCACCATTGCATCTCCAACTGTGGAGATAAAATTAACTACAGCTGTCATCTTCACTACTACTGATTTCTTCCCTATCCCTTCATCTGATTATGGTGACATTAATCAGAGTAAGGTAGGCCACAGAGTCGAAGCATATGACTTCCAGGCTAGTAAACAGTACGCATGAGTAACACCTTGATGCATGGACAATAACATGCTGCTGATACTCAGGAAGTGGTATGTATCTGGTGACACTCCAGCTGAGAGTTCTACAGGCTCTAATAGAAAGGACTCAGTGGCCATAGAGGAGTGATACAGTGTGGAAACAGGCCCTTCGGCCCAACTTGCCCATACCGGCCAACAATGTCCCAGCTACACTAGTCCCACATGCCTACATTTGGCCCATATCCCTCCAAACCTGTCCTATCCATGTACGTGTCTAACTGTTTCATAAATGTTGCGATAGACTCAACTACCTCCTCTGGCAGCTCGAGTGAAAAGGTTACTCCTCAGGTTCCTACTAAATCTTTCCCTCTTCATCTTAAACCTATGTCCTCTGGTTCTCAATTCACCTACTCTGGGCATGAGACTGTGCGTCTACCCGATCTATTCCTCTCATGATTTTGTACAGCTCTATAAGATCACCACTCATCCTCATGTGCTCTAAGGAATAGAGTCCGAGGCGGCTCAACCTCTCCCGAAAGCTTGGGCCCTCTGGTCCTGGCGACATCCTCGTCAATCCTAGGACAATAGACAATAGGTGCAGGAGTAGGCCATTCTGCCCTTCAAGCTAGCACCGGCATTCACTGTGATCATGGCTGATCAACAGGAGCAGAAGGATAGCATCGGAGCAGAATTAGGCCATTTGCCCCACCATTCATTTATGGCAGATGTACCTTTACCTCTCAACCCTATTCCCCGTAACCCTTGACAACCTTACTAATTAGTAACCCTTGATACCCCGACTAATCAAGAACCCAGCAATTTCTGCTATAAAAATACCCAGTTTTTACTTTTAGTAACACAGCATGGAAACAGACCCTTCAGCCCACTGAGTCCATGCTGACCATCCATCACCCGTTCACACTAGTTCTATGTCATCCCACTTCCTCAATGAATTCCACAGATTCACCACCCTCTAGCTCAAGAAATTCCTCCTCATCTTCATTCCATATGGCGATATGACAGATGACAGATGACAGATATGACAGATGGCACAATGGGCTAAGTGTTCGGCTGGCAACCGGAAGGTAGCCGCTTCGAATCCCGCTTGGAGTGTGTAAAGGAGTGATCTCTGACACACTGTAACCTTTACTGGTAGTTTATTATAGCACATGGCACACACGTCCCAGCACTGACTGCATCCAGCCTTCAGACGTACTGGGACCTAATGGGAGGAACAAAGGGAGGAGACTACAGTTATACTAATATGATGGGGCGTGGTTAGTGGTGATGAGGTAGCTACATTATAGGTTGCATGCATAACCATCTACATCCTTCCCCTTACAATTCAAACAAGTTACTACAGTAGCAGGTTTATTATACAGTACCTGCAAAGCTAGGCATATTCTCCGTAGCGAGCCGGAGGTTTTACAATCCGACCCGAGCGAGTGCGTACAGCGCCTTCACCCTCCCCGCCCGAAAGAGTAGGAGGGGGGACAGGAACAGAAACAGGAGGAGGAGAGAAGCTGGGAGGAGAACCCAGCTTGAAGGGGGAACGGAGAGACACAGGAGAGCCAGGTGAAAATGAAGGGGTAGAACGAGTTGAAGTTGGAGAGAGAGAAGATTTTGCAGGGGACAACAGAGCCTGGGGAGCAAACCCGGGAGGAGCAGGGGTGGCTACCCGAGGCAAAAGGACCGACCGTGGCATGCAGGGAGCCGATGGTACGTTAGTGGAGGAAGGCTCGACACGCGATGGAGGGGTATACGGAACCGCAGGAGGTGGTTTGGGCTCGTTAACCGCCAACAGGTGCTGGCGGCTGCGTCTGTAGACAGTCCCTTCGAAATCCACGAGGTAGGACCGTGGCGCGCTGTCAAACCCGACAACGGTGGCAAGTCGGGAATAGCCGGTGGGCGTCTGCAAACGGACGACCTGTCCCGGCATCAGTGGAGAAAGAGGGCGGCAGGATTTATCATGCGATCGTCGCTGGATCTCGTGTTTTTGGGCAATACGTTTCTGGACATCAGCAGGCTGCAGGACTTTAGGCATCAGGGACTGCTGGGCAATAGGCATCGGAGGGCGGACAACTCGGGACATGAGTCGCTGGGCAGGGGATCCCATGGAAATGTCTCTAGAAATGTTGCGAAGGTTCAGGAGACACTGATAGAAATCCCCGTTCGAGAGGCGGGTCTGTTCAAGCAGGTGCTTAGCGCTCCGGACCGCCCGTTCAGCTAGACCATTGCTTTGTGGGTACTCCGGGCTGCTAGTGAAATGATTAAAGTTCCACTTTGTGGCAAACGCTCGAAACTCAGCGCTGGTGAACTGGCGACCGTTGTCTGTCTGCAGCCGGACAGGGGAACCAAACGTTGCAAAGTGGCGGCGAAGCTTGCTGATCACCATCTCGGAGGTGATGGCAGGGAGGAGGTCCACCTCGAACCAATTCGAGTAAGAGTCTACTAGCACAAGGTATTGCTTACCACGCCATTCGAAGATGTCGGCAGCCAGAGAAGTCCAGGGCATTTCAGGTGCAGGCTGCTGCAAAAGTGGCTGTCTTTGCTGATGCGGGGCAAGCGAGTGACAGTCAGGACAGGAATCGACTCTGGCCTGGATGTATTTAGCCATGGCCGGCCAGTAGTACTGGTCCTGGGCATGTGAGATGGTGGCATCTGCACCGGGATGTCCCATGTGGGCGGCATCAAAATACAAGCCACGCAGTGATTCCGGGATGACAACTTTGTGTCCTTTGATAATAATACCATCCCGGAGGACTAACTCATCGCGGACCAAAAAATAGGGGTGGACGCTGGCAGGCAACGAATTCCGCTTGTTGGGCCACCCGCGCTTGATGACAGCAGCAAGCTGCTGCAGGTCGGGGTCGTTTGCGGTGTGTTCAACCAAGCATTTCAGCTGGTGAGAAGGGACGAAGTTGACGTTCAGTACCTGTAAGTCCGACTGTTCGAAGGGGTGCTGGTCGCAGGAGGTCCGGGGGGCCCGGGACAGTGCATCAGCCACATGCATCTCGGTGCCCCTCTTATATACGATCTTAAAGTCAAAGCGCTGTAGCTGCAGCATCATCCGCTGTAGTCTGGCAGGAGCGCAGTGTATCGGTTTATTAAGTATTGTTACCAGTGGCTGGTGATCCGTTTCAACGGTGAACCTGGTGCCGAATAAGAAGTCTCTAAACTTCGAACACGCGAAAACCACCGCCAGCAGCTCCTTCTCTATCTGAGCATAGCGCTGCTCTGTGTCCGTCATTGTCCTAGAGGCATAGGAGATAGGCTGCAGCGAGTCGTCAGCGTGGAGTTGCAGGCAGGCAGCACCCAGTCCAAATCGGGAGGCGTCGCAGGTGACCACGATCGGAAGCAGCAGATAAAAAAACCTTAGTGTTGGTGTGCTGACCAGCCTCGTCTTCAGCAGGTCGAACGCCTGCTGGTGGTGTGGAAACCATGCCCAGGCAATGTCCTTCTTTGTGAGTTGTCTCAGGGGTGCGCTCAACTCGCTGAGGTCGGGGATAAACTTCCCCAGGTAGTTCACCATGCCCAGGAAGCGCTGCAGACTGACAGCGTCAGTCGGGGCAGGCAGCTCAGAGATGGCGCTGGTCTTTTGCGGGTCTGGCTTTAACCCTTGGGCTGTGAAGATGTGTCCGACGTATGTGACCTCAGGCACCCGGAACTTGCACTTTGACCGATTGAGCTTCAAATTTATCTGCCGAGCACGGTCCAAAATCCGCCGGAGGTTGTGGTCATGTTCGGTCACGTCCCTCCCATAGACCAGAATGTCATCCACAATAATCGCGCAGGGCAGACCTGCGAATAATTGTTCCATAGAACGCTGAAATACCTCGCTGGCAGAGTTGATGCCGAACGGCATCCGTAAAAACTTAAACCTGCCGAAGGGCGTGCTGAACGTGGTCAGGTCCGTGGAGCGTTTGTCCAGGGGTATCTGCCAAAACGAACTCCTTGCATCGAGGACGGAGAACACAGTAGCTTGTCCCACCTGGGCGGCAACATCTTCGACAGTCCTCATGGGGTAGTGGGGCCGTTTAATTGCCATATTTAAGTCCTTGGGGTTAATGCACACCCGTATCTCATTTTTTCCTTTCTTCAACGTGGCGACCATGGTGGAGACCCATACGGTTGGATCGCTGACAGCCTCCAGCACTCCCATGTTGACCATGTCCTTGAGCATATTCTCCACTTTGCCCTTCATGGCAAAAGACACCCTGTGGGGTGGACGGATCACGGGCTCCACAGATGGGTCTGTCGCGATCTTGTACACCACCGGCAGCTTCCCCAGCTTGTCGTCAAACAGGTCTGGGTACTCACATAGTGGATCCATCACAGGTTGCACCTCGTGGACCGTATGGTTAAACGACACCAGCCCAAGATCCTGGCATGCCCGGTTGCTAAGCAACGTCACACAGTCACTGTCCAGAATGAAGAAAGACAGGTCCTGGGAAGATTCCTGCAGCACGCAGTGGAAGGTCGCCCTCCCCACAGGTGTTAGTTCCTCTCCCCCATAGGCACGCAAAACAGAGCGGTCGGCAATCAGCAGCTCATTATTCCTTATCTGGTGGAACAGCTTTGTTGACATTACGTTCACCTTCGCCCCCGTGTCAAGTTTAGCAGAGAAAGACTTATTGTTGACAGTTATGTTCACAGAAGGATCGGGGAGGCGAGATCGGCTGTGGAGGAGAGTGTAAATACTTACATCTCCCGTGGAAAAGCTGAGCTCAGAGTCGGGGGCAGCGTCTACAGAGAGCTGAGAGTCCATCTCGCTATCAACCTGCAGAAGATTGTTTAGGAGTTGTCTGGGAGCTGAGGGAACTTTCCCACGGGATCGGCAGGCAGCTGCAAAATGGTTTCTTCTCCCGCAGAAATTGCATGTCTTCCCAAGGGCTGGGCACTGTGATTCTGAGGAGTGCACGTAGCTGCAGTTAGGACACTTGTTAGATCTTGGGTCCCGGGGTGTACGAACGGGCCGCTGTGGAGGGCGAAAATTCTCCTTCATCCGTCGTTGTCCAGCAACACCAGTTAAATTTATGGCTCGGTTGTCAGACCCCCTCTGTCCGTGAGGATGGTGGACCACTTCGGCAATGCGGCACGCATGCATTGCTTGAGTCAGGGTTAGGTCAGGCCGTTGCAGCAGGTCGGCACGCAGCTTCTGATCGATCATACCGGTAACGAGAATGTCTCTGATGAGCTGGTCGCGCATGGTTTCGAATCGGCACCGCTGGGCAAGGTGCCGCAGGTCGGCAATGAAGCATTCAACAGGTTCATCCGGCTGTTGCTTGCGTGAGAAGAACCTGGCCCGCTCCAGTATACGGTTGGAGGGCAGGTCGCATATCTCCGCGAATTTGCGCAAAAGACATACCGGGTCGTCGGCCGATTCAGCTGGCTCGACCGGCTGGTCGTTGTCATCCAGGACCGCTGGTTCATAGACAAAGGCTTGAGCTCTCTTCATTGCGTCGGGACCGGCCAGGTTGAGCAAAAGTGATGCTTTGACCGCGGCTGGGTCGTTCCGGTTCGCAATATTGACGTAGTGAGTGTAGTCCATCACAAAAGTCGACCATCGCTCCGCAATGTCGGCATCGAAGACAAGGGGAGATGGCTTTCGGCATGAGGATGCCATATCGAGGGAAACCCGAAACTGGGCACTAACGGGGACAAAATAAATGAAAACCGGTAAACGGGAAACGCGAGTTTTAAACTTCTGACGCCATGTAAAGGAGTGATCTCTGACACACTGTAACCTTTACTGGTAGTTTATTATAGCACATGGCACACACGTCCCAGCACTGACTGCATCCAGCCTTCAGACGTACTGGGACCTAATGGGAGGAACAAAGGGAGGAGACTACAGTTATACTAATATGATGGGGCGTGGTTAGTGGTGATGAGGTAGCTACATTATAGGTTGCATGCATAACCATCTACAGAGTGCATACTGTCATTGTGTCCTTGGGCAAGACACTTCACCCACCTTTGCCTGTGTGTGAATGTGTGTGAATGTGTGTGAGTGATTGGTGGTGGTCGGAGGGGCCATAGGCGCAGATTGGCAGCCACGCTTCCGTCAGTCTGCCCCAGGGCAGCTGTGGCTACAGAAGTAGCTTACCACCACCGAGTGTGACTGAGGAGTGAATGAATAATGCGATGTAAAGCGCCTTGAGTATTAGAAAGGCGCTATATAAATCCCATCCATTATTATTATTGTTATCCTTCTATTCTGAGGCTGTACCCTCTGGTCACAGACTCTACCACAACTGGAAACATCCTCTCCGCATCCACTCTATCCAGACCTTTCACTATTGGCAGGTTTCAATGAGACCCACCTCATCCCTCTAAACTCCAGCGAGTGCAGGCCCAGTGTCATCATATGTTAACTCAACCATGCCTGCGATCATTCTCGTAAACCTCCTCTGGACCCTCTCCAGCGCCAGCACATCCTTGCTCAGATTCTTTAGTCAGAAGGTGGGGAATCTGTGGAACCCACGCGGTCAAGGGGAGAGCGTACGAACGCCATACAGACAACACCCATAGTCGGGATCGAACCGGGGTGTCTGACGCTGTAAGGCAGCAACTCTACCACTCCACCGCCGTGCCACACTTGTTTTGATCAGGACAAATCATATGACAAAAGCACCCTTCACTTATTTGTGTATAATTGAGGATTGGGGGATGCTGCTTGATTTACTCCATAAACGCTGTAATTTATAGTTTAATATTTTAATAGTTCTTGAGGCAAACCAGGTCCACTCCACATTAATACCCAATTTAATACCTGAAGTGTTAGTTCATACCCATTAAGAATTTTTCTCCAAAATAAGACCATGTACTCGTTCTTCTCTGTCCAATATTGTTACTGAATTGCAACAGATCTTTAAGAGCAATGATGAACATCTAAACTAAAGGTAGACAAAAATGCTGGAGAAACTCAGCGGGTGAGGCAGCATCTATGGAGCGACATTTCGGGTCGAGACCCTTCTTCAGACATCTAAACTAATATCATTTAAAGGAAGAAGTCTTTCAGTATTATATTCAGAGTGTACTTTAGGCTTTAGAGATACTGATACAGCGTTGAAACAGGCCCTTCGGTACACTAAGTCCGTACCGACCAGCAATTACCACGTATACAGGCACTATCTTCACACTAGGGAAATTTTCAATTTTACCAAAGCCAATTAACCTACAAACCTGCATGGTTTTGAAGTGTGGGAGGAAACCAGGGCACCTGGAGTAAACCCACGCAGGTCACAGGGAGAATGTAGAAAGTCCGTACAGACAAGCACCAGTAGGCAGGATGGAACTCAGGTCTGGCGCAAACCACCGTGCCACACATTTTAAAAATAAATTATAAATTATAATTTATTTTCTAACCTGTGGAGGGGTGTGGAAAAAATACCCCCCTCAGTTCCCCTCCTATGGCCCCTTACCCTTTTAATCTTTTTTTCGTGAATTAACCAAGAAGTGGGGCTCAAGGAAGAGAGGCGTGAGGTGGTTGTTCGAAGGGTAGTTACCTGACATTGGAGAATTGAATGTTCATACTGCTGGGTTTTAAGGTATCTAAGCGGAATGTGAGGTACTGTTTCTCCAGTCTGCATGTGGCCTCACCCTGGCTATGGAGGAGGCCCAGGGACAGAAAGACCAGGCTGGGAATGGGAAGCAGCTAAAATGATTAGCATTCAGGAGATCCAGCAGACCTTGGTGGACTGAGCGCAAGTGTTCGGCAAAATGGTCTGTATTTCCACTGCTTGAAGCTGTTATCACCTTTTCACCTGCAGAGGTATGGCCAGATTGGAGCAAAGCTGGCCGTATTAATGCCCAAAACAAGTGTTTTACACAAATGGTGGTGGGTGCATGGAACAAGCTGCTGGAGGAGGTAGTTGAGGCTGGGACTATCACAATGTTTAAGAAACATCTAGACAGGTACATGGATAGGACAGGTTTAGAGGGATATGGGCCAAAGGCAGGCAGGTGGGACTAGTGTAGCTGGGACATGTTGGTCGCTGTGGGCAAGTTGTGCCTGAAGAGCCTGTTTCCACGCTGTATCACTCTATGACTCTATTTGTGAATGCATAGGGGTTAATGCACAGTGTCTTTACCCAGGGTAGGAGAATCAAGAATCAGAGTATAAGGTGTAAGGTGAGAAGGGCAAAATCTATGATAAATCTGATGGGCCATATTGTCACTCAGATGGTGGGCATATAAGTTCATTAGTTCTAAAAGCAGAATTAGACCATTCGGCCCTTCAAGTCCTACTCCACGGTTCAGTCATGGCTGATCTATCTCTCCCTCCTAACCCCATTCTCCTGCCTTCTCCCCATAAACCCTGACACCCGTACTAATCAAGATTCTGTCAAACTCTTTAAAAAATATCCATTGATTTGGTATGTGGAATGAGCTGGCAGAGGAGGTAGTTGAGGCAGTTACAAGAACAGTATATTTAAAGGACATGTGGACAGGTCCATGGATGGAACAGGTTTAAAAGGATACGGGGCAAACACAGGCTGGTGGGAAAAGTGTAGAAGAGGCATCTTGATGGGAATGTAAACAAAAATGCTGGAGAAACTCAGCGGGTGAGGCAGCATCTATGGAGCGAAGGAATAGGTGACGTTTCGGGTCGAGACCCTTCTTCAATCCTTTTTTCGATTTTTCCAGCATCTGCAGTTCTTTCTTAAACATCTTGGTGGGAATGGGCAGTTTGGGCCGAAGGGGCTGTTTCCGTGCTCTGTGACTCTATGACACTCTCATGACTTCTCCTTCTGTGGACAGCCACCAGAAGGAGTGTTATAAATGCTAATGGACTTCAGGCATTATATAAAATGTGCTGTGATATATCCATCGGAAGGTCAGTACCCCCTTCTGGATCACAGTGTTCTGCGCAACATTGCCACCTTGTGTGTGTGCATGGTAGACCTTTGCTAGGATGGGGCATTTGTTTAGGAATTAGGGGAATTCTAGGCGTAATGAAAAATCTGAGGTTGAATAAGTATCTAAAATTATACGTATTACACGGAGGCGCAGCGGGAGAGTTGTTGCCTCACAGCGCCAGAGACTCGGGTTCGATCCTGACTACGGGCGCTGTCTGTGCGGAGTTTGTACGTTCTCCACATGACCTGCGTGGGTTTTCTCCGGGATCTCCGGCTTCCTCCCACACTCCAAAGACATACAGGTTTGTAGGCTAATTGGTTTGGTGTAAATTTAAATGGTCCCTTGTGTGTGTAGGATAGTGTAAGTGTACGGGGATCGCTGGTCTGCGTGGGCTCGGTGGGCCGAAGGGCCTGTTTCCGTGCTGTATCTTTAAACTAAACTAAACCAACCTAAACTGTAGCAGACTAACCAATCCATTGTTCATCGAGGTAAAAATAAATAAATTTACTATTCAGATCAATCATCTGATCGGTCATTTCCACATAATTTGTGCCCCTCAACTAATATTATGGTGTCACAACATTAATATTGCTCTCATTACATTTTACGCCTATCCTCTCCCATGAGGTTTGCAGTTGAGCTTGCAGTTTCTTAGCTCCATTTTCTTACATCCTAGTATCTTCTGTGCAATACAGAGAGGTGGGACTAGTGTAGATGGGACATGTTGGTCGGTGTGGGCAAGTTGGGCCGAAGGGCCTGTTTTACACTGTATGAAATGTCACTTATTTGTGTTCTCCAGAGATGCTGCCTGACCCAGTGTGTTACTCCAGCACTTTGTGTCTTTTTTGGTTGTAAACCAGCATCTCAAGTTCCTTGTATTCTGATAAGGGATAACGTGAGTCTGGATTTTAGAATTCATAGAGTCATAAAGTGCAGGAGTATCTCAGTGGGTCAGGCCACATCTCTGGAGAACATGGATACGTGACATTTCATCAGTTGGGGATCCTTGGCACACACAGCAATAAAGTACCAATAAACCATTGAACCATTGAATCAACGAGTCAATGATTTTACAAACTAGGGTTATAAGAGCCATACAGTATGGAAACAGGCCGTTCAGCCCAACTTGCCCATACTGGCCAATATGTCCCAGCTACACTAGTCCCAACAAATGCTTTTTGTTATCCATGTACCTGCCTAACTGTTTCATAAACATTACAATAGTCCCTGCCCCAACTACCTCCTCTGGCAGCTCATTCCATACACCCACCACCCTTTGTGTGAATAAGTTACCCCGTCAGATTCCTATTAAATCTTTCCCTTTTCATCTTAAACCAATGTCCTCTGATTCTCGATTCTGGGCAAGAGTCTACCTGATCTATGCCTCTCATGGAGGAGAGGTGTATTTTGCTCTTAGCCTGTGCGATCGTGCAATGAGATAACTTCCCATTTGTGACCTGACCATCTTTGTTTAAAATAAAATCTGTCAATCTCAGATTTAAAATTTATATTTGACCGAGTCTTTGATTTGGTTTTGTGGAGTGCATTACGAACATCTACCCCACTGCTGGGCTAGTGTTTAGTGTTTAAAGCGTGCTTCCTAATTCTAGGCACCCCACCCCCAATCTAAACCTCCTCAAAACCCCAAACAGTTATAAACAGTATCCCTCTTTCTATCCATTCATTTCCCATTACCAGCTAGAAGACATTAATTCCATTATTTTTTATTTACTTTAGGTCACTTTCTTGGTCATAGAAAATAGGTGCAGGAGTAGGCCATTTGGCCCTTCGAGCCTGCACCGCCATTCAATATGATCATGGCTGATCATCCAACTCAGTATCTGTACCTGCCTTCTTTCCATACCCCCGGATCCCTTTAGCCACAAGGGCCACATCTAACTCCCTCTTAAATACAGCCAATGAACTGGCCTCAACTACCTTCTGTGGCAGAGAATTCCACAGATTCACCACTCTCTGTGTGAATTTTTTTCTTCTCATTTCGGTCCTAAAAGATTTCCCCTTTATCCTTAAACTGTGATCCCTTGTTCTGGACTTCCCCAACATCGGGAATAATCTTCCTGCATCTAGCCTGTCCAACCCCTTAAGAATTTTGTGAGTTTCTATAAGATTCCCCCTCAATCTTCTAAATTCTAGCGCGTACAAGCCGAGTCTATCCAGTCTTTCATCATATGAAAGTCCTGACATCCCAGGAATCAGTCTGGTGGAACCTTCTCTGTACTCCCTCTATGGCAAGAATGTCTTCCCTCAGATTAGGGTCACAGTACAGTGAAAAGTTTTTGTTGTGTGCTATCTAGTCAGCGGAAAGACAATTCATGATTACAATCGAGCTATTTACCATCTTGTAGGAAAACACAAAAAGCTGGAGTAACTCAGCGGTTCATGCAGCATCTGTGCAGTAACGGAATAGGTGTCGTTTCGGTTTGAGATCCCTTTTCCGTCTGAAGAATAGATAATAGACAATAGACAATAGGTGCAGGAGTAGGAGTACACCATTCGGTCCTTCAAGCCAGCACTGCCATTCAATGTGATCATGGCTGATCATCCCCAATCAGTACCCCGTTCCTGCCCTCCCCATATCCGCTGACTTAAAGATATACCGATCTTTAAGAGCCCTATCAAGCTCTCTCTTGAAAGTATCCATTCATTTCCTCGACCCGAAACATCACCTGTTCCTTTTCTCCAGATATGCTGCCTGTCCCGCTGAGTTACTCCAGCTTTTTGTGTCTATCTTCGGTTTAAACCAGCATCAGCAGTTCCTTGCTGCAATTTCCTTATCTTGCGTTTAGCTGAGGCATCAACCCAATCTTGACATCCCCCTCACCGCACTCTTCCCCTGACCTCTGGAACCTCCTGTATATTTCATAGGCCCGTGCACGCTGCGGGGAATCTGCCTGCTCTCCAGTTGCAGATGCCGAGAGCAAAGGAAAAATATGAAATAAAACGCGGACAAATCCGGTTCGTGCAGGGAGTTCAGAGAGGGCGGACTGGGAAATTAAAACAGAACATGCTGGAGAAACCCAGCTGGATAGACAGCACCTGCGGAGACAGAGACAGAATTAACATTGGTGGTCACTGGCCTTTTAACAGAGCCAGGCGAGAACAGAGGGGGGACAGGAGGGACTGAGGTAGCAATGGGAATGTCAATGAGTTTGATGCATGGAGATCAGGGGGGGGGGTGACTGGATGGCAAGAGTATTAGTGGAGCCTGCTGAGAGAGGTTGGTGAAGGCTTATTGATACAGGGATCTGTTGGGACGAGATGTAAGTAAGATGAAAGAGGACAGGAGACAGAGAGAGGAGAAAAATCAATATTGGAGCTGAGGGATAAAAAATCACAAGCAGTTGCTGGAAATTTTAGTTTAGTTTTAGTTTAGAGGTACAGCACAGAATCAGGCCCTTTGGCCCGCCGATCCCGGGCCGACCAGCGATCTCCACACACTAAAGGGCCTGGCCCACTTGGGCGTCATTTGCGTATCACGCAGATGGCGCGCAAAGTTTATGTACATCCCAAAATCCTGGGGCACCGCGCGCGAACGCGCGTCACTGCCTGCGTCACCACGCACCACGAGAGCGTAATGTGCACCATGCGCGCATCACGACACGCGCGTCGTGCATTGTGACGCGTAAATGATGTCGCTTAAATGACGCGCAAATGCCGCCCTAGTGGGACAGGCCCTTAACACTATTCCTACACACACTAGGGACAATTTACAATTTTACCGAAGCCCAATTAACCTACAAACCTGTCTGACTTTGGAGTGTGGGAGAAATCCGGAGCACCCGGAGAAAACCCACACAGGTCACTGGGAGATACACCATGGAAACAGGCCCTTCGGCCCACCGAGTCCGCCTCGACCAGCGATCCTCGCACATTAACGCTATCCGACACACACCAGGGACAATTTACACGTATACCGATGCCGATTAATCTACAAACCTGCATGTCTTTGGAGATCTCGGAGAAAACCCACGAGAACGTACAAACTCCATACAGACAGCAACCGTAGATAGGTTCGAACCCGGGTTTCTGCCGCTGTGATGTAACAACTCGACCACTACGCCACCGTGCCTCCCCTAACAGACAAACAGCTGTGTCATATAATCAATTCGGATGCAATGGTTTAATATATGTTGCCATATACTTAAAGGAGCAGCAATAAATAATACATTGATGGAAACAAATCTCTCCATTTAGTGAGACTGATGAATTGTCTGGCCTAACACCAAACTACTTCCACAAATGAACAATAACAAAGGGAGAATAGAGAGGACAGGCACAAATCCAGAAGAGCTAAGTAAGTACAGGTAAGACCACATCTGGAGTATTGTGTCCAGTTTTGGTCTCCTAATTTGAGGAAGGACATCCTTGTGATTGAAGCAGTGCAGCGTAGGTTCACGAGTTTGATCCCTGGGATGGCGGGACTGTCATATGAGGAAAGATTGAAAAGACTAGGCTTGTATTCACTGGAGTTTAGAAGGATGAGGGGGATCTTATAGAAACATATAAAATAGTAAGATTAAACGAGAACTTACCAGTTTGAAGTTTGATCTGTATTTTATGAGGAGTTACGATGAGGGAATACATAGAAACATAGAAACATAGAAATTAGGTGCAGGAGTAGGCCATTCGGCCCTTCGAGCCTGCACCGCCATTCAATATGATCATGGCTGATCATCCAACTCAGTATCCCGTACCTGCCTTCTCTCCATACCCTCTGATCCCCTTAGCCACAAGGGCCACATCTAACTCCCTCTTAAATATAGCCAATGAACTGGCCTCGACTACCCTCTGTGGCAGGGAGTTCCAGAGATTCACCACTCTCTGTGTGAAAAAAGTTCTTCTCATCTCGGTTTTAAAGGATTTCCCCCTTATCCTTAAGCTGTGACCCCTTGTCCTGGACTTCCCCAACATCGGGAGCAATCTTCCTGCATCTAGCCTGTCCAACCCCTTAAGAATTTTGTAAGTTTCTATAAGATCCCCTCTCAATCTCCTAAATTCTAGAGAGTATAAACCAAGTCTATCCAGTCTTTCTTCATCCCAATACGTGAAGAACCCGCTCAGTGCGCAGGCGCGCATACTTCCAAGCAGCGGTGTGGAATCACAGATAGACACAGTTATTTTGAAGTAAACATAGTAAAGATAAGGAGACATCAATTTATTAGTTTGATCCATATAATGAGGGTGGGAGCGGAATGCACGTAATCCCTCATCGTAACTCCTCATAAAATACAGATCAAACTTCAAACTGGTAAGTTCTCGTTTAATCTTACTATTTTACTTCGGAGTCACGTGAGTGACTACGTGAAGATTTCAAAGCTCTGTGATTTCAAACCGTGTAACAGTTTCATTTCACTCACTGCCGAAGTTCTTGAGGGAGGAAGTGTTATCGTAATGAACCAATGAGTCTATTTGTAGAAAAACACAATGGTATTTTTTAAACAATAACAACAAAGAATTAAGTTGCTCCCCTGGGCTTAAATTAAATATTTGCAGTTCGTAAATCTTTACTGCAAATAAACCAGGTTTTGCCAACGGCTTATTATAAAATTTCTGAACGGTCTTTTCCCTTCCCACCATCCTGCTGTAGCCAGGATGTGGTCTATAGGCATGTCCATTCTTTAGCCGTCGACATGGATGCTGCCCTGGTGGAATAAAATTTGTACATGTTAGTGTTTATCCCAGCAGTTTCTAGCACCTGCTTGAGCCATCTCGCAATGGTTTGGCTCGTACCCCACCATAAGGTTTTTGTGACTGACCCACAAGGCTTTTCATCTCCCTCGAATATTCTGGTTGTGTCTATGTAGGATAGTAGGTGGGTCATGGCACATAACCGTGGTTCTGGTGGGTAAGCCACGACTGGATTAGGTGTTCCTGGTCTGCTCTGTTTGACCAGTCGCTGGATAACGACAGATCTGGTCTGGAGCTGTGATCATGTTGTCCAGTCGCAATAGGTGTAGTGACTGGACCCTCTGAGCGGATACAAGTGCCATCAACATGAGCGTCTTTAGTGTAGCTTGCTCGAGGCCGGGGGATCTGGCTGGTGGCCATTCCCTGAGATATGTCAGGACCACACTGATATCCCAAATATGGGTATACCTGGGCTTAGGGCTTGATATTGTAAATGCCCTTCATCAGTTTTACCACCAGTGGATGGGATCCCATCGCCTGTTGTCCTGCCGCTGGTTTGAGATAAGCAGAAAGTGCACTCTGCACTGTGTTGATGGCACTGTAGCTGATCCCTACATCGTGGTGTAGATGGCCAGGAACTCCAGTATGTTGGTGGCTGTAGCTGTTGCGTATGTTGTCCATGTTTCCTGGCAGTACTTCTCCCTTTTTTGATGCTGGTTAAGTACTGCCTCTTGGTGGATGTTCGAAGGGAAGCCGACATGGTGGTGATGGTTTGTTTGGACAATCCCAGTTCCAGGTAAGGTCTGTTCAAACTTGCAACCCAGGCGTTTAATTTTCTCATGGCATGGGTGTTTGGCTTACCTGGTAGGTAAGTAGCTGATAGCCAAATATGTCTTTCGACTTACCATTGCCAAATCATGTTGACCAATTTGTCGCATGATAATGATTTTATGCCACCCATATGGTTAATATAAGCCATCACCGTAGTATTTATCAATTTGTAACCGAACATGCAAGTGCTGCATATTAGATAAATATGCTTTTAAACCATAAAAGGCGCCCAACATCTCTAGATAGTTAATGCCCAGTGTAAGTAGTAATGATGACTCTAGTTTAGTCCATCTACCACTTGTGCTGGATATGGAGTTAGTCGCTCCCCAGCCTTGAGCACTGGCATCTGTTTGAATAACTAAAGTAGGGTTAGTGATAAAGATAGGGCTGAAACTATGCCAAACGTTTTCTGCCCACCACTGTAGCTCTGATATTGCTTCAGTGGGTAAGTTCATGACACGATCATAGTGACCTGTATGTCGTTTTATTGCCCGTACCTTTGCTCTCTGTAAATTTTTTGATAGCGCAAAGGTCCGAATTGTGTAGCCGGAAATGCTGCTACCATTTCCCCAATTACTCTTGCTACTTGTCGAATAGTTGGTCGCTCGTTGACCATTAATTTGTTGCATGATTGTGCTAATTCAACCATTTTTGCCTTTGGCAAGGTAACAGTCATATGGACTGAGTTAATTGTGAAGCCCAGGTAGTCCATGCTAGTGGATGGCTTCAACTTAGATTTATCTGGATGTAGGACGAACCCCAGAGTTTCGAGGAGCTGTTTTGTAGCTGATACTGCTGCCACAGCCAATTCCATCATTTTCCCTACTATGAGAATATCCTCCAGATATGCCATGACAATATGTTTTTGTTTTCTTAGTATTGCCATGGCTGGGTTCAATATTTTGGTGAATAATCTTGGGCTGAAGTTTGCCCATAGGGCAATGCTTTGTACCATCCAGATAAATTTTAGGTATCTGCGATGATCCTTGTATATGGGTACTAGATAGTAAGCATCTTTAAGATAAATGCTTGCCATGAAGTGTCCTTTGGAATTCAGTTGTTTGGCAGTAACATATGTCTCCATTTTGAAATGTATATACTTAACAAATTTGTTTAGTGATGTTAAGTCAATGATGATGCGACAGACACCATCTTTTTTGGTTTTAGTGAATATATTCGATACAAATTCCAAAGGTTCATGTTTGGTCTTTTCGATGACCCCCTTTGTGATAAGTCTCACCAGTTCAGCTTGTCCCTCACGTTTCTCTTTGACGGAGGGAGAAATACCCTTTGGGGCCATTGTTGAACTGGCGGCGTTTTTTCTGACATGAATTGTATTTTATATCCTGTAATGTTGTTGAGTATATACTTGTCACTCGTGACCATACCCCATGCTTCTTTAAACAAGTGTAATCTCCCCCCTGTTAATAAAGCACCCTTATTCTCTATATGCTGGTAGGGACCAGACCCACCTACCTCCATGGTTATTGGCGATTCTGTTTCTTCATTTTCCTGAAGATTTTGTTCTGACATGCTGACGATGTTGGGGGGAGGCGCAATTTCCAGGGGGTCCGCTGCGGGCCCTGATCTGAAAGATCTTTGGGGATAATGTGCGGACCCCAAACGTTCACCAGTCCCATATTGCGGACGTCGACAGGTGGATGCCGTGGGGTGCTGCCGCTTGGGTATCGGAGGTCTTGGTTTGCTCGTCCCGGGGCCTGCCCTCATTAGGCCGAAGGTTTTTGATGCTTCCTGCATCTCCTTCAGTTTTTTATTGAAATCTTTCCCAAATAGCAGCGCGTCCGTCTCCGCAGCTGGGGCTTTACACAAGCCAGCAAATTTGGGATTGAGGGCAGGTCTTATGTTTCCCTCCGGAGATTGTTGATCTCAATTGTGTGGTACACATTAATGCCAGCACATCCTGCTGGCAGGTATCCATCTCCGTGGTCTCCACGGAACGAGCAAAGGCTGTGATGGCTGACGTCAGGAGCCTTAGGATCCGCTGTAGCTTGAGTTCTTGGGTCTGGATGTGTGACCCACATGCCCCCAGATTTGGCTGTTGACACTTTTTACTTTGAGGGCCTCACCGTTTTCTGGTGCTGTGTTGTTTCAGCACCTCAGCGAGCACCTTTTCCAGTAATGGTTGATGCTGGCCGCCATTCTTGGTTCCAGCGGTGCTCCAGCCCGTGGGGTTGCTACAAGCAGTCCATCACACCCAACAGCTCTTCATGTTCCTGCACCCCTGGCATACTCCCAAATTCGTCCGCCTGCCCCTGTTCCAGACCAGCCCAGCCCTGGTCACCAATGCTAGCCTCCAGTAATGAGGGAGCAGAGGGCAGTGCATGAAGCACTGTGGAGGGGGTGCCTGACCTCCCTCCGTGAGAGCGCTCTTTCTGCGCATCTCGCTGGAGCTGCTCCAATTGCTGTTGGATGCAGCTCAGGCGGCTGTCTCTCCTCCATTTAGGTGGAGACATGTCCCCGTCCGACGAATCGGACGCCACCGGCCGGATGCCTGTTCGGATGGCTAGACATCCAGCCCGCAGTTCAGGCACTAGCGGGACTGAGCTCGGCGCAGTGATGGGGATAGCGGAGCGACCGGTAATTGTTCCTACCGCCTGTTGCTGCCCCCCCTGCAATGGAACGCTCCTCCGCTGGAGTCGAGCGGGGGACAGGTTCTTCTGGAGCTTTTGTGCCTCGTAGTAGCGAGAGCGCCCCTCAAGCAGCGCGTCTCGCAGGCACCTGCTCCGTGAGCCGCTCCAGCGGCTCAGGCGGCTCTCTCTCCCCCCGTGCGGGTGGAGAGACGTCCCGTCCGACATCGGGAACACCTGCCGGATGCCTCTCGAGTGGCTATGCGTCCAGCCCGCTGCTTCAGGTACTAGCGGGCTGGCCTCGGCACGGTGTCGGGGAATTACGGAACACCGGGTAACGCTCCTACCGCCTGTTGCTGCCCCCCTCCCCAACGGGAAAACGGGGGACAGTTTTGTTCCAGAGCCTTTTTCTCTGCCTGTAAAAACACAAGCAGAAAAAGGCTCACCTGTAAAAGAAAAACACGACCTCAGAATACTCACCTGACGGTCCGGTTCATTCTGTAGCGGGAGTGCCTAACTCCCGTGGCAGCCGCTGTTGCACTGCTGGCGTTAATGCCGCGCCTGCGCACTGAGCGGGTTCTTCACGTAGTCACTCACGTGACTCCGAAGTAAAATTATAAAAGGACTGGTCAAGCTAGATGCAGGAAAAATGTTCCCAATGTTGGGCGAGTCCAGAACCAGGGGCCACAGTTTTAGAATAAAGGGGAGGTCATTTAAGACTGAGGTGAGAAAAAACGTTTTCACCCAGTGAGTTGTGAATTTATGGAATTCCCAGCCACAGAGGGAAGTGGAGGCCAAATCACTGGATGGATTTAAGAGAGAGTTAGATAGAGCTCTCGGGGCTAGTGGAGTCAAGGGATATTGGGTGAAGGCAGGCACGGGTTATTGATAGGGGATGATCAGCCATGATCACAATGAATGGCGGTGCTGGCTCGAAGGGCCGAATGGCCTCCTCCTGCACCTATTGTCTATGTTTCTATGTTTCTGTGTTTCTAGGTCCACCACCGATTTTCCGGCACCCTTGGTTCTAGAGCCTCGCCGGATTATCCATTTTGCCGGGCCAACAGAGGTCACGGCCTCCAAGAGGAGTTCAACAGTACCGGAACGTTCCGCCTAAGCCGCCGAGGGGCCGAGATAGCATCCCGTGAAGTCGGCCTGGGAAGTCGGCAATGGGAACGGATCTGCCAGCTCCGGCCGGGCCGGAGTTCCAGAACCCTGGGGTCAAATTTCACCCGGGTGCGATCCTGGCTTCGGGTGCTGTCTGTGCGGAGTTTGCACGTTCCCCCCGTGACTTACGTGGGGTTTCTCCGGGAACTCCAATTTACTCCCACACTCCAAAGACGTACAGGTTTGTAGGTTAATTGGCTTTGGTAAAATTGTAAATTTTCCCCGGTGTTTAGGATAGTTCTAGTGTACGCGGTGATTGCTGGTTGGCGGGGAATCGGGTGGATTGCGGGTCGGGTGGGCCAAAGGTCCTGTTTCCCCGCTGTATCTCCAAAGTCTAAAGTCCAAATGATTATTTTATTAAATCATCATTCTGCTTAACTTTGATATTCATTAAAGAACTTGCCTGGTAAAATGGGACCTGAGTGATACAGTATGATTCATCATGAGACATTACAAATTATTATGCCCATTATATCCGAGTAGTTCAGTTGGCACCATAAACATATTATCATTAATTACAGTGTGTTCGGATATTGTTCTGGATACACAATTAACAACGGTTTACAAATGAAATACCTTTATAGCGGAATTAATTGATACTTGTACACATCTCCAAGGCAAATCACTTTGCAGAGGATTCTTTTCATGAAAGCAGAAACCAGTTTTATAAAAGACTAATTCATGCGTTCACAATTGTTCCAGACACTCCATTGTAGCAGCTGTTCCAGCTAAAGAGGAAACACCACGCGCAGGGTGTATAACCTGCCAAGGCAATGTACTGGAAGTGAGGTGAATAAATGGGAGGCACCGTGGTGCAGTGGTCGAGTCTTTTCGAAAATTCATAATCGAAACATAGAAACATAGAAAATAGGTGCAGGAGTAGGCCATTCGGCCCTTCGAGCCTGCACCGCCATTCGACATGATCATGGTTGATCATCCAGCTCAGTATCCCATCCCTGCCTTCTCTCCATACCCCCTGATCCCTTCAGCCACAAGGGCCACATCTAACTCCCTCTTAAATATAGCCAATTAACTGGCCTCAACTACCTTCTGTGGCAGAGAATTCCACAGATTCACCACTCTCTGTGTAAAAAATGATTTTCTCATCTCGGTCCTAAAAGACTTCCCTCTTATCCTTAAACTGTGACCCCTAGTTCTGGACTTCCCCAACATCGGGAATAATCTTCCTGCATCTAGCCTGTCTAACCCCTTAAGAATTTTGTAAGTTTCTATAACATCCCCCCTCAATCTTCTAAATTCTAGCGTGTACAAGCCGAGTCTATCCAGTCTTTCTTCATATGAAAGTCCTGCCATCCCAGGAATCAGTCTGGTGAACCTTCTCTGTACTCCCTCTATGGCAAGAATGTCTTCCCTCAGATTAGGAGACCAAAACTGTACGCAATACTCCAGGTGTGGTCTCACCAAGACCCTGTACAACTGCAGTAGAACCTCCCTGCTCTTATACTCAAATCCTTTTGCTATGAATGCTAACATACCATTTGCTTTCTTCACTGCCTGCTGCACCTGCTGCACCTGCATTCCTACTTTCAATGAAGAGGTTCGAGTGTTGTACAAACACTCATTTAATAGATCGACCAAATGATGCAGCACAATAACCTGGCTCTCAACACCAGCAAAACCAAGGAACTGATTGTGGACTTTGGAAGGGGTAGGATAGGGACCCACACTCCTATTTACATCAACGGGACGATGGTGGAAAGGATCAAGAACTTCTAATTCCTGGACGTGCACATTTCCGAAGATCTTTCCTGGTCCCAGCACACTGATGCAATCATAAAGAAAGCACATCAGCGCCTCTACTTCCTGAGAAGACTAGGGAGGATCGGCATGTCAATGAGGACCCTCTCGAACTTCTACAGGTGCACAGTAGAGAGCATGCTGACTGGTTGCATCGTGGCTTGCTTCGGCAACCTGAACGTCCAGGAGCGGAAAAGGATGCAGAAAGTTGTGACCACTGCCCAGTCCATCGTCGGCTCTGACCTCTCCCACCATCGAAGGGAACTATCGCAGTCGCTGCCTCAAAAAGGCAGCCAACATAGCCAAGGACCCACACCATCCTGGCCACGCACTCATCTCTCCGCTACCATCGGGCAGAAGGTACAGGAGCCTGAAATCTGTTACATCCAGGTTCAGGAACAGCTGCTTCCCCACAGCCATCGGGCTATTAAACTCACCAACAAACAGACTCTGAACTGTAACAGCCTACTGTGCTTTATCTGCTTATTTATGTGTATATTGAACTGAACTGTTCTGTATTTATGCCTACAATATTCTGTTGTGCTGCAGCAATGCAAGAATTTCATTGACCTAGCTGGGACACATGACAATAAACTCTCTTGATTCTAGACTCTAATATTTAAACACAGTTTAATATTAGTACAAAAACATTTGCTGCCAAGTGAAGTCTAGCACCCCGTCACCTGACCACCCAGATCGGCGTTGATTGGTCGGCCCAGATCACACCAGCTCATACGAGATCTCTAGCTGGATGAACGAAGGTTCGAGACCAAAGTGACTCGGCCACAAGATGGCGCCACAATACGTTCATAAGCTCCAGGAACAGAATTCGCCCATTCAGCCCATCAAGTGTACTCCACCACTCGATCATGGCTGATCTATCTCTCCCTCTCAACTGCATTGATCTCAGAAGATCTACTGACATGAGGAGGGGGGGGGGGGGGCACTTCATAACAAGAGGGAGCTCGCAATACAGGGAGATGTATCAAAATCACCCAGCAGGTCATGATTCCCAAAATTGACATTTATCCTTAATAAAGGGCAGGACAGTGGTGCAGCGGTAGAGTTGCTGCCTTACAACGCCAGAGACCCGGGTTTAATCCTGACTACGGATCCTGTCTGTACAGAGTTTGTACGTTCTCCCCGTGACCGCGTGGGTTTTCTCCGGGTACTCCAGTTTCCTCCCTCACTCCACAGACATTCAAAGGTTCAAAGGTTCAAAGGTTGATTTATTGTCACATACACCTAGATGTAGTGAAATTCTTTTTGCCAATGCAGCACATAAAAAAGAATACAAATATAACAATAATAAATACGTGCTGGTTTGTATGTTAATTGGCTTTGATGATAGTTATAAAATTGTCCCTAGGAACTAATATCTACCTCGTTGGTGATCCTTGGACTGTCCTTGGTCAGATTTTGCTGACTTTACCTTGCACTAAACATTATTCCCTTATCATGTATCTATACACTGTAAATGGCACGATTGTCTTTCCACTGACTGGTTAGCACGCAACAAAAGCTTTTCACTGTACCTCGGTACACGTGACAATAAACAACACTGTAAACTAAACAGTAAACTAGTGTGGAGGATAGTGCTAGTGTAGATGGTGATCGCTGGTCGGCACGGACCCGGTGGGCTGAAGGGCCAGTTTCCACACTGCATCTCACTAATAAAACCAAAGTATTTCATGGAAGACGTTGAATAATCTTTCACTTCTAAGTCAAGTTTAATTGAAGTGAAAAAACTGACATTGAGGCATGCCATGGTAGTGCATGCTTAGATGAGAAGCCTTCGGTTTGCACATTCATTCCCAGTTCTCAGTCCCTCTCCAGTGAATATTCCAACACTGATGAATAGTCAGCCAGATTTGATCTGCAGGGTGCGAAAAGGGAAGATTAAAAGCTTAGGCCCTGGCAGCTTACACCGAGAGAACATTGGCGAGGTGTCAGTCATCTTGGGAAGATTAGATGATAAATTGCTGAGAAAAGTTGAACGCAGCTGAAAATATCAAATCTGCTGTCATGACGTAAAACCGCAGTCTGATTCTAGTTGTCCCAACGCACAAGGTTAAAATAGCAACCTCCAAATAAAATCACAAATGGTTTTTAGATTTAGTTTTTGAGATACAGCCGGAAACAGGCCCTTCGGCCCAGCGAGTCCGCACTAATCAGCGATCCTCGCACATTGAGGGGGGACCTTACTGAAACGGTACCGAATAGTGAAAGGTCTGCATGGATTGGATGTGGAGATGATGTTTCCACTAGCGGGAGAGTCTACAACCAGAGGGCACAGTCTCAGAATAAAAGGACGTGCGTTTTGAAAGGAGATGAGGAGAATTTCTTCTGTAGAATCTGTAGAATTCATTGCCACAGAAGGCTGTGGAGGCCTAGTCATTGGGTATTTTTAAGGCAGAGATTGACAAATGCTTGATTAGTACAGGTGTCAGTCATTGAGTTATGGGGAGAAGGCAGGAGAATGGGGTAGAGAGGGAAAAATAGAACAGCCATAATTGAATGGTGGAGTAGACTCGATGGGATGAATGGCCTAATTCTGCTCCTATTACTTATGAATTCATGCAATTAAAGATCGTTCAGGAGTGGTTTACCCAGCGGCCGCCTATCCTTACAGGCCTCAAAGCTAAATTGTAACAATTACTTGTGAATATACCTTGTCTGACCTTGAATTGTAATCAACACTGAGATTTACATGATGTCTAAGTGAAGTTTACAATGAGCTGTATTGCATTGAATGATATTACAAGAACATTAATGAACATAATATGAGGAAAAGCATTTAAATTCCTGCTGCACCAGACTGCAAAGGAACAGCATCTTATCTTCACGACTCCGAACATAGAAGATCAAGTTCAAGTTCAAATGTATTTGCCACATGCACCATAAGGTCATTTGCCATGCAGCGTTACAATGAAAAAAGGACACAATACACAGACATCCACCACAGCATTCTTCACTGTGGTGGAAGGCAAAACAGTTCCTCCTCCTTCTCCACCCTTGTTCACCGTAGTCGCCGCTATGGACGACCCGATGTTCAAGCCCTCTGGTCGGGATGGTCTGAACACCGACGTTGGGACAGGTTGAACACACCCCATGGCCTGGACCTCCCAAATCGGCCACCTCCTTACCGGAGACAACAGCTATCAGATGTTGCGACCGCAGGCCGGCGGTCGGAGCTGTTCTCCAGCGACCCCCGGCGAGGGATCGCCCGCTCCACGCCTGAAAGGTCTGCTCCACGCCTGCCGCCAGAAGCTTCACACACCGAGGCTCCAAGATGTTGCAGGCCTCAAGCCAGCGGTCAGAGCGCTTCACCGGAGACCCCCGGCAAGGGGGTCTGCGATGTTAAAGTCCCCGCTCCGCCGCCGCTGAAGCTCTGGGCCCGCCTCCGGGAAAGGCCGTACCAAATCAGCTGTAAAGCCGCGAGCAGGGGGGTGAAGTAGTGACAAGGAAGAAAGTTGTTTAAGAAGGAACTGCAGATGCTGGAAAATCGAAGGTAGACAAAAGTGCTGGAGAAACTCAGCGGGTGCGGCAGCACCTATGGAGCGAAGGAAATAGGCAACGTTTCGGGCCGAAACCCTTCTTCAGACTGATGGGGGGTGGGGGCGGGGAGAAGAAAGGAAAAAGGAGGAGGAGGAGCCCGAGGGCTGAGGGAGAGATAGGAAGGGGATGAGACAGCAAGGGCTAACAAAATTGGGAGAATTCAATGTTCATGCCCCCAGGATGAAAGTTGCATCTCTGCTGAGGTAGGTGCCTGAAAAACGGTTTCCCCCTATCCCCCCCCCCCCACCACCCCCACACAAGACATACAGAGAAGCACTAAAACATACTTTTGGACATATTTAAAAAAACGAAAAAAGTTGAAACAAAGAACCTGCTACAGGCGAGGCAGCCAACTAGCAGCACCACCAGAACCAAATATTGAACATAAATCCATGCAGTTTCAGGTTAAAACCTTCTTCTGACTGATTGTGGTGGTGGAGGGCAATGGGAGAGGGCGGAAAGAAAGCTGAAAGAGAGGAGGGGCAAGTGAAAGCCTGGCGAGTGATAGGTGGATACAGATGAGGGCAAATTTTAGCTGGCAGATGATTCGCTCAAAGGCCGGAGATGAAAAGACAGATGGTGGGACTTAAGATTCGAAGCAGTACGAGTTGTGAAGCCAGATGAAGCATCATAAATCGAAGGAGAGAGGGGACCTCATTGAAACTTACTGAATAGTGAAAGGCTTAGATGGAATGGATGTGAAGAGGATGTTTCCACCAGTGGGAGAGTCTAGGACCAGAGGCCATCACCTCAGAATAAAAGGACGTGCCTTTAGAAAAGAGATGAGGAGGAATTTAAGAGAGAGTTAGAATGGATTTAAGAGAGAGTTAGATAGAGCTCTAGGGGCTAGTGGAATCAAGGGATATGGGGAGAAGGCAGGCACGGGTTAATGATTGGGGACGATCAGCCATGATCGCAATGAATGGCGGTGCTGGCTCGAAGGGCCAAATGGCCTCCTCCTGCACCTATTTTCTATGTTTCTATGAATTTATTTAGTCAGAGGGTATCTGTGGAATTCATTGTCACAGGAGGTCCAGTCAATGGTTATTTTTAAGGCAGATATTGACAGAATCGTGAGGGTGTTGGGGGTAATGGGGAGAAAGCAGGATAATGGGGTTGAGAGGGAGAGATAGATCAGCCATGATTGAATGGTGGAGTAGACTTGATGGGCCGAATGGCCTAACTCTGCTCCAAGAACTTATGAAATGCATGAATATCTAGGTGGGCCACAGGGAAGAGGGGGAGAGAGGAGATATAAAGGGGTTATTTGTAGGTTAGCCATCTAGAATTGGAGAATTCAATACCAGAGTTGCCGCCTGACCTTCTGAATTACTCCTGCACTTTGTGTCTTTTTTTTGCAAACCAGAATCTGCAGCTCCTTGTACCTACCTAAAACAAGACAGCTCAGGAACAGGCCCTTCGGCCCACAATGCCTGTGCTGTACATGATGCCGATATAAAGTAATCCAATCTGCCTGCACATGAACCACACCCCTCCAATCCCTGCACATCCACGAGTCTACCTAAAGCCTCTTAAATGCCACTGTTGTATTTGCCTCCACCACCACACCTGGTAGCTCGTTTCAGGCACCCAGCACCCTGTGTAAAAATAACCTGCCCCACACGTATCCTTTCAACTTTGCCCCTCTCTCATTAAACCTCTGCACTCTCGTTTTTGACATTTCCACCCAATATGAAAATTTCTGCATGACAATCTTGGAATTGTATTTGTTAATAGGGCAACTTCCATTACTCACATCATATACATTTCAGGCAATCTTCAGCAAGAGAGCACCCAACATAAAAAGAGAAAATGCTGAAACACGCAGCAGGTTCGTCAGTATCTGTGGAAAGAGAAACTGTTGTAGCGGCACCTAGTGGTGGGGCTGGGTATTCAGAACCCTCGTCATTGGTCGGATCTGTCACGTGACCCGGGGGTTAGTTCGCTGGCTTTTTTAGAGTAATTAGCAGTTAGCGCTTCTGGCATCGACAGGGGCTGTAATCGTCAGGTACGCGGTGTTTCGAGCACATGTTTTTGTTAATAAAGAATATTTCGCTCAACCGGCATGGTCTCACTACAGAGTGTTAATTTTTCAGGTTGAAGACCCTTAGTTGGATTAGGAGAACCAACCATCTCTCCTTCCCCTGAATTGCATTGTTGTTGAGGTCTTCCCCCAAACCATCAACATCCGTACTGACAGCGCTCGTAGTCATGATCAAACTCTGGTGCTGTAAAGGGGCTGTCCCACTGCGGGGACCTAATTTGTGAGTGTAGAAGAGTTTAGGAGAGTATGAAAACGTGTCATGTTGAAGACCTCCTTCGACTATGTTGAAGACTAGCTTCGACTAACTTCGGGAAAATTAGACACTGAATAGTGGAGAGTGAAGACGACTTCCTTCGATCTCCCTCGACCTCTTTCGACTATGTAGAAGACTATCTACGACTACCTTTGACTACCCTACAATATCTTCGTTTACCCTCGATTACCTACGAATAACATGCCGACCTACTACGACCTACTTCGACTAAACCTACGAGTAAAAAATTGTCGATTTTTTCCATGGCGGCCTTTTTTTACTCACGTGCATTTTTCAGCATGTTGAAAGAAATGCCGCGACCTAGCTGGGGCCTCAAGTACACGGGGTCTACTCTCGAGCATGAAGGAGAGTGAGGGGGCTGTCCCACTGCGGCAACCTAAACTGCGAGTTTAGAAGAGTTTGCCCTCGACTCAAACTCGCAGCATGGTCGACATGTGGTCCTAGGAGGTCCTATGAGGTCACTGGAACTCTCCTTCATGCTCGAGGGAAGTTCCCGCATACTCGCGGCCTCAGCTAGGTCGCGGAAATTTTTCAGCATGTTGAAAATGTTTCCGCCTGTAAAAATTGGTTGGCATGGTTCTTTTTAAACTTGTAGTGCAGTGGAGTGGGGTCGCTATGTAGTTACAGGCAGTCGAGGGCAGCCGTAGGCAATCTCCTTTGCTGACCAGGCATTTTAATTGGCTCATTGGAGTTTTCAGGACCAAGGAAAAACGACCGGTAGGTTAAATGCCCGGTAAACTTTATTAAACGTTGTCTTACTTCTTAAAAGTGTCTCCACTCCTTCTCCCCCACCCCCCCCCCACCCTTCTCCCACCCTTCTCCCACCCTTCTCTCCCCTTCCCTCCCCTTCCCTCCCCTTCTCTCCCCTTCTCTCCCCTTCTCTCCCCTTCTCTCCCCTTCTCCCCCCCCCCCACCCCCACCTCCGCGCTCTCTAAAGGACTAACCGTACACTGTGCAGCCGTCTTTTACCTTCCTCTTCATTATGGGTGTGAATTTCAGACAGCGCTCCCCCGCTTTCCTGGCCCCCGCCTTTGCGATGTGTTTGCGTGTGTGTGTGCGTGTGTGTGTGCGTGTGTGTGTGTGTGTGTGTGTGTGTGTGTGCGTGTGTGCGTGTGTGCGTGCGTGCGTGCGTGCGTGCGTGCGTGCGTGCGTGCGTGTGTGTGTGTGTGTGTGTGTGTGTGAATGTGTGCGTGTGTGTGTGTGTGTGTGTGTGTGTGTGTGTGTGTGTGTGTGTGTGCGCGTGTGTGTGTGTGTGTGTGTGTGTGTGTGTGTGTGTGTGTGTGTGTGTGTGCGGTCGGTCGATCCAGCTCGCGGTTTCATCGCTGACGGTCGATCCAGCTCGAGGTTTTCCAGGCGAGTGCCCTCGAGCGTGAAGGCCGAAGACACTCTTCTGAACTCGCGGATTAGGTCGCCGCAGTGGGACAACCTCTTTACAAAGACCTCCTAGGACTCATGTTAACCATGCTGCGAGTATGAGTCGAGGGCAAACTCTTCTAAACTCGCCAATTAGGTCCCCACAGTGGGACAGGCCCTTAAAGAGGCTGTCCCACTGCAGCGACCTAATCTGCGAGTTCAGACGAGTTTGCCCTCGTAGCATGGTCGACACGAGGTCCTAGAAGGTCTTTGTAACTCTCCTTCATGCTCGAGAGCAGTCCCCGCGTACTCGAGGCCTCAGCTAGGTCGCGGCGTATTTTTCAACGTTGAAAAATGCCCGCGAGTAAAAAAAGATCGCCATGGAAAAAATCGATACTCGTAGGTTAAGTCGAAGTAGGTCATACTAGGTCAGCATGTTATTCGTTGGTAATCGAGGGTAGTCGAAGGTAATGAAGGTAGTCGAAGGCAGTCGTAGATAATCTTCAACATAGTCGATGGGAGGTCGAAGGCGATCGAAGGAGGTCGTCTTCACTCTCCACTTCACGTCCAATTTTCCCGAAGCTAGTCAAAGCTAGTCTTCAACAACAGAAGGAGGTCTTCTGCATAGTCGAAGGAGGTCTTCAACATGACATTTTTTTCAAACTCTCCTAAACTCTTCTAAACTCGGCAATTAGGTCGCCGCAGTGGAACAGCCCCTTAATGCAGCAACGCTTAAAAATAAGGGGTAGGCCATTTTGAACGGAGATGAGGAAAAACTTTTTCACACAGAGGGTTGTGCATCTGTGGAATTCTCTGCCTCAGAAGGCAGTGGGGGACAATTCTCTGTATGCATTAATGAAAGAGTTGGATAGAGCTCTTAAAGATAGCGGGGTCAGGGGATATGGGGAAAAGGCAGGAACTGGGTACTGAGTCTGGATGATCAGCCATGATCACAGCTAATGGCGTTGCTGCCTCAAAAGGCCTAATGGCCTACTCCTGCACCTATTGCAGGACCTACTCCTGCACTCCTGCACCTATTGTCTATTGTCTATTGTCTACCACTGCAGTTTCCTCCCACACTACAAAGACGTACAGGTCTGTAGCTTAATTGACTAGGTAAAATTGTAAAGTGTAAAATTGTAAAGTGTAGGATAGTGTTAATGTTTGGGGATCGCTGGTCAGTGCGGACTCAGCATGTTTCCATGCTGTATCTCTAAACTAAGCTAAACTAAGCTAAACTAAGCTAAACTAAACTAAACTAAACTAAACTAAACGTTTCAGTACTTGCACATCGAACAGAAATCATTTCATCTGCAGTGATAAACCCTTGAATTGCACGGTTAAGCAAGCTGATTTAATGTAGGTGCCGACTCCAACACGTCTCGCTACTCTGGTTCTCCCCAGAGACCACAAATTGTTACTGTGCTGTAACACAACGAAAAACACACAATTAGACACCAAGGCACAAAGGATAAAATGAATCACAAATATATTTCAGCCAGATGTTGGCTGGCAATTAATCAGCTGCAAGCATGTATTTAAGGAGCAGAATATTAATTCAGACTTAATTTTACCAGGATGTGGAAAAGGCACTCATACAAAACGGAGTTGCTCATCAAAATGGTAATGGAATGTTAAAGAAGGCGACATTGTTATTTCTCTCCCTTCAAGTAACCCTTTCATTCCCTCTCTCTCCATCCCTCCCTCACCCTAGTCGTCCTATTGGTTTAACTCTCACCCTGGTGAGTTTCGCTGTTTGTATCTACTTGTTATCACCTCTTCCACAGCCAACAATGAACCATTGTGGGCTCCACCTTCCCTCGATCATCGTTGCTGGCTTTGATTTGTTCATTTCATATCTTTCATTCATTTGTTCTTTGTACCTTTCCATACCTCTGGTTTCCCTCTCCCCTGACGCTTAGTCTGAAGAAGGGTCCCGATCCGAAACGTCACCCGTTCCTTTTCTCAAGTGATGCTGCCTGAACGACTGAGTTACTCCAGAATTTTGTGGCTACCTTCGGTGTAAACCAGCATCTGAGTTTATAAGTTTTGTTTATTGTCACGTGTACCGAGGTACAGTGAAAAGCTTTTGTTGCTTGCTAACCAGTCAGTGGAAAGACAATACATGATTACAATCCAGCCATCCAAAGTGTACAGGTAAATGATAAGTGAATAACAATGTTTAGTAGTTTAGCAAGGTAAAGCCAGTAAAGTCCGATGAAAGATAGTCCGAGGGTCTCCAATGAGGTAGATAGTAGTTCAAGACAACTCACTAGTTGTGGTAGGGTGGTTCAGTTGTCTGATAACATCTGCAGTTCTTTCTTACACATTATTATTACAATTTTCCTTTTAGTAAATGTGGTTTTATTGTTGAATATACATATGGAATGCTGATTGTGGAGGGAATGTTTAAGAAAGAACTGCAGATGCTGGAAAAATCGATGGTAGACAAAAATGCTGGAGGAACTCAGCGGGTGAGGCAGCATCTATGGAGCAAAGGAATAGGCGATGTTTCAGGTCGAAACCCTTCTTCAGACTGATGTCGGGGGGGGGGGAAAAGAAAGGAAGATGCGGACACAGTAGGCTTGTGGGAAGCTGGGAAGGGGAGGGAAAGGGGGGACAAAGCAAGGACTATCTGAAATCAGAAAAATCAATGTTCATACCGCTGGGGTATAAACTACCCAAGCAAAATATGAGGTGCTGCTCCTCCACTTTGCGGTGGGACTCCCTCTGGCCATGGAGGAGGCCCAGGACAGAAAGGTCGGATTCAGAATGGGAGGGGGAGTTGAAGTGCTGAGCCACCGGGAGATCAGGCTGGATAGTGCGAACTGAGCGGAGGTGTTGTGCGAAGCGATCGCCGAGCCTGCGATTGGTAAAAGGGAATGTTCTCTGTACACTCGGTACACGTGACAATAATAAACCAAACTAAAACTAAACTTAACTAAATATCCATACCTTGCATATCCATGTGCATAATAAAAAAGCCTCATAAACTCTACGATTGTTTCTTAATGTATTTGAAAAAAAAATTAGTTACTCTGTCGTTGTTCTGAAGAAGGGTCTCGACCCGAAACGTCACCCATTCCTTCTCTCCAGAGTTACTCCAGCACTTTGTGTCTATGTACATTGTTCCTTTCTGGTGTGCAGACCATAAATTTAATTACAGAGTTGCTTGGCATAGAATTGACTGCCACATACAGCGAACATCTGCGTAAATAAACGAGAAAATAAACCCAATAATATGTCACTTCCAGTCCAGGAGTTCTATTATTTATTCACCCTCCAGTAAATGCAATCTTCTGTCTTTCCGACTGTGACTTGGAAGAGTGGTGAAGATGGGAATATGCGCTGGCAGAGATATATGTGTTTCCCGCGTTGTTTTGCCAGTTGTGAGTTTAAGCGCCTCACAGCACTGCACACAGCCTTGAGCAGCTGCCCAATCCACCATCTTACATGTAGGAAGGAATTGCGGATGCTGGTTTAAACCGAGAACGGACACAAAAAGCTGGAGTAACTCAGCGGCTCAGGCAGCATCACTGGAGAAAAGGGACCAGGTGACGTTTCAGCTGAAGAAGTGCCTCGACCCGAAACGTCACCTATTCCCTTCCTCCAGAGATGCTGCCCGACCCGCTGAGTTACTCCAGCTTTTTGTGTCTTCCTTTACTGCTACAGCAAACGTCTTCAGTCAGACTCAGGGCTGAATTGTCAGTCGATTGGTGAAAGGCCTAGATAGAGTGGATGTGGTGAGGATGTTTCCACTAGAACCAGAGGGCACAGCCTCAGAATAAAAGGACGTTCATTTTGGAAGGAGATGAGGAGGAATTTCTTTACTCAGAGGGTGGTGAATCTGTGGAATTCATTGCTTCAGAAGGCTGTGGAGGCCAAGTCAATGGATATTTTTAAGGTAGATTCTTGATTAGTATGGGTGTCAGGGGGTATGGGGAGAGGGCAGGAGAATGGATTAAGGAGGGAGAGATAGATCAGGCAGGATTGAATGGCGGAGTAGACTTGATGGGCCAAATAGCCTTATGCTCCTGTCCCACCTAGGAAAACTGAACGGAAACCTCTGGAGACTTTGCGCCCCACCCAAGGTTTCCGTGCAGTTTCCGGAGGTCGCAGGTGGTTGCCAGAGGTTGCGGGTAGTGGAAGCAGGTAGGGAGACTGACAAAGACCTCCGGGAACCGCACGGAAACCTTGGGTGGAGCGCAAAGTCTCCAGAGGTTTCCGTTCAGGTTTCCTAAGTGGGACAGGGGCCTAATTCTATCTAATTCTGCTCCTATCTGCTCTATCTAATTTTGCTCCTATGAACTTTATAACGGTTTGTGGACCAGATGATTCACTAGATGAATCAAGTATTCACATACGCAGGTTTTGCAAGATTGTTGTTGAGAAATGTTACGATCTGCTACGTTCTATGTTACAACCGGGGACGCTCCGGTACATCCAGCACGTGGACCGGACTTTGGACTTTTTCTTTTGTAACCAGCGCCAAAAAATGGCAATGGGTGCAAGAATTTCACCGTTGAATGCATACGTGACTATAAAGAAACTTTGACAGAACAAGGGCCACTGATCCATGCCTGCTCCGCATGAGGGCCAAGGTCGTGCTGGCTGCCATATTCCTCCACGCAAAACCTTCCAAGGGGGCACTGCAGCTCCTTACCTTCAACTAATTTGCTGCTGAATACTGCAATACTCTTGCACCGTATTCACGGAGAAATTAGTTTATCCGCTTTGATTCCAGTGTGTGAGGAACCTGTGGCATCTTGGGTTCAGGGAAGGGACAACTTAGCTCTCTTTCTAGCAGAGCATGCAACCACTGACCAGACTCCTGCTCATAAAACCTCACCTAAATAGAACACAGAACAGGACACGGCGGCGCAGTAGTAGAGTTGCTGCCTTGCAGCTCAGGAGAACCCGGATTCAATCCCGACTACGGGCGCTTGTCTGTACGGAGTTTGTACCCGTGTTCTCCCCGCGACCTGCGTGGGTTTTCTCCAAGATCTTCGGTTTCCTTCCACGCTCCAAAGACATACAAGTTTTGTAGGTTAATTGGCTTGGTGAAATTGTAAATTGTCCCTCATGTGTGTTGGATAGTGTTAATGTGCGGGGATCGCTGGTCGGTGCGGACTCATTTGGCTGAAGGGCCTGTTTCCGCACTTTATATCTAAACTAAACCAAATTACACTGAACTAAAGGTTGCTGTCTTCCCAGCAGTGTCTTCCCATTCACTGGACTTGTGCTCGTAAGACCTCACCTTAATAGAACATAGATCAGGACAGCACAGGACCGTGCCCTTTGGTCTACAATGTCTGTACTGAATGTGATGCCAAGTTCCTGTCCTGTTTTGTTTTATGTTCAAACAACCACAATCGTCTTTCTTCGATTCATAGCGTGATACAGCGTGGAAACAGGCCCTTCGGCCCATCTTGCCCACACTGGCCAAATAGAAACATAGAAACATAGGAAATAGGTGCAGGAGGAGGCCATTCGGCCCTTCGAGCCAGCACCGCCATTCATTGTGATCATGGCTGATCGTCCCCTATCAATAACCCGTGCCTGCCTTCTCCCCATATCCCTTGACTCCACTAGCCCCTAGAGCTCTATCTAACTCTCTCTTAAATCCATTCAGTGATTTGGCCTCCACTGCCCTCTGTGGCAGGGAATTCCATAAATTCACAACTCTGGGTGAAAAAGTTTTTTCTCACCTCAGTCTTAAATGACTTCCCCTTTATTCTAAGACTGTGGCCCCTGGTTCTGGACGCGCCCCAACACTGGGACCATTTTTCCTGCATCTAGCTTGTCCAGTCCTTTTATAATTTTATATGTTTCTATAAGATCCCCCTCATCCTTCTAAACTCCAGTGAATACAAGCCTAGTCTTTTCAATCTTTCCTCATATGGAGAGAAGGATTTGACGACGTTTCAGGTCGAGACCCTTCTTCAGACTTTTTCAGACTTCTACAGACGTTTGGTTGCACCTTCCATCATAGCTTCTTAAATGAGATTGACATTTAATTATTCTTACTCGAAATAATAATAACCAATTAGGGTAGCATGTTGGCGCAGTGGTAGAGTTGCTGCCTTACAGCGCTTATAGTGCCAGAGATCCGGGTTTGATCCCGACTACGGGTGCTGTCTGTACGGAATTTCTACGTCCTCCCCATGACCTGCCTGGGTTTTTCCCGAGATCGTCGGTTTTCTCCCACACTCAAAAGAAGTAAAGGCTTGTAGGTTAATTGGCTTGGTATCATTGTAAATTGTCCCTAGTGTGTGTAGGTTAGTGTAAATGTGTGGACTCGGTGGGGCCTGTTACCGCGCTGTATCTCTAAACTAAACTAAACTAAATTAACAAAGCAAAAGCTTAAGATGGAAATGCTTATTCAGAGCAATGCTGCATAATTGAAAAATAAGCAGTTTTGTCATTCTGAAATCCTTTGGAAATATATTATTTCGAAAAGCAGCGAGATCTTATTTATCCAATGAAGAACCACACTGTTTACATTTTCCCTCGCACTGCATTTTAGCAAGACCAATTCCATTTTGTATTAGTGAGTATATTAGTCACCCTGTAGAAGTCAGCTCTGGGTATAATTAAGCATAAGACAGACACAAGCAGCTGGAGTAACTCGGCGGGCTCTTGTAGTATTTCTGGAGGAAAGGAATAGGTGACGTTTCGGGTTGAGACCCTTCATCAGACACGAAACGTCCCACATTCCTTCTCTCCAGAGATGCTGCCTGACCCGCTGAGTTACTCAAGCTTGTTGTGTCTATCTTCGGTTTAAACCAGCATCTGCAGCTCCTTCCCACACATAATTAAGCACACATTTGGCAGCTAGCATCGGTTTTCTGCAGGTGCATTTTCTTTCATTATGATCATGAGGGCTCAGTTTATGCCAATAATGAGAAGCATCTCCAATCTTGATCATTTGCCAACTCCCATTCAGGTTGAACAGGAAGCAATAAAGATTTGGAGCAAACATGAGGTGGCACGGTGGCGCAGCGGTAGAGTTGCTGCCTTACAGCGCCAGAGCCCCGGGTTTGATCCTGACTACGGGTGCTGACTGTAGGGAGTTTGTACGTTCTCCCCGTGACCCCGTGGATTTTCTCTGGGAGCTCCGGTTTCCTCCAGCACTCCAAAGACGTACGTACAGGTTTGCAGGTTAATTAGCTGCGGTGAAAATTGTAAATTGCCCTTATTGTGTAGGATGGTGCTCGTGTACGGGGATCGCTAGTCAGTGCGGACTTGGTGGGCCAAAGGGCCTGTTGCCGTGTAGAAATTCTAAACTAAACTAAATTAAATATTTTAAGCATTGAACACACATTAAAACAAAACATTTTCTAATTCTCTGTTATACCGCTGGATTGGTCATTAATAGAGTTTACCCACTTAGCCTTGAGGTTTTTACCAGGACCACAGGGCTTAAGGGCCTGTCCCATTTAGGCGTCATTTGCGCGTAATTTATGTGATATCATTTACGCGTCACGATGTACGACGCGCGCATCGTGCCGCGCACGTGATGTGCGCAAGGTGCGCATTACGCGCGCATGGTGCGTGGTGACGTTGGCAGTGACGCACGGTCGCGCACGGCGCCCCAGGATTTTTGGATGTACAAAATCTTTACGCGCCATCTGCGTGACATGCAAATGACACAAAAGCGGGGCAGGCCCTTTTGTCTCTGAATAAAATGACACACCTTTGGAAACGAGATGAGGAGGAATCTCTTTGGTCAGAGGTTGGTGAAACTGTGGAATTCATTGCCACAAACGGCTGTGGAGGCCAAGGCATCAGGTACATTTAAGACAAGGATGGTTTAGGTTCTTGATTAGTAATGGTGTCAAAGGTTACAGGGAGAAGGCAGAAGAATGGAATTGAGAGGGAAAGATCGATCAGCCATGATTGAATGGCAGAGTAGACTTGATGGGCTGAATGGCCTAATTCTGCTCCTATGACATGAATTTATCCTTGCATGAGAGAAGACACTGAAGATGGGTCTTGACCCAAAATGCCACCCATTCCTTTTCTCCAGAGATGCTGCCTGTCCCGCTGAGCATTTTGTGTCTATCTTCAGTTCAAACCAGCATCTGCAGTTCCTTCTCACACACTGATATTCGCACTGGATTTAAAGAGCCACAAAGTGCTGGAGTACCTCAGAGGGTCTGGGTGCATCCCTGGAGAACATGGATCGGTGACATCTCGAGTTGGAGCCCCTCTTCAGACTGAAGAAGCTGGCCATCATTCTGAACACAATGGCAAGTTAAACTATTGCCCTCTCTGCCCATGATCCATTTTCATCCATTCCCCGAATATTCATGTGCCTATCTAAAAGCCTCTTAAAAACCACGACCTGCCTTCACTGTCAGCATCAGGCACCCACTGTGCAAACAGACCTGCCCCACGAATCTCATTTCAACTTTGTGTGTAGGAAGGAACTGCAGATGCTGGTTTAAACCGAAGATAGGCCCAAAAAGCTGAAGTACTGTAACTCAGCGGGTCAGGCAGCATCTCTGGAGAGAAGGAATAGGTGACGTTTCGGGTCAAGACTCTTTTTTCTCGACTTGAACATCTCCCATCGAGAGCTACTGCCTGCCCCGTTGAGTTACTCCAACTTTTTATGTCTATCGTCATTTAAACTTTACCCCTCTCACTTAAAGCTGGGCCCTCAACCCATTCATATTGGATAACACTCAGCTGTTGGCAGGGTTTGCTGCAAATATACCAACTGAAAAAAAGGGCCTGTGCCACTTCGGCGATTTTTCTAGGCAACTGCCGGCAAATGTCATAGTCGTAGCAGGTCACCGAAAAACCGGTGACTGGACCCCCCTACGACAATGTCTACAACAATGTCCACAACAATCTATGACAACCTACAATCTAGTCGACGTCAAGCTATGGCAAGCTACCGACAACCAACGACCCATTGGGACGTCCACCTATGACCACACCTACGACAACCCACGACTGAACAGGCGACAACCTACGACAACCAAAGTCAACCTACGTCCACCTGCGACAAGCTACGACCCTGTCGGCAACAACTGAAGCCAACTGAAGACAATTCAGTCGCCGGTACCTGTCGCTGGTTGACATAAGTAGTCGCCAATGGAATTAACCAAAGTCAGCACCGGCGACAACCTACGTCACCTGGTGACAACCTACAGTCAAAGTTCATACCGCTGGGGTGTAAGCTGCCCAAGCGAAATTTGAGGTGCTGTTCCTCCAATATGCGCTGGGCCTCACTTTGACAATGGAGGAGGCCCAGGACAGAAAGGTCAGTATGGGAATGGGATGGGGACATGATGTAAGCACAGTACTCCGTAAAACCCCTCACAAACAACAATAAAAAGTTCATTAAATAAAATAAAGCAAATCGACAAATAAATAAATAGTAGCGCAAAGTCAAAAAACATTTATAGTTCGGAGCCTATTTGGAGGTTGCAGTGTTTAATAGCCTGATGGTTGTAGGGAAGAACCTGGAAGTTACAGTTTTCAGGCTTTTTTTGCCATGGATTTGATCCTGAGGGGAAAAAAAACCCAATACGGATTTCATTGACTCGCACAGTTGTTAATTCTCCCATTACACGGAATGAAAATGTTAGTCCCGCATGTCAGTATTCAGATGAATAGTGATGATTCCACTATCTGCTCGGTGTTAGCAATAAGGAAAGCAATTTGTACTTATGAGCATCCAACTGGCTATTAACAAGGACGAACAAAGAGAAACATGACTATGGGAGATGCATACTTACTTCCGCCGTTCCTAAGATTGAATGGACTGTCAGTATAGCTCCCTGCGCATTTAAATAAATATACATTGTAGATGCCTAATGGTTACAAGTGATGGCTGGTTGGAACAATGATACCTCTTATCCGAAGCATAATAGGTCGAGGTGCCCTCTCGATCTCGCACATCAGTTCTTGCCAGAGCGATGGCTTTTGTGATGATAATTGAGTTCAGTGGAGTTGACAAAATGTGCAGCAAAGAACTGCAGATGCTGGTTTAAATCGAAGGTAGGCACAAAAATTCTGGAGTAACTCGGCGGGAAAGGCAGCATCTCTGGAGAGAAGGAATGGGTGACGTTTCGGGTCGAGATGCCTACCTTCAGTTGGGTTGAGTTGTGTTCAGTTTATTGTCAGGTGTACCGAGGCACGTGATTACATTCGAACCATTTACAGTGCGTAGATAGATAGAAGGGAATCGATATTTAGAAGCCTGAACATGTCATGCTCACGTAGAAACACAAGTTCTGGTGTCTTTAGTGTCTGCTGGACACAAAGGTGGCTGAAGAAGGGTCCCGACCCGCAAAGTCACCTATCCATGTTTAGAGATACAGCGCGGAAACAGGCACTTCGGCCGACCGAGTCCCCACCAACCAGCGATCCCCGCACACTAACAATACCCTGCACACACTAGGGACAATTTTACATTGACACCAAGCCAATTAACCTGCAAACCTGTACCTCGTTGGAGTGTGGGGGCAGCCCAGTGCGGGGCTGAGACGTTGCCGTGTGGGCGGCCCGGTGCGGGGCGGAGACGGTGCTCCGGTGGCTGAGGCGGCGTTCCGGCGGCGGCGACCTGGATCCGGGGCTTGGCCGCGGGCCAGTGGACGACATAGTCGGGAGCTCGCAGGTCACAGGCTGGTGCCTGTTTTCGGAGCTCCCGTGGCAACAGTTGCGTCCGCTGGACTGGAGGGCGGCAGCTTCGACCACCCCCCGGCCGCGGAGCTTGAACCGCGGGACTGACTTACCATCGCCCGGTGGGGTATCGCCTCGGCGCAGAGGGAGAAGAGGACGGAAGAGACAGTAACTCTAAGACTTTTGCCTCCATCACAGTGAGGAGGTGCTTGGTGAACTCACTGTGGTGGATGTTAATTTGTGTTTATTGTGTGTTGTTATTATTACATGTATGGCTGCAGGCAACAGCATTTTGTTCAGACCGAAAGGTCTGAATGACAACTAAAGGATTCAATTCAATTCAATTCAATTCAATTCAATTCAATTCAAAACCGAAGATCTCGGAGAAAAGCCATGCAGGTCACGGGGAGAACGTACAAACTCCATACAGACAGCACCCGCAGTCGGGATTAAACCCGGGAATCTGGCGCTGTGAGGCAGCAACTCTACCGCTGTGCCACCGTGCCGCCCACGGTGTTGTGAGAACAATGGTTTTGGGGTGATAATTGAATGCTTGAACATGTCATACTCATGTGGAAACACAGATTCTGGTGTCCAAAGAAGAGTCCCGAACGAAACATCTCCCTCCTTGTTCTCCAGAAACCTGATGTTGAGATGGAAGGGGCTGGATTGAAGTTGACTCACATCCAAATCTTTGGGTTCGAGGCTCATACAAACTGGTGAAATTAGTCCTTTTACCCACAGAGATTTTTTATTTATTAGTGTGTTAAAAAGTTTCGTTTTTGGGGGTTCTTTTTTATGTGGGGGGTGGGGAGAGGGGGAAACTGTATTTCTCAGTCCCTACCTGGTCGGAGACGCGGCTTTTCTCCGAGCCGTTTCTTCGCCCCTTCCTCGCGGCCTATCAACGGGACTGGAGCGGTGTTTCCTGCTGGGACCGGCCAGAACTTCAGCTTCGGCGCAGCGCTGAAGCACCATCGCGGAGCGGGCGATGCCTTACCTGGGCCGCCGTGTGATAAGCTCCGGAGTGCTGAGACCACCGACTCCAACATCGCGGAGCTGTGGTCGTGGAGATCCAGCCACGGCGGCGCTGACATTTAAACACCGCATAGCCTGGGATCTCTCGCCGAGATCGCCAGTGTCGGGGCTCCGACCAGCGCGGCCTGTGGACTTCGGGAGCCGCGGCCTCTGGCAGCAATCGGCCATTCCAGACACTCCAAGCCACTGAAGATTGTTCTCCCGGCACTGGAGCTCCATCATCCGTTGCGTCGACTGCGGAGGCCTCAAATAGGCCCCGACTACGGGGTGAACAAGGGGAGTGGACTGGACTTTGTTGCCTGACCTCACAGTGGGAACCATTGTGGGGGGATGTTTTTATGTTTTATGTTAAATTCTTCTTTAACGTGGTGTCTGACTTTTATTGGTGTGCTGCAAATGGCAACTTGAATTTCACTGCACCAGAAATGGTGTATGTGACAATAAATGTCCTATGTCCTGTGTCCTTTGTTGAGAAAGATTTGCTACAGAGGCAACGCAGAGAAAATTAAATAAGTTGTCAGACGTCTCAGAGGGAATCGAAGACCAGAGGACGTAGGTTTAAGGTGACGGGAAAAAGATTTAATGGGAATCTGAGGGGTAACCTTTTCACAAAAAGGGTGGTGGGTGCACGGAACGAGCTGCCAGAGGAAGTTGTTGAGGCTGGGATTATCCCAAAGTTTAAGAAACAATTAGACAGTTGCATGGACAGGAAAGGTTTGGAGGTTTGTGGGACTAGTGTGGCTGGGACATGTGTGGGCAAGTTGGGCTGAAAGGCCTGTTTCCATGCTCTATGACTATATGACTATCTGTTTAGTTTAGAGATACAGCGTGGTCTGCACCAATCAACATTCACCCGTTCACTAGTTCCATCCTACACAGTAGGAACAATTTATCGAAGCCAACTAAGCTACAAACATGCACGTCTTTGAAATGAGGGAGGAAAATGGAGAAAACCTGCACAGTCACAGGGAGAACGTGCAAACTCCAGACAGAGAACACCCAGAGTCAGGATTGAACCTGGGGCTCTGGCACTGTGAGGCGGCAACTCTACTGTCCCCCCAAAGTGTCCTTCTCTCTCTATCTGGTCAGCTAGCTGAACCTAAACCTGTTTGACTCTGTTGTTGCACCACTATGCCGCCCTTTGTTACTACAGGTGCACAACCTTTTATCCGTAGTTCCGGAAACCGAAAAGCTCCGAAAACCGGACATTTTTCCAGGATGTCGTCTGCACACCAAAGCTCGCGTTTGGCGCCAAACTTGACCCGAAACGACCCACGGTCAACCCAGGTCTGTACTACTGTAGCGGCTGCCTCCTCCCCGGAGACCGGGGAGACACTTAAACATCTGTAAATCATTGCTTAAATGTTAGTCAGTTAGTTTGGAGGGCTTTTATGTGAAGGGGGAGGGGGGGGTGAGGGGGAAACTTTAATTCTTAGTCCCCTACCTGGTCGGAGAGGCGGGGAGCGGGCAATGCCTTACCGGGTCGCCGTGCAGTATGCTCCGGAGCGCTGTGGCCGCCGACTCCCAACATCGTGGAGCTGGGGCTGCGGGCGTCCGGCCGCGGGCGGCGCCGGTTGTAGCTCCGACCCCGGCAACTCTACCCCTGGCTGCGCGGCGCTCCAAATCCAGCGCGGCCCGCGGCCGGATGCCCGCAGCCCCAGCTCCGCGATGTTGTGTATCGGCGGCCACAGCGCTCCGGAGCTTACCGCACGGCGACCTGGTAAGGCATTGCCCGCTCCCCGCTGGTATCCCAGCGCTGCGACGCCGCCGACACACAACATCGCGGAGCTCGGGCTGCGGGCGTCCGGCCGCGGGCGGCGCTGGATTTGGAGCGCCGCGCAGCCAGGAGTAGAGTTGCCGGGGTCGGAGCTCCAACCGGCGCCGCCCGCAGCCCCCAGCTCCGCGATGTTGGGAGTCGGCGGCCACAGCGCTCCGGAGCTTACTGCACGGCGACCCGGTAAGGCATTGCCCGCTCCCCGCCTCTCCGACCAGGTAGGGGACTAAGAATTAAAGTTTCCCCCTTCACCCCCCCCCCACATAAAATCCCTCCAAACTAACTGACTAACATTTAAGCAATGATTTACAATGATTCCTCGGTCTCCGGGGAGGAGGCAGCCGCTCCAGACTTTTCAAGCCGCCCGCGCTACCTACCTAATCTACGCTAAAAATCTTCCATTCGGAAATCCGAAAAATTCCGAAATCCGAGAAGTGTCTGGTCCCAAGGCTTTCGGTAAAAAGTTGTGCACCTGTATATGTCGGCCCATCAGTAAACTGTGTCGCCACCAGTCAACCCTGACACAACTGGCTTTTGATTAGGAAAAGTTTTGCTGCCTTCAGGAAACAGATCTGTCATTAAAAGAGAAATGCTGTCGAGATGATAACTGCACCTGGCAGCTATGCTAAATGTTAAAAGCTTTCAAAGGTTCCACATTCGGCAGCAGGGGACTGGTGTCATTTCCTATTTGTAACATGTAGATTACTGAGTGAAGTTCATCAATATTTCAAGCACTGCGGTTGCAAGCATCCGAAACAAAAAGGATTTTATTTAAATAGTTGATTTATTGTGAGAATGTGCTTGGGGACTACTAGTGCTCAGTGCTACTATTTTTGGTCTCCGTTTATCACCTAGACATTTCTTCAAACGGTTGGTAAAGTAAAACTGTTGGGTGGCACGGTGGCGCAGCGGTAGAGTTGCTGCCTCACAGCGACAGAGGCCCAGGTTCGATCCCGACTACGGGTTCTGTCTTTGTACATTCTCCCCGTGACCGTGTGGGTTTTCTCCGAGATATCCGGTTTCATCCCACCAGCAAAAGACGTCCAGGTTTGTAGTTTAATTGGTATAAATGTAAAACTATCCCTAGTGTGTGAAGAACAGTGTTAATGTGTGGGGATCGCTGGTTGGCACTGACTCGGTGGGCCGAGGGGCCTGTTTCTGCACTGTATCTCTAAACTAAACTGATAATTATTTACAAATTGTTTTCTGGTTGTGTGCTAATATCCTGAGAAGTCTGTCTCTCTATCTCCACTTATGATTTATCAGACCATTTAGATACATTCATGTTTCACTTCACTATCATGGGTTTGCTAAATCTTCAACTGAAAGTGGTCTTTCCAAGGATATGTCTGGAGTTAGATTTCTATCATACACGGGGCGACACGGTGGCACAGCGGTAGAGTTGCTGCCTTGCAGCGCCGGAGTCCCGGCTTTGATCCCGACTACGGATGCTGTGACCTGCGAGGGTTTTCTCTGGGATCTCTGGTTTCCTCCCACACTCCAAAGACGTACCGGTTTGTAGGTTAATTGGCTTCTGTAAATGGTAAATTTTAAGGATAAAGGGGAAATCTTTTAGGACTGAGATGAGAAAAATATTTTTTACACGGAGAGTGGTGAATCTCTGGAATTCTCTGCCACAGAATGTAGTTGAGGCCAGATAATTGGCTACATTTAAGAGGGAGTTAGATGTGGCCCTTGTGGCTAAAGGGATCAGGGGGTATGGAGAGAAGGCAGGTACAGCACACTGAGTTGGATGATCAGCCATGATCATATTGAATGGTGGTGCAGGCTCGAAGGGCCGAATGGCCTACTCCTGCACCTATTTTCTATGTTTCTATGTTTCTATGTCCCTAGTGTGTGTAGGATGGTGTGAGTGTTGGCATGGGCATGAAGGAATTTATTTCGTCAGAGGACGGTGTATCTGTGGAATTTATTGCCACAGCCTGCTGTGGAGGCTGTCATTGGATTTTTCTAAGACACATATTGACAGATTCTTGATTAGTAAGGGTGTTAGAGGTTATGGGGTGAAGGCATGAGAATGAGTCAGAGTATAGAAGAGAGATCGAGCAACTGTCCATATGGTGCCAGCGCAATAACCTGGCCCTCAACACCAGCAAAACCAAGGAACCGATTGTGGACTTTGGAAGGAGTAGGAGGGGAACCCACAGCCCCATTTATATCAACAGGATCGATGGTTGAAAGGGTCAAGAGCTTCAAATCCCTGGGCGGGCACATCTCTTAAGATCTTTCCTGGTCCGAGAACACTAATGCAATTATCAAGAAAGCTCATCAGCGCCTCTACTTCCTGAGAATATTACGGAGAGTCGGTTTGTCAAGGAAGACTCTCTCTAACTTCTACAGGTGCACAGTAGAGAGCATGCTGACCGGTTGCATCGTGGCTTGGTTCGGCAATTTGAGTGCCCTGGAGAGGAAAATACTACAAAAAGTAGTAAACACTGCCCAGTCCATCATCGGCTCTGACCTTCCTTCCATCGAGGGGATCTATCGCAGTCGCTATCATCAAAGACCCACACCATCCTGACCACACACTCATCTCCCTGCTACCTTCAGGTAGAAGGTACAGGAGCCTGAAGACTGCAACAACCAGGTTCAGGAATAGCTACTTCCCCTCAGCCATCAGGCTATTAAACCTGGCTCGGACAAAATTCTGATTATTATGAACCCATTTTCTGTTATTTGCACTTTATCAGTTTATTTATTCATGTGTGTATATATTTATATTATGGTATATGGACACACTTATCTGTTTTGTAGTAAATGTCTACTATGTTCTGTGTGCTTAAGCAAAGCAAGAATTTCATTGTCCTATACAGGGACACATGACAATAAACTCACTTGAACTTGAACTTGAACTTGAACTTGAACTTGAGAATGGGGTTGAGAGGGAAAGAAAGATCAGCCATTAGTTTAGTTTAAAGATACAGCGTGGAAACAGGCCCTTCAGATCACTGAGCCCAAGTCGACCAGTGGCCCCTGCACACTAACACTATCCTACACACACTAGGGACAATTTACAATTATACCAAGCCATGGAACCTACAAACCTGCAAGCCTTTGGAGTGTGGGAGGAAACCGGAGCATCCGGAGAAAATCCACGCAGGTCTCGGGGAGAACGTACAACCTCCGTGTAGACAGCACCCGCAGTCAGGATTGAACCCGGGTCTCTGGCTCTGTAAGCGCTGTAATAATGCCCCTGTCCCACTTAGGAAACCTGAACGGAAACCTCTGGAGACTTTGCGCCCCACCCAAGGTTTCCGTGCGGTTCCTGGAGGTTGCAGGTGGTTGCCGGAGGTTGCAGGTAGTGGAAGCAGGTAGGGAGACTGACAAAAACCTCCGGGAACTTCCGGGAACCACACGGAAACCTTGGGTGGGGCGCAAAGTCTCCAGAGGTTTACGTTCAGGTTCCTAAGTGGGACAGGGGCATAAGGCAGCAACTCTACTGCTGCGCCTCCGTGCCCCCTATTACATTATTCGTCTTCAAGAATTTATTTTTTGCTTCTGCTTTTTAATCACTTGATGCTCAAAGCAAATTGTTCTCCTGGATGCGTCGACATCATATCAATATCAAGATGATGGATCAGAAAAGGGTTTGAAGCACAGAAGATGTTTCTTACAGTAAGGGATGAATGATCAGCAGAAGTGTTTGACAAGTGTACTTCTGGATTTAGAATGAAGGATGAACAAAGGACTGGGACTCCCAGAGGAGCAACAAAGACATTAAAACTATGAAAACAGATTAATAGATCTTAAAACTGTCACCATGCCACCAGGCTATGTTCCAGATGACTGAGAGTTGCCAGTGCAATAGGAAATGGAAAAACATCATTTCACAATTTCGTAGTTTTCGTTAATTCATAGAAGTTTGATCTTCTTGGTAAGGCGGCATTATTACCCATTTCCTAATTGACAAAAAAACCATAATGGAATCGCAGACACTTGGAAATGAAGGTGCTGGTATCCTGAGCAAAACACAGTGGAGCCGGTTAGCTCAGTTGGTTAGAGCGTGTTGCAGATAACGCCAAGGTCGTGGGTTCGATCCCCGTACGGAAAATGGCGGCAAGGGTGCGCAGTTGCAAAGTTTCCTACCACATCTCAAATCCAGGCAGGTTTGTACGTTAATTGGCTTGTGTAAATTGCACTGGTGTGTATGAGGAGATAAAGTGTATGTGTTATTGATGGTTGGCGTGGACTTGGTGGGCCAAAGGGCCTATTTCCACGCTGTATCTCTAAACTAAAAGTTATCCAAGGCCTGGTTCTAGAGTGTCTAAACCGGCTCAGTATTGTGAGCAATTTTGGGCACCATATCTGAGGAAGGATGTGCTGGCTCTGGAGATGTTCCGGAGGAGGTGGTTTACAAGAAAGATCCCAGGAATGAGCGGGTTAACATATGATGAGTGTTTGACGGCATTGGGCCTGTACCCGCTAGAGTTTAGAAAGTTGATGGGGGACCTCATTGAAACGTACCGAATAGTGAAAGGCTTGGTTAGAGTGGATGTGGAGAGGATGTTTCCACTAGTGGGAGAGTCTCGGATTAGAGGGCATAGCCTCAGAATTAAAGGATGCTCCTTTTGGGAAGATGAGAAGGAATATATCTCGTCAGAGGGTGGTGAATCTGTGGAATTCGTTGCCACAGAAGGCTGCGGAGGCCAAATCAATGACCCATTCTCATGCCTTCTCCCCATGACCCCTGACACCTATACTAATCAAAAAATGTTGAGGCAGAGATAGATAGATTTTTGATCAGTACAGGTGTCATGGATTATGGGGAGAAGGCAGGAGAATGGGGTTAGCAGGGAGAGATGGATCAGCCATGATTGAATTGTGGAGTAGACGTGATGGGCCGACTGGCCTAATTCTGCTCCTATCCCTTATGACCTTATGACCTTATGCATCAGTACTCAGTTTATTCGCATTATCCTGTCACTTCCCCTCAATAACTAGGCAGGTCCAATCAAATCATCCTTTTATGTTCTAATTTCAAGGGAATACAAACTCTATTTTGTGTTATTATTTTACATTTGGAGTCCGGAGAACATACCGATGACCTATAAAAAATGTAGCTGTGACAGGAGAAACAACAGCTAAAAATATTTGAAGAATGAGGTCCAGTCAAGGCAAGTTTATTAGCAGAGGCACAAGTAACGTACGATACAGGTACAATGAGAAACTTGTTGGAACAGCATCACAAGCATCTAGGCTCAGAGAACTCTCAAAACATACAGCACAACTCCAGATTCAGGGACAGTTTCTTCCCAGCTGTTATCAGGCAACTGAATCATCCCACCAAAACTAGAGAGCGTTCCTGAGCTAATATCCATCTCATTGAACTTTTAATTGGACTTTACAATGCACTAAACGTTATTCCCTTTTATCAAGCCTCTGTCAAGACACTGTGGATGTCTCGATTGTAATCATATGTATTTCTGCTGGCTGGTTAGCAAAGGCTTTTCACTGTACCGCAGTAAAACGTGTCAATAAACTAAACTAAACTAAACTAAACTAAACTAAACTAAACTAAACTAAACTAAACTAAGCAATAAATCATACATTAGTGCAAAACACATTTAGTTTGAGTTTAGTTTATTGTCACGTGTACCAGTGTAGAGTGAAAAGCTTTTGTTGTGTGCTAGCCAGTCAGTGGAATTATGAAACTCAGTGGAAAGACAATATATGATTACATGATCAAGGTAATAACGCGAATAATGTTACAGTGAATGACGTTTAGTGCAAGATAATGTCCAGTAGATCAAATATAGTCCAATGAGGTAGATAGTAGTTCAGGACTGTTATCTAGTTGTGGTAGGATGGTTCAGTTGCCTGATAACAGCTGGGAAGAAACTGTCCCTGAATCTAGAGGTGTGCGTTTTCACACTTCTATACCTTTTGCCCGATGGGAGAGGGGAGAACTGGGAGTGGCCAGGGTGCGACTCGTCCTTGATTATGCTGCTGGCCTTGTCGAGGCAGCGTGAGGTATAAATGGAGTTAACGGAAGGGAGGTTGGTTTCTGTGATGGTCTGGGCTGTGTCCACAATTCTCTGCAATTTCTTGTGGTCTTGGATGGAGCTGTTTCCGAACCATGTGGTGATGCATCCCGATAACATGTTTTCTGCGGCACATCTTTAAGTTGTTTAGTTTATAGATATACGGTTCAGAAACAGGCCCTGCGGCCCACCGGGTCTGCACACTAACACTATCCTACACACACTAGGGACAATTTTCATTTATAACAAGCCAATTGGCCTGCAAACCTGTACGTCTTTGGAGTGTGGGAGGAAACCGAAGATCTCAGAGAAAACCCACGCAGTCACAAGGAGAACGAACAAACTCTGTACAGACAAGCACATGAAGTCAGGATTGAACTCAGGTCTCCGGCACTGTTAGGCAGCAACTCTACCACTGCGCCACCGTGTTAGGTGTTAGGAAACAAGACAATGATAGTGTAAGAGGTGGTCCATCATGTTCCATCGCTGCAGAAGGATTACAAATGTGCAAGTCGGGTCAAGAACCTGATGGTTGTCGCATAGATAGACACAAAATGCTGGAGTAAATCAACGGGACAGGCAGCATCTCTGGAGAGAAGGAATGGGTGACATTTTGGGTCGAGACCCTTCTACAGAAGGGTTAAGCAGCTATTCCTGTACCGTCTGGTTTGGAAGATCAGGCTTCTGTACTTCGTGCCCAATGGTTGCAGCAAAAGTGTGTATGTTAAGACTTTTGGAGGCTGCAAGGTGACTTGGATAGGCTGGGTGAGTGGGCAAATGCGTGGCAGATGCAGTATAATGTGGATAAATAGTAAGGTTAAACGAGAACTTACCAGTTTGAAGTTTGATCTTTATTTTATGAGGAGTTACGATGAGGGATTACGTGAAGACCCCGCCAGCACGCGTGCGCGACATTCTTCAAAGCAGCGGTGTGGAATCACAGAAAATAGTAATTGAACTAAACATAGTAAAGACAAGGAGAACTAAGATATCAGTTGACCTTTATAATTGAGGGCGGGAGCGGAGGGCACGTAATCCCTCATCGTAACTCCTCATAAAATAAAGATCAAACTTCAAACTGGTAAGTTCTCGTTTAATCTTACTATTTTACTTCGGAGTCACGTGAGTGACTACGTGAAGATTTTAAAGCTCTGTGATTTCAAGCCATGGAACAGTCCATGCTTCACTCACTGCCGAAGTCATTCAAGGGAGGAAGTATGTTATTGTATTCAGACATGCATCGAATTCAGGCAATAACAATTTATTTTAACAAAATAATCCTCCCTTGGGCTAAATATATTGCAGAATTCAAACTTGATTCTGCAATACCGCAGGTTTGGTTATTGGCTTATTATAAAGAATTGGAAGGTCTTTCTCTTGACCATCCTGCTGTAGCCAGGATATGGTCCATAGGCACTTCCTTGTCTCTAGCTGCCGGAGTTGCTGTTGCCCTTGTGGATAGAAACTTAAGATGTCAGTATCCACCCCAGCAGCTCCCAAGCCTGTCTGAGCCATCTAGCGATGGTTAGTGCTGATACCCGGCCATTAGGCTGTTTATGGCTGCCCACAGTGCTAATTTACTTCCTCTTAAGTTTTAGTAGTTTTAAGGTATAATAGAAGGTGTGTCATTACACATAGTCGGGTGTCAGTTGGGTATATCTGGAATTCCAAATTTTGTCCTGTTGATCATGGTCTATCTTGTTTAACAAGCTCTAATATGCGAAGCTATCTTTTCTGGAGATGCCATCATTTATCCCAGTCTCAGTTTATGTAGAAACTGGACCCCTAGAGCTGAGACCAGTACTATCAGCATACTGTTTTTAAATGTCCGTCCCCCCCCCCCCCCCCCCAGGGACAAGGACATTGCTGGTGCCCCTAGCAATGTTAGTACAACACTGACGTCCCAGATCTGGGAGTACTTCCCTCTAGGAGGGTTGGTGTTGAAAATAATCCTCATAAGTTTGACAACTAGAGGGTGAGAACCCATGGAGAGTTGTCGTGGCGCCTGCCACCAGCAAGCTGACAGGGCACTCCTGCATAATTATAGTACTGCAGCTCAGTCCTTCATCTACATGAAGGCTGGACAGGAATTCCCAGGACGTTGGTGGTTGTAGCTGTATTATACGCTACACCAGTCCTTGTTGATTCTTGATAGGCTGCCGTGATCATGCTCATGGTCCTGTCCACCAGCCCGGATCTAGCATGGTAGACTATGGTTCAGAGACTATGTCCGAGACCACAGGGATCCATGGCTGTGTAGGCCAATCAGGTACTTTCAAGACACTTGATGTTGAGGCCATATGTGTTTTTGCTTAGGATCCGACTGATGAGGCGGGAGGGAAAAACATTGTAAACAATTATTCCGCATTAAATGAGTAACGTCCATTGCTGCTGCCCCAAGTGTGGTTCACAAGCGGCATACGTTGGTAACTGGTGATTGGGTCTAGATGCAAATTAATAGATATCTGGTGTCCCTCTTTTGGTAATATCAGCAACTTTTTTGTGGTCCAACAGCCATTCGATGCTGTCATTGAATTTTCATGACCTGGTTTGTGGCTCAGTATTGAGCTTACCTGGTAGGTAAGTTTGCTGATAGCCAAATATGTATGTTAACACACCATAGCCAAATATATTGGCCAGATTGACACATGGTATCGATCTTTTCTCCCATATGATTAATATATGCCACCACTGTGATATTATCAATTCGTAGGCAGACATGCAGATGGTGCATTGTTAGCAGTAGGCTTTTAGCCCATAAAACGCACCCAACACCAGTGTTTTTAGTAATTAATTATTTTGTAGGTTTATCCAAGTCTGCTTTACTCTTTGGCAATGTTACAGACATATGGATAACGTTAATTGTAAATCCCAGAAAGTCCAGTTGTGGATGCCGTCGACTTAGATTTATCTAGATGGAGATGACCCCAGAGTTTCACCCTATGTTTGGTACCTAAAACTGCTGATTTAGCTAGATCCAAGGTTTTTTCCCCACAAATGATATATCATCAAGATATGCCATGACAATATGTTTTTGTTTCTAATATTGCCAAGGCCCGTTTTAATATCTTGGTGAAAAGTCTTGGGGCTGAAGTTAGACCATTAGGCAACGCTATGCCCTGCCATTGTTGCCCCATCCAGTTACATTTTAGGTATCGACAATGATCCCTCCATGTCTCCCAAAACAAGTGTAATATTCCCCCTGTTAGTACAGGTCGTACACCTTTGTGTTCTGGAAGGAACCAGATCCACCTACTTACCTGGTTGCCGGTGGTATGTCCCTTTCTTCAATTTCTGCCTCTTCTGCAGAAGAGGCGCCGGTGTGCGGGGTTCGCACGTTTTCCATGAGGGTCACTCTGGGCCTTGGCCTAAAAGGACCTTCGTGGTGCTGCACGGCCCTCATGCTTTCACCAGCGTCCTGGTGTTGATACCTGCTGGTGGATGCATAGGGGTGCTGTTGTTGCTGATGACGCTGTTATGAGCCCGACGGCTTTAATCTCTTCGTCGAGCTTTTCTCTGTACCATCGTCTGGGCGAGCAACCAATGATATGCCCGCTGTCAGAAGTTTTGAAATCTTCTGTAGTTTGACCTCCTGGGTTTTTGTGCCAGTCCCACTGTACCCCCAGATCGCATTGTTTGCTGCAGGCATTTTTAAAATGAAGTAAAGTTCACAGGAAGCCTATACTTCTGCATAATTTTGTTGCCTGTTCCTCCAGAAGATGGAAGTACAGGTAGTCGATGCTGGCCGCCAGCCTGGTCTGTAATGGTACTTTTCGTTGATCCGTAATTTTGGTGATCACTCCCAGTAGCTCCTTAGGATTCTGCACCCCCTGCACACTGCCGTTTTCTTCAGCCACGTCCCCTTCTTCCGGACCAGCCCAGCCCTGGTCCACAAAGCATTCCTCTATCGAGGGAGATGCATTGTTTTACAGCCCTCGAAAAGGTGCTGTTGTGGGAGTGCGAAGACTCCCATAGTGAGCTTGCTCCATCTCCCGGAGCAAGTCACGGGCGGACCTCTGCTGCACTCGGGCAGCGCGCCTCTTCGGCCGGACTCAGATGAGTATGATCGGCCGGGCTGAATCCTACTGGGCTTTGCCTCCAGCCTGCTGCGCTGCTTTGAGTTGTACGACTCATGGCGCTGGATTCAGCTTGGAGTCGGTAAGTTGACCTAAGTAACCACGCCAACGGTCACTTTCACTGCCCTTAGGCAGTGCATCCTTCTGGCCGGACTCCCCGAGTCTATAAGCCGTACTGACTCCTGCCTGCCTGCAGCCCGCTGTGTTGTTTCCAGGTATACAGCTCGCGCTGCTGGGCTCAGCCTGCGCCGGTCGTACCCGGCTGTCGACTGCTGGAACCTTCCTAGTTCCTCAGAGCCTGCGGTCCTGGAACCGCTGTTTGCCCATGGCTGTCGGCTGCCGGGACCTACCTGGTTCCCCGCAGCCTGCGGTCCTGGAACCGCTGTTTGCCCATGGCTGTTGGCTGCCGGGACCTACCTGGTTCCCCGCAGCCTGCGGTCCTGGAGCCGCTGGACGTCTCTGGTGTCGGCTGCCGGGACCTATCTGGTTCCCCGCAGCCTGCGGTCCTGGAGCCGCTGGTAGCTCGTGGCTGGTAGCTGTCGGCTGCCGGGAACTGCCTGGTTCCCCGCGGCAGCCTGCGGTCCAGGTCCGTTTTTTCTTCCCCTTGTCCAACGTGCGGTAACATAAAGCACAGCAAGGGGAAGAATACAACTTCAGTTTTTCCTTACCTGTGTAGGTCCGTTTGAATTTTTCCCGCGGGAGCGCTCCACCCCCGCCCGTCGCTGTTGCACTGCGTGAGACGCTATGTCGCGCACGCGTGCTGGCGGGGTCTTCACGTAGTCACTCACGTGACTCCGAAGTAAAATGTGAGGTTATACACTTTGGTGGCAAAAACAGGAAAGCAGACTATTATCTGAATGGTGGCCGATTAGGAAAAGGGGAGATGCAACGAGACCTGGGTGTCATGGTACACCAGTCATTGAAAGTAGGCATGCAGGTGCAGCAGGCAGTGAAGAAAGCGAATGGTATGTTAGCATTCATAGCAAAAGGATTTGAGTATAGGAGCAGGGAGGTTCTACTGCAGTTGTACAGGGTCTTGGTGAGACCACACCTGGAGTATTGCGTACAGTTATGGTCTACTAATCTGAGGAAAGACATGCTTGCCATAGAGGGAGTACAGAGAAGGTTCACCATGCTGATTTCTGGGATGTCAGGACTTTCATATGAAGAAAGACTGGATAGACTAGGCTTGTACTCGCTAGAATTTAGGAGATTGAGGGGGGATCTTATATAAAACATACAAAATTCTTAAGGGGTTGGACAGGCTAGATGCAAGAAGATTGTTTCCGATGTTGGGGTAGTCCAGGACAAGGGGTCACAGTTTAAGGATAAAGGGGAAATCCTTTAGGACCGAGATGAGAAAAACATTTTTCACACAGAGAGTGGTGAATCTCTGGAACGCTCTGCTACAGAAGGTAGTTGAGGCCAGTTCATTGGATATATTTAAGAGGGAGTTAGTTGTGGCCCTTGTGGCTAAAGGGATCAGTGGGTATGGAGAGAGGGCAGGTACAGGATACAGAGTTGGATGATCAGCCATGATCATATTGAATGGCGGTGCAGGCTCAAAGGGCCGAATGGCCTATTTTCTATGTTTCTATGACTTTGATACGTTGAGCAGTTAAATATGAAGGAGATTGAAGCACATAACTTCATGAAGAACTTTAAAACATTTGAATGATTTGGTTCGATGCTGTGAATTATGTAACCATGTACTGTAGCTATCTCATGCCTTATGCTTCCAATGCCCTGCTCCATGACTAGCCAACCACAACCTTGAACGTCTTTGGATGCTTCAGCAATAAATAAGGCAATAAAACACTTCAGTAACAGCTGAACGGAGCAGTTTTTATTCTCCTTTCTGGAACCTTATTGATCTTATCCATGTTGGCATCTTCCAATAACCTGCACATCTAAAGATTGAAAGGACACCATCTTCGTACCAGGAGACAACACAAAGTGTTTAGTTTAGTTCAGTTTAGTTTAGTTTAGTTTAGAGATACAGCGCGGAACAGGCCCTTCAGCCCACCGGGTCCGCGCCGACCAGCATTCCCCGCACATTAACACCCACTAGGGACAATTTACATTTACCAAGCCAATGAACCTACAAGCCTGTACGGCTTTGGAGTGTGGGAGGAAACCGGGTCACCCAGAGAAAACCCACTCAGGTCACGGGGAGAATGTACAGACTCCGTACAGACAGCACCCTGTAGTCGGGATCGAATCTGGGGCTCCGGCGCTGCATTCGCTGTAAGGCAGCAACTCTACGCCTGCGCCACCGTGACTGCCCTGGAGTGCTGGAGCAACTTTTTACCAGACTCTATTATGAATGAATGGATGATAAGTCACAGTGATATTCTTTATTTTGTATACCCAAGGTATGCAATTAAAGGATGGCGGGACTGTGATATGCTGAGAGAATGGAGCGGCTGGGCTTGTACACTCTGGAGTTTAGGAGGATGAGAGGGTATCTCATTGAAACATATAAGATTGTTAAGGGCTTGGACACACTAGAGGCAGGAAACATGTTCTCGATGTTGGGGGAGTCCAGAACCAGGGGCCACAGTTTAAGAATAAGGGGTAAGCCATTTAGAACGGAGATGAGGAAACACTTTTTCTCACAGGGAGTGGTGAGTCTGTGGAAATCTCTGCATCAGAGGGCGGTGGAGGCAGGTTCTCTGGATGCTTTCAAGAAAGAGCTAGATAGGGCTCTTAAAAATAGCGGAGTCAGGGGATATGGGGAGAAGGCAGGAACGGGGTACTGATTGGGGATGATCAGCCATGATCACATTGAATGGCGGTGCTGGCTCGGAAGGCCAAATGGCCTACTCCTGCACCTATTGTCTATTGTCTATTGCCTATTGTCTATTCAAGGTGTCCTTGAGACTCTTGAAAGGCGCCCATAAATAAAATGTATTATTATTATTATTGTCTATTGTTCCTTAGGGAAGAAGATGAGGAGGAATTTCTTAAATCAGTGGGTGGTGAATCAGTGGTATTGATTGTCACAGAAGGCTGTGGGGGCCAAGTCAGTGGATATTTTTTAAGGGAGAGATAGATAGATTCCTGATTGGCATGGGTGTCAGGGGTTATGGAGAGAAGGCAGGAGAATGGGATTAACACAATTTTAACGCAACCCATTTTTAGCACATTCCATTTTGGGCCCCCTTAGTTATCGGTGATTCCCCCTAAGCCGAGTCCCCCTTTGTTCTCCCTCTCGGCGGCCCCCCCACGCTGGGAATATTGTGCCCATATCTACGCACGGGCACAATGATGCCATGAATACCCAATCCCTACGAGATTTCACATTAACATTTTGGGGACAATTAGGTCAAAGAGAATAATTCGAGAACTTTACAAATATCACCAAATGGGTTATCAGAAAGGTAAATACCAAAGATACTAGAGGAGTTAGAACCTTTGGTCAATACTGTGCACATGCAGCGATTGTTCAACCATGGCATTTTTCAAGCTGCCTAAACTTGTTGTCTCATTCATTTTTTAAAGCTTAATATATTTCCTGTATGACATGCATTTAATAATGCAGCATAACAGCTTTTTGATATATTACCTGAGTTATTTATCATTGGCTTTGGAGTTGTGTATCAGGTCTCTCTAGTTCATTGGGATAAAAGGCAGACCTGCCTCAAATTCATTGGTAAGAATCATGGAGTCATAGATTCATACAATGTAGAAACAGGCCCTTCGGCCCAACTTGCTCACAATGGCCAACATCTCATCTACACCAGTGCCACCTGCCTGGGTTTGGCCCGTATCCCTCTAAACCTGTCCTATCCATGAACCTGTCCAAATGTGTTTTAAATGTTGCGACTGTATCTGCCTCAACTATCTCCTCCGGCAGCTCGTTCTATACACCCAACACCCTCTGCGTGAATTCATAATAAATTTTGATATTTCCAGCCATGGTAAAGCCAAATGATCACCACCATTAGACTGAGCATGTTCATAAGTGACAGGAGCAGAATTAGGCCATTTGGCCGATCAAGTCTACTCTGCCATTCAATCGTGGCTGATCTATCTCTCCCTCCGAACCCCATTCTCCTGCCTTCTCCCCATAACCCCCTACACCCGTGATAATCAAGAATCTTTAGATATCTGCCTTAAGAAATATTTATTGACTTGTCCTCCACAGCATTCTGTGGCAAATAATTCCACAGACCACCACCCTCTGATGAAATACATTCCTCCTCATCTCCTTCCTAAAAATACGTCCTTTAATTCTGAGGTAGACAAAAATGCTGGAGAAACTCAGCGGGTGAGGCAGCATCTATGGGGCGAAGGAATAGGTGACGTTTCAGTTTGAGACCCTTCTTCAGACTGTTGTGGGGGCGGGGCGAGAAGAAGAAAGGAAGAGGCGGAGACAGTGGACTGTGGGAGAGCTGGGAAGGGATGGGGAAAGAGGGAGAAAGCAAGGACTACCTGAAATTGGAGACCTTTCTATCCTGGGCCTCCTCCATGGCCAGAGTGAGTCCCACCGTAAATTGGAAGAGTAGCACCTCATATTTTGCTTGGGCAATTTACACCCCAGCAGTATGAACATTGCCTTCTCCAATTTCAGGTAATCCTTGCTTTCTCCCTCTTTCCCCTCCCCTTCCTAGCTCTCCCACAGCCCACTGTCTCCACCTCTTCCTTTCTTCTTCTGCTCCACCCCCACCCCCGCATCCCCACATCAGTCTGAAGAAGGGTCTCGACCCAAAACATCACCTATTCCTTCGCTCCATAGATGCTGCCTCACCCGCTGAGTTTCTCCAGCACTTTTGTCTACCTTCGATTTTTCCAGCATCTGCAGTTCCTTCTTAAACATGCTTTAATTCTGAGGCTATGACCTCCAGACTTTCCCAGACTTTCTGTTTGTATTTATCTTTCTTGTCCATTCATAAAATAATCTAACCTTTTGTTTTAAAACTGGTACTTTATAAAAAAATGTCCTTGGAATTATGTTATAACCCACATCTCACTGTATCATTATGGCTGGTCGGGTGAATTGAGAGGCTCATCCTTTAAACGGCTGGTTTATTTCTGCTGTTGCCCATGCATTTATTAGGACACTTTGGGCTGTAGAAATGCAATTTAGTGCATCTACTGTGAAGGTGGCTCATATGATTCACTGCATCTCTGATTTAGTCGATGTTCAAGTCAATGGCATGAAGATTGCAAGCTGTATCAATGGACCACACTTCCCTGCAAACCAGATTTTCCAATGCTTAAGAGGAGGAGATGTCTCTCAGAATGACTTTGATGTATTAATTTAGTGTAGAGTGATAGAGTCACAGAGTTGTACAGTGTCGAAACAGGCCCTCTTGCCCAACTTGCCCACTCCGGCCAATATGTCCCATCTACACTAATCCCACCAGGCTGTGTTTGGCCCATATCTCTCTAAACCTGTCCAATTCATGTACCTGTTTTAATGTTTCTTAAACGTTACATTGGTACCTTGCCTCAACTACTTCCTACAGCAGCTCGTTCCATACACCCACCACCCTTTGTGAGAAAAAGTTACCCCTCAGTTTCCTATTCAATCTTTCCCACCCTCACCTTAAACCTGTGTCCTCTGGTTCTTGGGTACCCCTGCTCTCGGCAAGAGGCTTTGTGTCGTCTGCTCCATCTATTCTTCACGTGATTTTGTACACCTCTATAAGATCAAATTGTACCTCAATAACTCCAGAATCACTATAAAGTGTCAGTCAATCAACAGTAGTCAGAATGAGTAGGAAGGAACTGCAGTTACTGGTTTAAACCGAAGATAGACACAAAAAGCTGGAGTAACTCAACTAGTCCGACAGCATCTCTGGAGAAAAGGAATAGGTGGCGTTTCAGGTGGAGACCCTTCTTCAGTCTCAAGAAGGGTCTTCTTCCCCACACCCCACAGACTATTTTACTTCGGAGTCACGTGAGTGACTACGTGAAGAACCCCGCTAGGACGCATGCGTGTCATATCGCTTTCACGCTTGCGAAACAACAGGCGGGGTGGAGCGTTCCCTCGCAGCGGTAAGTTTGAAACCGCGACCTGCAGGTAAGAAATTTACTCTGCGGTAGTTTTGTTCCCCGCGCTGTTTTTTCACAGGGGGGGAAGCTGGACAAAATAGTGTCCACAAGTGCTGCGAGTAAAGCTGGCTGGGGAGGACCACGAAGTTGCGGGAGCCAGCTGCAGCTGAAGGCACAAGCCCCGTAAGTGGGCTCAGCTGTGCCGACTTTTGGTCCCGCGCCGGCCAGAACACCACGGCCGGGCGGGAGACTATCAGAATGGGGCCGCCGACTTTTGACTAGTCGAAAACGGCAGGAGGCGGGGTGGAAAGACGTTCCCCCGTAGCGACTATTTAAACCAGGACCTGCAGGTAAGAGTACTGCGTTTTTTTTGTGTTTTCCCATTCTAATTACAGGAGCATGGAAAAGTCGAATCAAACGAGGGCTGCGACAAAGCTGGTGGGACAGCGGCAGCCAGCGGCACTTGAATCACCTATAATGGGATCAGCTGTGCCCGATGTCGCCTCCGCACCAGCCAGATCCACTCCGCGGCCGGGCGGTAAGGCAACACAAAAACCATCAAAGTCGTGGACTCAGAGGAGTCGGACTTTGAGCAGCCGCGGGCGGCCAGCGACCGTGAGCGCTGGAGCCGGATGGAGCGGTGTGCGGAGCATTTGCTCCAACGTGACAGGCTCTGGGAGATGGAGTCGAGTCACTGTGGGCTCTATGTAAAACCCACAGCAGCACCTCTTGTAGGGCTGCACAGTGCTTCTTCCTCATCCGAGGGGAGTACTGGGGGTCAGTTCTGGGCTGATCCTGAAGAGGGGTTTGCAGAACAGAAATCAAGTGTGCGGGGGGTGCAGGAACGTGAAAATCTACTGGACATGGTGTCCAACTTCATACAGCCAGACCAGACTGGCCAAAGCCTGGAGGACACCTGACACAGGGTAACTGTATATCCCTGAATGTTCCTGTAGTAAATAATTGTATATGGAAACATATTGGAGTAGGAGTTAGAGGGTGGATATCAAACTCCAAAAGGTATCAAAACTCCTAACAGCGGGGATAACAGCATTTACCTGCACAGTGGATGAGAAGGACATGTCGCAGGACCAACAGGATGCACTGGCACTGCTTTGCAACACACAGCCATAGACAGCACCTTTACGCACCCACCAGTGGAACAAGACCGACTGGTGAAAGCTCGAAGGTCCGGTACATCAGACATGAGTCTTTTAGGCCATGGCCCAGGCCGGCCTTCTTGGAAGATACGCGAACCTCCAACATCAACCAAACCACAAACCCAGACACCGACGCCTCATATCAACGAAGGATTTACAAAAAGAAGTAAACCTGCCACTGGTAACTATGGAGGTAGGTGGGTCTGGTTCCCTACAAATTGCAGGGAGCATGGAGGTTGGGGGGAGATTACACTCCTTTCTGGATGCATGGAGTATGTTAACTACCGATACTTATATTTTAAGCAGTATCCAGGGATATACTATAGAATTTTACACAAGTACAGCCCTCCAGTTCACATATACCGAACCGAATGTTAGTACTTTCCGGTAAAGAAATCAGAAGCGCAGGCTGAACTGGAGCGGCGTTACACAAAAGGGGTAATTGGAAAAACCCAACACGAACCGCTAGAATTCGTGTCCAATATCTTTACCAAAAACAAAAAAATGGTGGTTGTCGCATCATCACAGATCTGACCAAATTGAATACATTTGTACAATATATTCATTTTAAAATGGAAACCTTTGTTGCTGCTAAACAATTGATTTCCATAGGTTACTTCATGGCCAGCATCGATTAAAAAATGCTTACTATTCAGTGCCTATACGAGGTGACCACAGATGATATTTAAAATTCAACTGGATGGGACAGCTCTGGCAGTATAGAGCGCTGCCAAATGGATTAACATCAGCCCCAGGTTGTTCACCAACATTTTGAAACCAGCCCTAGCGTTTCTACGGAAACGAAAACACATACTTATTGTGGGTAAACTTTGGAATTGGCCAAACAAACTGTAACAGCCACAAAACAGATATTTAAAAAACTGCGGTTTATTATCCATCCAGTTATGTCTAAATTAATGCCTTCAAGTTCAAGTTCAAGTGAGTTTATTGTCATGTGTCCCTGTATAGGACAATGACATTCTTGCTTTGCTTAAGCACACAGAAAATAGTAGGCATTTACTACAAAACAGATAAATGTGTCCATATACCATGATATAAATATATACACACATGAATAAATAAACTGGTAAAGTGCAAATAACAGAAAGCGGTTATCAATAATTAGAGTTTAGTCCGAGCCAGGTTTAATAGCCTGATGGCTGTGGGGAAGTAGCTATTCCTGAACCTGGTTGTTGCAGTCTTCAGGCTCCTGTACCTTCTACCTGGAGGTAGCAGGGAGATGAGTGTGTGGCCAGGATGGTGTGGGTCTTTGATGATACTGCCAGCCTTTTTGAGGCAGCGACTACGATAAATCCCCTCGATGGAAGGAAGGTCAGAGCCGATGATGGACTGGGCAGTGTTCGCCGCCTTCCACTACTATGGACTATTTGGGGTTCACCATTGACTCAGTTCACATGTCGGTGACTTTGCCAAAGGGAAAGGCTATAGACTTAATAGAGGCTTGCAATAACCTCATTGACATCAGTAACCGTCCATCAGATTGGTAGCAAAAATAATTGGCATGGTGGCTGCTTTTCCAGCCACACAATTTGGACCTTTACATTACCAAAAAATTTACAGAGAGCAAAAATACAAGCACTGAAAATCAATGCTGGTTATTTTGACAGACCAATGAAGCTACCAATCAAAGCTATAATGGAACTAATATGGTGGATAGATAACATTTGGCTTTTCTATCCAATCATTAACAGCAACCCTTCTATGGTGCTACAAACTGATGCCAGTGCACTTGGTTGGGGTGCCACCAATTCCATCTCCAGCTGTGGAGGTAGATGGACTGCTCAGGAGGCATCATTATTACTAACACTGGGCATAAACTAACTGGAAATGTTGGGTGCATTCTATGGCCTTAAGTCATATTGTACTGGGTCATATCACCAGCATGTTAGACTACAGATTGACAATACCACCGTGGTAGCATATATCAACCACATGGGTGGAAACAAATCGACATCATGTGACAATCTAGCTAATACAATTTGGCAATGGTGTATCCAGAAAGATATTTGGATATCAGCTACTTACCTACCTGGTAAACTAAATTTAGTGGCAGACACCAGGTCACGTAAAAATTAATGAAAACACCGAATGGATGTTGAATAAAATAGTATTTGCTGATATTACAGCACGGTATGGAACACCACATATCGATCTATTCGCATCCAGGATTAATCACCAGTTATCAAACTATGTTTCGTGGGAACCAGACCCTGGGGCAGCGGCGACAGATGCATTTCGCCGCATTGCGGGGGGGGGGAAATTGTTTATTCATGCATTCCCTCCTTTCTGCCTCATCAGACGGGTATCAAGGAAAATACAGCAAGACTCTGCGTCTGGTATTTTGGTTGTACCTGATTGGCCTACTCAACCATGGTTCCCAGTGATACTGAACATGGTATTAGAACCATGTATCACCATCCCGATAGACCAGACTTATTGGTTCATCCCGTAACAAGGGATAGCCACACATGCCATAACTATTTGAATTTATTAATTGTAGAGTTTAAAAATACCACTACTACAGCTGGGACTGACGGACCGAACAGTGAACATGATTTCGGCGGGCCACAGACAGTCCACCAAGAAACAGTATCTGGTCTATATCAGGAAGTGGGAGATGTATTGTCACAAAAACAGCATCACCTACAGAGATATGAACATCCCGTCTGTTCTGGAGTACCTGGCAGGCCTCCATTATGATGAGGGGCTCAGTAATAGTGCCATCAACTGCGCCAGAAGTGCCCTATCAACTTATCAATGGTAGGAACAGAGCGTCACTCTGTTGGGGCTCACCCACTGGTAACAAAACTTATGAGGGGAATTTTAATACCAATCCCCCAAGAACCAGGTACTCTCAAATATGGGATGTGAGTATTGTTCTGAAGATGCTCAGGAATTGGTCTCCAGCAACAGCTCTGTCCCTACATAGACTGACATTAATAACAGTCATGCTAATGGCATTGGTCATGGCACAAAGGGTACAGTCATTTCATAAATTAAGACTGGACAACATGACTTCTTCATCTGGAAATATTACGTTTCATAATTATGAATTAGTCAAGCAGAACAGACAGGGATCAATAGGCCTCAATATAGAATTTAGGTCTTACCCAACAGATGAACGTCTCTGTATAGTAAGACATTTGTTGTTATACATGGAGAACACAAAAATCATCAGAGGCTATGAGAAGGCACTTTTAGTCAGCCATAAGCAACCACACAAAAGAGTGACGGTCCAGACCATCTCAAGATGGCTGAAACAGGTGCTAATACAGGCTGGGGTGGATACTAATATTTTTAAATCTCATTCCACCAGGGCTGCAGCTACATCGGCAGCTATGCAGTTGGATGTACTAATGGACCAAATCCTCAAGACAGCAGGATGGTCAGGGGGGGGGAAAACATTCCTACTATTTTTGTTTTTCATAAACCAGTCATTAAACCTGGAACGTTTGCAGAAACAATTTTAAGTTCTGTAATTTAATTTACCCCATAAATAGGGGCTATAATTTTGTGTTAATCAAATTCATGGATTTCAATGTCGGATTCATGTCTAAATTATGTTTTTTTATTTTATTTTTTTTATTTTATTTATATAGCACATTTTTAGTCAACTTGCATTGACCCCAAAGTGCTTCACATAATTACATTCACACACACAGGCAAAGGTGGGTGAAGTGTCTTGCCCAAGGACACACACAGGCAAAGGTGGGTGAAGTGTCTTGTCCAAGGACACAACGACAATATGCACTCCAAGCGGGATTCGAACCAGCTACCTTCCGGTTGCCAGCCGAACACTTAGCCCAATGTTGACACAATTCCTCCTACAGTCACTAAGGCAGTTGTGATGCATGGACTCGTTTCCACGGCATGAAATCACAGAGCTTTGAAATCTTCACGTAGTCACTCTCGTGACTCCGAAGTAAAATAGTAAGATTAAACGAGAACTTACCAGTTCGAAGTTTGATCATTATTTTATGAGGAGTAACGTTGAGGGAATACGTGCCCTCCGCTCCCACCCTTGATCATATACTCAACTGGTATTTCTTCTCTAATCTTACTATGTTTAGTCATTACAGTTATCTGTGATTTCACACCGCTGCTTTGAAGAATGACACGCATGCGTCCTAGCGGGGTTCTTCACGTAGTCCCTCAACGTACTCCTCATAAAATAATGATCAAACTTCGAACTGGTAAGTTCTCGTTTAATCTTACTATTAAACATAACTTCAAACAAACTCTGAACTGTAACAGGATATTGCACTTGATCAGTTTACTTATGTGTGCGTATATATATATATATTCTATGGTATATGGACACACTGATCTGATCTGTATTTATGCCTACAATACTCTGTTGTGCTGCAGCAAGCAAGAATTTCATTGTCCTATCTGGGACACATGACAATAAACTCTCTTGACTTGACATCCCCTATTCCATTTCTTCAGAGATGCTATCGGACCCGTTGAATCACTCCAGCTTCTTGTGTTTATTATCAGTAGTCAGAATGATTTTGCTTAAGAAAGTCATGAATGTTTAAATTGCGTTTTTAAGGAAATAACATGGACTGCTGATGAGGGCAGATTATCTTGATGTGTTATACATGGATTTTAACAGGGTCTTTCATGATGTGACCATTTGATGAAGCAAGTAAAAGCCCATGAGATCCAAAGGAAAGTTCCAAATAGAATTAAGAACTGTCTCAGTGGCAGAGAGCCAAAGCTAAAAGTCCATTGGAATCTTAAGATACTGTAGGACAGAAAGCAATGGCTTCGATAAAGCTCAGTAGCAGCCTCTTCACTACCAGTCCCTTGGCCCCTTCCACTGCCAATTTTGAATGCAGTAATCCAACTCACCAGCAACCTAGAGCTGGCATGGTGGTGCAGAGGTAGAGTTGCTGCTTTACAGCGCCAGAGACCCGGGTTCGATCCTGATTACGGGAACTGTCTGTGTGGAGTTTATACGTTCTCCCCGTGACCTGTCTGGGTTTTCTCCACTTTCCTCCCACACAAGATGTGCAGGTGTGTAGGCTTCTTGGCTTCGGTAAAATTGTTAATTGTCCCTAGTGTGTGCAGGATTGTGTTATTGTGCGGGGATCGCAGGTTGGCACAGACTCGGTGGCCCGAGGAACCCGTTTCTGCACTGTATCTCTAAACTAAGCTAAACGTTCAAAACCAGACTATCTATGGGGCCTTGTCAATGGCCTTGCTAAAGTCCATATGGATATCGACCTCTGCTCTACCTTCAACAGGCCTCTTCAAAAAACTCTATCAAATTTGTGTCATTATCCCCCACATACAAAACAGGCCCTTCAGCCCACAATATCCATGCCGAACATGATGCCAACTTCAACTAATCTCGTCTGCCTGCACATGAATCATATCTCTCCCTTCCTTACATATCCATATGCCTTTCTAAAAGTCTCTTAAATACCACTATCGTCTCTGCCTCCACCACCATCCCGCACCAATGTGTTCCTACACCCACCACTCTCTCGGTAAAAAATATTGCCCTGTCTCCTTTATACTTTAATGTACAGTTCCGGTTATGGATATTAGAAACATAGAAACATAGAAAATAGGTGCAGGAGTAGGCCATTCGGCCTTTCGAGCCTGCACCGCTATTCAATATGATCATGGCTGATCATCCACTCAGTATCCTGTACCTGCCTTCTCTCCATACCCCCTGATCCCTTTAGCCACAAGGGTCACATCTAACTCCCTCTTAAATATAGCCAATGAACTGGCCTCAACTACCTTCTGTGGCAGAGAATTCCAGAGATTCACCACTCTCTGTGTGAATTTTTTTTTTCTCATCTCGTTCCTAAAGGATTTCCCCTTATCCTTATACTGTGACCCCTTGTTCTGGACTTCCCCAACATCGGGAACAATCTTCCTGCATCTAGCCTGTCCAACCCCTTAAGAATTTTGTAAGTTTCTGTAAGATTCCCCCTCAATCTTCTAAATTCTAGCGAGTACAAGCCGAGTCTATCCAGTATTTCTTCATATGAAAGTCCTGACATCCCAGGAACCAGTCTGGTTGCAGTTTTCTCTAGGGGAAGATTGCAAGTTATAATAGTCAGAGGGTGGTGAATCTGTGGAATTCATTGCCACAGGTTCAGGCCACAGATAGAATGATGTGGCCAAGCCAATAGATATATTTAAGGCAGAAATTGACAGATTCTTGATTAGTATGGGTGTCAGGGGTTATGGGGAGTAGGCAGGAGAATGGGGTTGAGAGGGAAAGATTAGCCATGATTGAATGGAGCAATAAACTTGATGGGCCTAATGGCTTAATTCAGCTCAATCTTATGAATTTATGAACATGCATTAACGTGCAATAATTCTCTTACATCACTGAGCAGAATATTGCTTGAAAAGTTGAAACAGCGGCACGGTGGCACAATGGTAGAGTTGCTGCCTTAGAGCGCCAGAGACCCGGGTTCTATCCTGACCACGGGTGCTTGTCTGTACTGAGTTTGTACGTTCCCCCCGTGACCTGCGTGGGTTTTCTCTGGAAAGCTCTGGTTTCCTCCCACACTCCAAAGACGTACATGTTTGTAGGTTAATAGGCTTGGTATAATTGTAAATTGTCCCCAGCGCGTGTAGGATAGCGTTAGTGCGCGGGGATCGCAGGTTCAACGTGTACTCGGTAGGAGGAAGGGCCTGTTTCCGCGCTGAATCTCTAAACTGATTTAAAAACTAAACTAAACAAATTTGTTTCCTTCCCAAGATACCGGTGTTTCTTTTTGATTAGTCTTAGTACTGAGAGTGCTGCAGTCTGTGATCTCCTTGGGGTGTAGATGTGTTTGCAAGTTCAATTGATTGGAATGAAAACAATTCTCATAAGCTGTTGAAATTTATATTCTGAAGGATCCATTGCAATTGATGTGTTGTTGTTCCTTTATTCTCCAAGGTTAGTTACTTCCTCTCTGCCACGGATAATGCAGTAGCTAAATTTACATGTGAAGCAACCTACAAAATCTCCGATTGAAAAAACGTGATACATTTCAGAAAGTGGGCTGCAGGACATACGATACAATACGATACGATAGAACTTTAATTATCCCAGGAGGGAATTTGATCTGCCAACAGCCATGAAAAACACAAAATACATGAAACATGAAATTAAACTGACGAATGGAAAAGCTTGGGGGATGTGCAAAGATTGGGGAAGGGAGGGAGGGAGGGAGAGAGAGGGGAGTCAGTCTCAGTCTACTCCATGACCGAAGGGGGAGGAGTTGTAAAGTTTGTACATTCTCCCCGTGACCTGCGTAGATTTTGTCCAGGATCTCCGGTTTCCCCCCACACTCAATAAACAATAGACAATAGGTGCAGGAGTAGGTCATTTGGCCCTTCGAGCCAGCACCGCCATTCAATGTGATCATGGCTGATCGTCCCCAATCAGTACCCTGTTCCTGTCATCTCCCCATATCCCCTGACTCCGCTATTTTTAAGAGCCCTATCTAGCTCTCTCTTGAAAGCATCCAGAGAACCTGCCTCCACCGCCCTCTGAGGCAGAGAATTCCACAGACTCACCACTCTCTGTGAGAAAAAGTGTTTCCTCGTCTCCGTTCTAAATGGCTTACTGCTTATTCTTAAACTGTGGCCCCTGGTTCTGGACTCCCCCAACATCGGGAACATGTTTCCTGCCTCTAGCGTGTCCAAGCCCTTAACAATCGTACAGGGTTGTAGGTAAATTGGCTTGGTGTATGTGTAAATTGTCCCTAACGTGTGTGTAGGATAGTGTTAGTGTGCGGGGATCGCTGGTCGGTGCGGGCTCGGTGGGCCAGAAGGGCTGTTTCCACTCTCTCTCTCTCTAAACTAAAAATTGTTAACACTTTCTCAGGAGCGTACAAAAAGATGGCTGTTACACTCAACGTTCTCAAGACTAAGATGCGCTGCCATCTTGTCCTTTCTGTGCCACTCTGCCCCGCTGCAACAGCTGCGTCCGCTGGACTGGAGGGCGGCATCTTCGGCAACATCGATCACCCCGGGCCGCGGAGCTTGAACCGGCCCGTTCGCGGAGCTCGGTTGAGCCGCGGGACTGAATTGCCATCGCCCGGTGGGGTGGCAACATCGGAGGCCTGGATCGCCTCAGCGCAGGGGGAGAACAAGGAGGGAAGACACAGTGACTTTAAGACTTTTGCCTCCATCACAGTGAGGAGGTGCCTGGTGAACTCACTGTGGTGGATGTTGATTTGTGTTTATTGTGTGTTTTGTTATTTATTATTATATGTACGACTGCAGGCAACAACATTTCGTTCAGACCGAAAGGTCTGAATGACAAATAAAGGAATCTAATCTAATCTAATCTAAAGTAAGGGTTCAGGCGCAAGATGCTGGAGAATGTGGACCATGTGAAAGATTTTGGGATGTGATGAGAAAATTAATTACCACCTTCAATGCACTGGCACAACCATTGCTCCACTAGGTTAGGATCTAATAGCAATGGGGATGAAACTGTCCTTAGGTCTGGATATCTGGGCCTTCATGCTCCTGTATCTTCTACACAGTGAATGGCAGGATCCTGGGAAGTGCTATAAAGCAATGGGATCTAGGAGTGCAGGCACAGAGTTCCTTGAAAGTGGCATCGCAAGATGATAGGTTGGTAATGAAGGCTCTGGGTACATTAACCTTTGTCATTCTGGGTACTGAGTATAGAAGTTGAGACAGAACACACGAAACGCTGGAGCAACTCAGCGGGGTCAGGCAGCAACTCTGGAAAACATGGATTGATGACATTTCAGTTCGAGATCCTTCTTCAGTCTGAAAGGACACAAAGTGGTCGAGTAACTCAGCAGGTCAGGCAGCATCTCTGGAGAACATGCCTGAAGAACTGAAGAAGGGCCTCCACCCAAAACGTCACCAATAGACTTTAGAGATATAGCGTGGAAACAGGCCTTTCGACCCACTGAGTCTGTGCCAACCACCTTATACACTAGCACTGTCCTACACACTAGGGACAATTTAGAATTTAATGAAGTCAATTAACCTGCAAACCTGTACCTCTTTGGAGTGCGGGAGGAAACAGGAGCACTCGGAGAAAACCCACACGGTCTGAATGAGGTCACGGGAAGAATGTACAAACTCAGTACAGACAGCACCCGTGGTCAGGATCGAACCCGGGTCTCCAGCGCTGTAAGACAGCAACTCTACCGCTGCGCCACTGTGCCGCCCATATTCAGGTTCTCCAGAGATGCTGCCTGAACTGCTTCCTGTTACTCCACCGCTTTGTGTCCTTTTGTGTATTAAACTGCATCTGCAATTCCTTGTTTCTACGTTAGTCCTGTATGTCAGTGATCAGCCTATACCTGTAATGGATGTGATGGAGAGAGGGAGATACGGAGATTGAAGTCCAACCAAGGTAGTCCTGTAGTCTAGTCAAGATAGTATGGTAGTGGAAGTGCAGTGGAATGAAATAGTGATCTATATAGACAATAGACAATCGACAATAGCTCAGGAGTAGACCATTCGGCACTTAGGGCCAGCACTGCCATTCATTGTGAACATGGCTGATCATCCACAATCAGTACCCCTCCGTTCCTGCCTTCTCCCCATATCCCTTGACTCCGCTATCTTTAAGAGCCCTATCTATCTCTCTCATGAAAGCATCCAGAGAACCGGCCTCCGCAGATTCACAACTTTCTGGGTGAAAAAGTTTTTCCTCATCTCCGTTCTGAACGGTCTACCCCTTATTCTTAAAATAATTCTTATATACAGTATATATATTCTTATATACAGTACATGGGCAGAACAATAGTCAATGTGGACAATATCAAATACTGTAAATAAAGGAAAACATAGTTGTCATTTGGAACCAAGGAATGGTTTAGTGTAGTTTAGTTTAGTTTATTGTCATGTACATCAAGGTACAGTTAAAAGCTTTTAGTTGCGTGCTATCCAATCAGCAGAAAGACTATACATGATTATAATCGAGCTGTCCACTGTGTACAGATACATGATAAAGAGAACCACATTTAGTGTGAGATAAAGTCCACTAAAGTCCGATTAATGATAGCCTGAGTGTCACCAACAAGATAGATGGCAGTTCAGGATCGCTCTCTGGTTGTGGTAGGATGATTCAGTTGCCTGATAACAGCTGGGAAGAAACTGTCCCTGAAACTGTAGGTGTGCACTTTCACACTACTGTACTCCTTGCCTGATGGGAGAGGGGAGGAGAAGGAGTTCGAACACTAGTAAAGATGAATTGAAATTATCTTGGGGTTATGATAAACCTTCAGCTTAACAAATGCATCACTAAGGGGCAGTAATATTCACAACAGACAAAGCTCTGTACAATAAGCCAAATCAGCAGAGTACCCAGCAGTAGAAATCCCTGTATCTGCAGGTTTTCTCTGGGTGTTCCGGTTTCTGCAGTTGTATAGAGCCCTAGTGAGACCACATCTGGAGTAATGTGTGCAGTTTTGGTCCCCTAATTTGAGGAAGGACATTCTTGCTATAGCGTAGGTTTACAAGGTTAATTACCGGGATGGTGGGACTTTTATATGCTGAGAGAATGGAGCAGCTGGGCTTGTATACTCTGGAGTTCAGAAGGATGAGAGGAAATCTTATTGAAACATATAAGATTATTAAGAGTTTGGGCACGCTAGAGTATACTTCCTAGGGAGGAAGTATGTTCCCGATGTTGGGGGAGTCCAGAACCAGGGGCCACAGTTTAAGAATATGGGGTAAGCCATTTAGAACGGAGACGAGGAAACACTTTATCACACAGAGGGTTGTGAGTCTGTGGAATTCTCTGCCTCAGAGGGCGGTGGGGGCCGGCTCTCTGGATACTTTCAAGAGAGAGTAGATAGGGCTCTTAAAGATAGCGGAGTCAGGGGATATGGGGAGAAGGCAGGAACGGGGTACTGATTGTGGATGATCAGCCATGATCACATTGAATGGCGGTGCTGGCTCAAAGGGCCGAATGGCCTACTCCTGCACCTATTGTCTATTGTCTATTGTTTCCTCCCACACTCTGAAGACGTACAGGTTTCTAGATTAATTGGCTTTGGTAAAATTATAAATTGTCTCTGCTGTGCGGGATAGTGCTATTGTATCGCTGAACGACTCGGTGGGCCTGTTTCCGCACTGTATCTCTGAAGTCTAGAGTCTAAAGTCTCAAACAGGCAGACTTTTGTCCAATGAGCCGAGACAGCAGGGTACACATCAGGGTCAAATTGTATCATTCTTTAGTGAACATTTGCTTTTTAATTTATGGTCCACTTTCGTCATGGATGCACAGGAGTGCAATGGTTCAGCCAATAATCACATGGTGGGTCTGTAAATCAGGGCAGCCGCGGAAACTTCATTCTTCTCACCTTGTGAAGAAGTAGCCGAGAGATTGTCCAGCGGTGACATGATAATAAATTTAGGGGAAAGCATGCACGCGGAATAAATTAAGATGCACTTGTGAGGGAAGGACAAAGGGCTGTAGATTCACACTAGAGACACAAGGAACTGCAGATGCCGGTTCGCAAAAAAAAAAGACACAACGTGCTGGAGTAACTCAGCATGACTGGCAGCATCTCTAGAGATCACGAAAGGGGGACATTTCGGGTCGGGACCCTTCTTCAGACTCAACGTGGATGGGTGATCAGTTCATGTGATTGGAGCAGAATGAGGCCATTTGGCCCGTCAAGTCTACTCCATCATTCAGTCATGGAAGGTCTTTCTTTCCCTATCTTAACCTTATTCTCCTGCCTTTCCCCATAATCTCTGACACCCTTACTAATGAAGAAACTGTATCTGTATCTTGATGTACAATCACCATCACTGGTTGTCGCATACGTTAGGAGGGTCACGTCTATCTATCTCTGCCTTAAAAAATATCCATTGACTTGGCCTCCACAGCCTTCTGTAGCAATGAATTCCACAGATTCACCGCCCTCTGACTAAAGAAATTCCTCCTCATCTCCTTCGTAAAGGAAAGTGATGTTTCTCCCAATGATCTCAACCCGAAAGGTCACCTATCCTTGTTACCCGCTGAGTTACTCCAGCACTTTATATAGCCACCATGTGGTGGAGGGGGTGGATGTGGAGTACAATTGGCCGCTCTGTCAGGAATGCTTGCGGTTCATTGCAGCAGAAACAACGGCCAGCTCCTCATGTAGAAACAAAGAACTGCAGATGCTAGTTAATACCTAAGGTTGGCAGGTACCTGCTCTGATTTGTCCTATTTCTCACACTTTTGGTTTCTGCCCGAAAGTTCGTCAGACGGGAAATGAAATCGCTGGAGACAGACGCACACACACAAGGGGAGACGTGGAGAGCGAGGGTGAACTGGTGTAATAGCCAGAAAAAGCAGCCTACCAGAGAACTGGGAGTCCAGCAGAGGAGGACAACGGGCTTAATTAGGAAAGGGAAAATAGATTATGAAAGAAAACTGGCAGGGAACATAAAATCTGACTGCAAAAGTTTTTATCGATATGTGAAGAGAAAAAGATTAGTTAAAACAAATGTAGGTCCCTTGCAGTCAGAAACAGGTGAATTGATCATGGGGTACAAGGACATGGCAGACCAATTGAATAACTACTTTGGTTCTGTCTTCACTAAGGAAGACTTAAATAATCTGCCGGAAATAGCAGGGGACCGGGGGTCAAATGAGATGGAGGAACTGAGTGAAATCCAGGTTAGCCGGGAAGTGGTGTTAGGTAAATTGAATGAATTAAAGGCCAATAAATCCCCAGGGCCAGATAGGCTGCATCCCAGAGTACTTAAGGAAGTAGCCCCAGAAATAGTGGATGCATTAGTGATAATTTTTCAAAACTCTTTAGATTCTGGAGTAGTTCCTGAGGATTGGAGGGTAGCTAATGTAACCCCACTTTTTAAAAAGGGAGGGAGAGAGAAAATGGGGAATTACAGACCAGTTAGTCTAACGTCGGTAGTGGGGAAACTGCGAGAATCAGTTATTAAAGATGGGATAGCAGGACATTTGGAAAGTGGTGAAATCATTGGACAAAGTCAGCATGGATTTATGAAAGGTAAATCATGTCTGACGAATCTTATAGAATTTTTCGAGGATGTAACTAGTAGCGTGGATAGGGGAGAACCAGTGGATGTGGTGTATCTGGACTTCCAGAAGGCTTTCGACAAGGTCCCACATAAGAGATTAGCTTACAAACTTAAAGCACACGGCATTGGGGGTTCAGTATTGATGTGGATAGAGAACTGGCTGGCAAACAGGAAGCAAAGAGTAGGAGTAAACGGATCCTTTTCACAATGGCAGGCAGTGACTAGTGGGGTACCGCAAGGCTCAGTGCTGGGACCCCAGCTATTTACAATATATATTAATGATTTGGACGAGGGAATTGAAGGCAACATCTCCAAGTTTGCGGATGACACGAAGCTGGGGGGCAGTGTTAGGTGTGAGGAGGATGCTAGGAGGCTGCAAGGTGACTTGGATAGGTTGGGTGAGTGGGCAAATGCATGGCAGATGCAGTATAATGTGGATAAATGTGAGGTTATCCACTTTGGTGGCAAAAACAGGAAAGTAGACTATTATCTGAATGGTGGCCGATTAGGAAAAGGGGAGATGCAACGAGACCTGGGCGTCATGGTACACCAGTCATTAAAAGTAGGCATGCGGGTGCAGCAGGCAGTGAAGAAAGCGAATGGTATGTTAGCATTCATAGCAAAAGGATTTGAGTATAGGAGCAGGGAGGTTCTACTGCAGTTGTACAGGGTCTTGGTGAGACCACACCTGGAGTATTGCGTACAGTTTTGGTCTCCTAATCTGAGGAAATACATTCTTGCCATAGAGGGAGTACAGAGAAGGTTCACCAGACTCATTCCTGGGATGTCAGGACTTTCATATGAAGAAAGACTGGATAGACTCGGTTTGTACTCGCTAGAATTTAGAAGATTGAGGGGGGATCTTATAGAAACTTACAAAATTCTTAAGGGATTGGACAGGCTAGATGCAGGAAGATTGTTCCCGATGTTGGGGAAGTCCAGTGCAAGGGGTCACAGTTTAAGGATAAGGGGGAAATCTTTTAGGACCGAGTTGAGGAAAACATTTTTCACACCGAGAGTGGTGAATCTCTGGAATTCTCTGCCACAGAAGGTAGTTGAGGCCAGTTTGTTGGCTATATTTAAGAGGGAGTTAGATTTGGCCCTTGTGGCTAAAGGGATCAGGGGGTGTGGAGAGAAGGCAGGTACAGGATACTGAGTTGGATGATCAGCCATGATCATATTGAATGGCGGTGCAGGCTCGAAGGGCCGAATGGCCTACTCCTGCACCTATTTTCTATGTTTCTATGTCTTCGGTTCCTAATTTGAGGAAGGACATCCTTGCTATTGTGGGAGTGCAACGTAGATTCACCAGGTTAATCGCTGGAATGGCGGGACTGTCATACTAGTAGAATCAAGGGGTATGGGGAGAAGGCAGTGGGTATGGGGAAAGAATGGCCTCCTCCGGCACCTATTTTCTATGTTTCTATGTTTAAGGCCGGCTGCAGGAGACACAAAGATGGCCGGTTGAGGAGGAGGGAGGAGAAGGATGGTGTCGGGTCGAGCCAGGCGTGGGGCAACAGAGGGGATCGGGAGTCGCTCTGGTAGAACGAACACGCGGGAATCCAGGCCTTGAACTTGACAAAATGGTGCCAAAGGTGGAGGCGTTGGCGTTATTGAATGCAAAATGAATTTCATGTGTAATGTTTCATTGAGTATGTGACAATAAATATCTGTTCAGAGCAAAATACCAAGATAGGGCAGCACGGTGGCACAGCGGTAGAGTTGCTGCCTTACAGCGCCAGACGCACGGATTTGATCCCAACTACAAACGCTGTCTGTGTGGAGTTTGCACGTTCTCCCTGTGACTTGCGTGGATTTTCTCCAGGATCTTCGGTTTCCTCCCACACTCAAAAGACGTACAGGTTTGTAGGCCAATTGGCTTGGTATAAATGTAAATTGTCCCCAGTGTGTGTAGGATAGTGTTATGATAATAATAATAATAATAATAATAATAATAATAATAATAATAATAATAATAATAATAATAATAATAATAATAATAATAATAATAATAATAATAATAATAATAATAATAATATCTTTTATTGTCATTGCACATAAGTGCAACGAGATTTGGGTATGCAGCTTCCATCCGACATCATAACTTAAGTAACTACTAAAATTTAGGTTTAGATACCCCGAGAACATGGTTTGTACAAATAACATTACAACAGTAAAATAGTCAAAACAGTTCAAACAGACTAAAGTGCAGATGTGTCTGTGTGACGTGACCATCCGAGGGAGACAGTCCAGGGTGGGGGGGGGGGGCACTCAGCAGGGCCGGTTCAGAGCCGCTATAACTCTGGGAATGAAGCTGTACCTGAGTCTGGATGTTCGGGCGTAGAAGGCCTTGTAACGTCTGCCGGAGGGAAGTAGTTCGAACAGTCCATTACAAGGATGTGAGGAGTCTTTGTGAATGCTGACGGCCTTCCTGAGGCACCGGGTGTGGTAGGTGCCCTCCAAGGCTGGTAGCTGTGTCCCAATGATCTTCTGCGCTCTGTGGACGATGCGCTGAAGAGCTCTCCTCTCCGCTTCCGTGCAGCTGAGATACCACCCAGAGATGCCATACGATAGTATGCTCTCTGTGGTGCTGCGGTAGAAGGTTAATGGTAACATGGTAATCGTGTTATGTGCGGGGATCACTGGTCGGTGCGGACTTGGTGGGCCCAAGAGCCTGTTTCCGCGCTGTGTCTCTAAACTAAAACTAAAAGAAAAAAATATTAAATGCATTGAAAAATATTTTTCATTGGACTGGCTATTATTGCAAAGTAGTTGCACAGTGGATTTGCCCAAATTCTAATGACACCATTGCTATTCCAGTAACATCGGTCTCGAGAAACACACGGTTTTAATATTAACTCATTTGTTTGCAAAGCACTGAAAGCTGACTTCATGGAAAGCTGATGCACTTGATTACTAGTTCAATTAACATTCGACCTTAAGCAGAAGTGCTGGTCTGAATACCAAACATGGGAGCTCGGGGCAGTTAATGTAGTTAGTTTGGAAGACTGCCACGTATATACCTGCCAACGAGGACTGATGGGTAATTTATAGACTCTGGGTAACACCTGTCTGAACAGTCCAGGAAGCGGATGAGAAAAGAGGAATATAAAACAAAAATGGAGATGTTAACTTGACTCACACAGTTATAAGGCACCATCATTCACTTACAGTTTCATCCTGATATTCTTTACATGTGAAGCGAAATTCTGAGGGCTTTTTAATCCCTTTGATAGATTTCATCAATGGAGGACTGGTGTAGTTTTTCGCGACTGGGTATTGGTGTTCGACACTCCTTCTTTCTGCTATGAGAGGGAGTTTCTTTAGTCAGAGGAATTCTTTGCCACAGAAGGCTGTGAAGGCCAAGTCAATGGATGTTTCTAAGGCAGCGACAGGTACATTCTTGATTAATATTCAGGGATGGGGGGGAGCAGGCAGGAGAATGGGGTCTTGAGAGAGAGAGATAGATCAACCATGATTGAATGGTGGCGTAGACTTGATGGGCGAATTGCCGAATTCTGCTCCGATGACTTATGACCTTATGAGAGGGTCGGGAGCATATTGACTGGCTGCATCACGGCCTGGTTCGGTAACTTGAACGCCCAGGAGCGAAGAAGAGTTGTGACCACTGCCCAGTCCATCTCGGGTTCTGACCACCCCACCATCGAAGGGGTTTACCAGAGTCACTGCCTCGAATGGGATAGTGGAGGATGGAGTTAAAGGGAAAGGGTTTCTTAAATGTGTGAGCGTAGAGACAGAGGGGTGTAAAATGAGGGTAGAAGCAATAGGTAGCAAGGTGAAAAGTAAAAGTGGCAGGCCGGAAAATCCAGGGCAAAAATCAAAAAGGGCCACTTTTCAACAAAATTGTATAAGGGGTAAGAGTGTTGTAAAAACAAGCCTGAAGGCTTTGTGTCTCAATGCAAGGAGCATTCGTAATAAGGTGGATGAGTTGAATGTGCAGATAGCTATTAATGACTATGATATAGTTGGGATCACGGAGATATGGCTCCAGGGTGACCAAGGCTGGGAGCTGAACATCCAGGGATATTCAATATTCAGGAAGGATAGAGAGAAAGGAAAAGGAGGTGGGGTAGCGTTGCTGATTAGAGAGGAGATTAACGCAATGGAAAGGAAGGACATTAGTTTGGAGGATGTGGAATCGGTATGGGTAGAGCTGCGAAACACTAAGGGGCAGAAAACGCTGGTGGGTGTTGTGTACAGGCCACCTAACAGTAGTAGTGAAGTTGGAGATGGTATCAAACAGGAAATTAGAAATGTGTGCGACAAAGGCAAAACAGTTATAATGGGTGACTTCAATCTACATATAGATTGGGTGAATCAAATTGGCAGGGGTGCAGAGGAAGAGGATTTCTTGGAATGTATGCGGGATAGTTATCTAAATCAACATGTAGAGGAACCAACGAGAGAGCAGGCTATTTTAGACTGGGTATTGAGTAATGAGGAAGGGTTAGTTAGCAGTCTTGTTGTACGTGCCCCCTTGGGCAAGAGTGACCATAATATGGTTGAGTTCTTCATTAGGATGGAGAGTGACATTGTTAATTCAGAAACAATGGTTCTGAACTTAAAGAAAGGTAACTTTGAGGGTATGAGACGTGAATTGGCGAAGATTGACTGGCAATTAATTCTAAAAGGGTTGACGGTGGATATGCAATGGAAAACATTTAAAGACTGCATGGATGAACTACAAAAATTGTTCATCCCAGTTTGGCAAAAGAATAAATCAGGGAAGGTAGTGCATCCGTGGATAACAAGGGAAATCAGGGATAGTATCAAAGCGAAGGATGATGCGTACAAATTAGCCAGAAAAAGCAGCATACCGGAGGACTGGGAGAAATTCAGAGACCAGCAGAGGAGGACAAAGGGCTTAATTAGGAAAAGAAAAATAGATTATGAAAGAAAACTGGCAGGGAACATAAAAACTGACTGCAAAAGTTTTTATAGATATGTGAAAAGAAAGAGATTAGTTAAAACAAATGTAGGTCCCTTGCAGTCAGAAACAGGTGAGTTGATCATGGGGAACAAGGATATGGCGGACCAATTGAATAACTACTTTGGTTCCGTCTTCACTAAGGAAGACATAAATAATCTGCCGGAAATAGCAGGGGACCGCGGGTCAAAGGAGTTGGAGGAATTGAGTGAAATCCAGGTTAGCCGGGAAGTGGTGTTGGGTAAATTAAATGGATTAAAGGCCGATAAATCCCCAGGGCCAGATAGGCTGCATCCCAGAGTACTTAAGGAAGTAGCTCCAGAAATAGTGGATGCATTAGTAATAATCTTTCAAAACTCTTTAGATTCTGGAGTAGTTCCTGAGGATTGGCGGGTAGCAAACGTAACCCCACTTTTTAAGAAGGGAGGGAGAGAGAAAACGGGGAATTACAGACCAGTTAGTCTACCATCGGTAGTGGGGAAACTGCTAGAGTCAGTTATTAAAGATGGGATAGCAGCACATTTGGAAAGTGGTGAAATCATTGGACAAAGTCAGCATGGATTTACAAAAGGTAAATCATGTCTGACGAATCTTACAGAATTTTTCGAGGATGTAACTAGTAGCGTGGATAGGGGAGAACCAGTGGATGTGGTGTATCTGGACTTCCAGAAGGCTTTCGACAAGGTCCCACATAAGAGATTAGCTTACAAACTTAAAGCACACGGCATTGGGGGTTCAGTATTGATGTGGATAGAGAACTGGCTGGCAAACAGGAAGCAAAGAGTAGGAGTAAACGGCTCCTTTTCACAATGGCAGGCAGTGACTAGTGGGGTACCGCAAGGCTCAGTGCTGGGACCCCAGCTATTTACAATATATATTAATGATCTGGATGAGGGAATTGAAGGCAATATCTCCAAGTTTGCGGATGACACTAAGCTGGGGGGCAGTGTTAGCTGTGAGGAGGATGCTAGGAGACTGCAAGGTGACTTGGATAGGCTGGGTGAGTGGGCAAATGTTTGGCAGATGCAGTATAATGTGGATAAATGTGAGGTTATCCATTTTGATGGCAAAAACAGGAAAGCAGACTATTATCTAAATGGTGGCCGACTAGGAAAAGGGGAGATGCAGCGAGACCTGGGTGTCATGGTACACCAGTCATTGAAAGTGGGCATGCAGGTGCAGCAGGCAGTGAAGAAGCGAATGGTATGTTAGCTTTCATAGCAAAAGGATTTGAGTATAGGAGCAGGGAGGTTCTACTGCAGTTGTACAGGGTCTTGGTGAGACCACACCTGGAGTATTGCGTACAGTTTTGGTCTCCAAATCTGAGGAAGGACATTATTGCCATAGAGGGAGTGCAGAGAAGGTTCACCAGACTGATTCCTGGGATGTCAGGACTGTCTTATGAAGAAAGACTGGATAGACTTGGTTTATACTCTCTAGAATTTAGGAGATTGAGAGGGGATCTTATAGAAACTTACAAAATTCTTAAGGGGTTGGACAGGCTAGATGCAGGAAGATTGCTCCCGATGTTGGGGAAGTCCAGGACAAGGGGTCACAGCTTAAGGATAAGGGGGAAATCCTTTAAAACCGAGATGAGAAGAACTTTTTTCACACAGAGAGTGGTGAATCTCTGGAACTCCCTGCCACAGAGGGTAGTCGAGGCCAGTTCATTGGCTATATTTAAGAGGGAGTTAGATGTGGCCCTTGTGGCTAAGGGGATCAGAGGGTATGGAGAGAAGGCAGGTACGGGATACTGAGTTGGATGATCAGCCATGATCATATTGAATGGCGGTGCAGGCTCGAAGGGCCGAATGTGTGTGTGTGTGTGTGTGTGTGTGTGTGTGTGTGTGTGTGTGTGTGTGTGTGTGTGTGTGTGTGTGTGTGTGTGTGTGTGTGTGTGTGTGTGTGTGTGTGGGAGTAGGTGTGTATCTATACACGCACTGAACTGAACTTAGTTTTCTCATTTATTATATTGTTTACAGTGTACTATGTTTACATATTGTGTTGTGCTGCTGCAGGTAAGAATTTCATTGTTCTATCTGGGACATATAACAATAAAACACTTTTAACTCTTGACTCTTGCCGCATTGAAACAGTGACTGGATTTTAAAGGAAAGATTGATGCAATGCGTGAATAACGCAGAGGATCTGAACACAAAGTGATGGAGCAACTCAGCGGGCCAGGCAGCCTCTCTGGAGAGAAGGAATGGGTGACGTTTCGGGTCGAGACCCATCATCAGACCTGAATCAGATCTCAGTCTACCCAGAATGTGAACTATTGCTTTTCTCCAGGGAGTGGTGAATCTCTGGAATTCTCTGCCACTGAATGTAGTTGAGGCCATTTCATTGACTATATTTAAGAGGGAGTTATGCCCCTGTCCCACTTAGGAAACCTGAACAGAAAGCTCTGGAGACTTTGCGCCCCACCCAAGGTTTCCGTGCGGTTCCCAGAGGTTGCAAGCGGTTGCCGGAGGTTACAGGTAGTGGAAGCAGGTAGGGAGACTGACAAAAACCTCCGGGAACCTCCGGGAAACCTTGGGTGGGGCGCAAAGTCTCCAGAGGTTTCCGTTCAGGTTTCCTAAGTGGGACAGGGGCATTAGATGTGGCCCGTGTGGCTAAAGGGATCGGGGAGTATGGAGAGAAAGCAGGTATAGGATACTGAGTTTGATGATCAGCCATGATCATATTGAATGGCGGTGCAGGCTCGAAGGGCCGAATGGCCTACTCCTGCACCTATTTTCTATGTTTCTATGTTTCTATGCTTGCCTGTCCCGCTGAGTCACTCCAGCACTTTGTGGCTATCTTCGGTGTAAACCAACATCTGTATTTCCTTCTTACACAGAGGATGTGAAGGAGGGGTGTTTATGGCTTGTATTGTTTATTGGTTTAGTTTAGTTTAGTCAATGTAAATGTCATTGTTGCTTAATCAGAGTGAAAACATGAGAAAGATCAAATGTGGGAGGTAGTAATCAGCTTCCATTAGTTTAGTTTAGATTATTTTAGGACACAGGTTTAAGGTGAGGGGAAAAGGTTTAATGGGAACTTTTTACAATCATACCAAGCCAATGTACGTCTGGGAGGACGCCTGGGAGGAGCTCGGAGAAAACCCACGCGGGTCACGGGGAGAACATACAAACAGACAGCACCCGTCGCCGGGATCGAACCCGGGTCTCTGGCATTGTAAATTGGTGCTGTAAGGCAGCAACTCTACTGCTGCGCCACCATGTTTTCTCCAGGGATGCTGCCTGACCTGTTGAGCTACTCCAGCACTTTGTGTCTATCTCTGAAAGAAGAACAAGGTTGCTTGCATTTACGAATGCCTTGCATTAGCTCAGGATATCCCAAGGCACTGAAAAACCAAAGGAAGTGCAGCTAATTAAATGGAGCATACGATAAAGCGTACCAGACAATGAATTCCCTAATAACTCTATGTTTGTATTAATCATGAGTAGTTCAAACTACTCAAATATTCACTGCGTTCAATAGTTCAAACTATTTCTTAACTCATGGTTTCACAATTCTTTTAGTCCCAAACAGGTAGTCGCTGCCTTAAAGCGTCAGAGACCCGGGTTCGATCCCGACTACGGGTGCTATCTGTACGGAGTTTGTACGTTCCCCCCGTGACTGTGTGGGTTTTCTCCAGGTTCTCTGGTTTCCTCCCGCACTAGAAAGACATACAGGTTTGTAGGTTAATTGGCTTGGTATAAATGTAAATTGTCCCTGTGTAGGTTAGTGTTAGTGTGCGGGGATCGCTTTATATAACTGAAGAAAATCTTGCTGTCCTCTTTCATATTATTAGCTAGCTTACCTTCGTATTTAATCTTTTCCCCCCATATTGGCTTTTTAGTTACCTTCTGTTGTTCTTTAAAAGCTTCCCAATCCTCTGGCTTCCCACTAATCTTTACAATGTTATATGTCTTCTCTTTTAGTTTTGTACTATCCTTGACTTTTCTTGTCAGCCACAGTTGCCTCTTTCTCTCCCTAGAATCTTTCTTCCTCTTTGGAATGAAAGGATCCTGCATCTTCCAAATTATTCCCAGAAATTCCTGCCATTGCTGTTCCACCATCATCCCTGCTAGGGCCAATACCCAGTCAACTTTGGCCAGCTCCTCCCTCATGCCTCTGTTAGTCTCTTCCCTGTACGGGGTCCCGACTTTTTCCCTGTCGGGTCTCCGGTGTCGTTGGGCCTAACATCGTGAAGCCGGTGGCGGCCTCTGGCCGGGACCAACCCGAGGGCTCCAGTTGCGGAGTCTGCGAACCTGACATCGAGGAGCTGGCCGTCTTCGGAGCGGGGATGGGCTGTGGTGGCGCTCGGCTGCGATCCGACTTTGGAGTTTCGGAAGCTCCGGCTGCAGGCCCGGTGGACAGGAACATCGGGAGCTCACAGGTCCCTGGTGGGAGACGGCTTTTCGGAGCTCCCGCAACGGCAACTTCTCCCGCTGGAATCGCGGGGTTTAAAGGACACGGAGCGAGGCCTAACATCGCCCGGTGCGGGTCAACGGCCATGGGACTTACCATCGTCCGCCGGGGGCTCTAACGTCGGAGCACCAGTTCGCCTAGACGCTGCAGTTGGACTGCTGGACCACGGGAGAAGAACAAAGGGAAGAGATAAGACTTTGCCTTCCATCACGGTGAGGAGGTGTTGTAGATTCACTGTGATGGATGTTTATGTAAACTGTGTTAAGTGTGGGTCTTGGGTTTTTTTGTAATGTAAAAAACTGTAGTAAATGTAATTTCATTCAAACCTAGGTTTGAATGACAATAAATAGCATTCCATTCCATCCATCTGCAGTTTCTTCCGGAACACTGTTTTTCTGAAGTGATTGGACTTCAGAGTCACTGTTGTCAGTCTTCTCATTAGGCATTTCTTCTCATACCTTCCAGATATTGCTTAGTTCTTTCCAGCCAATTATGCAGCAATCAGTCTTAATTCATTGAAGTGCAGCAGCGGTTTGAAGAAGTTTCTTTACCTCCTGCACCTTGCTGCTGGCACCCTTCCTGAATCACCTCAACCATTGGCCTTTCAATTCAACGAATGCTTGTTTCAGCTTTTGCAATTTATCTTTCTGTTCCTTTCAGAAGCTGTCCGTTTTCAGACCATCCTTACTGCACGTTCTGTGCTCAGGGTCAGTATGCAAAGTTGCTTTGGCAAAACCCTGCTTTCTCACCTCGATAACGGCCAAGTGTTCACCATGCAACTTTCCTTCACTTTTTTTCTCTTGTTCGTTCTATCTATCTATCTATCCCTCCCTCCCTCCCTCCCTCCCTCCCTCCCTCCCTCCCTCCCTCCCTCCCTCCCTCCCTCCCTCCCTCCCTCCCTCCCCCCCTCCCTCTCTCCCTCCCCCTCTCTCCCTCTCCCCCTCTCTCCCTCTCTCCCTCTCCCCCTCTCCCCTCTCCCCCTCTCCCCCTCTCCCCCTCTCCCCCTCTCCCTCCCCTCTCCTCCCTCTCCTCCCCCCTCCCCCTCCCCCTCTCCTCCCTCCCTCCCTCCCCCTCTCCCCCTCTCCCCCCCCCCTCTCCCCCTCTCTCCCCCTCTCCCCCTCTCCCCCTCTCCCCTCCCTCCCTCCCTCCCTCCCTCCCTCCACCTATCTCTCCACCTCTCCATCTATCTCTCCACCTCTCCATCTATCTCTCCATCTCTCCACCTCTCCACCTCTCCATCTATCCCTCCACCTCCACCTCCCCTAACGGGCAATGATGTGTAGGAAGGAACTGATTTGATACTGATTTATACTGATACTGATTTATACCGATGATAGACACAAAGTGCTGAAGAAATGCACCGGGCAAACCCTTAGGCCCAACCTGCCCACATCGACCAACATGTCCCATCTACACTAGTCCCACCTGCCTGCGTTTGGCCCATATCCCTCTAAACCTGTCCTATCCATGTACCTGTCTGAATGTTTCCTCAACTACCTCTTCCGGCAGCTCGTTCCGTACACCCACTGTGTGAAAAGGTTACCCCTCAGGTTCCCACCTAATCTTTCACCCCTTACCTTCAACCTATGTCCTTTGGTTTTTGATTCCCCTACTCTGGGCAAGAAACTCTGTGCGTCTACCCGATTTGTTCCACTCGTGATTTTATACACCTCTATAAGATCATCTCTCATCCTCCTGCACTCCAAGTAATAGTCCTGGGCTGCTCAATCTCTCCCTATAGCTTAGATCCTCGAGTCCTGGCATCAGCCTCGTAAATCTCCTCTGCATCTCAAAGTCTTGCTTTGGTAAACATTAGCCAAGGTTAATTTTCCTTTCCAACTTCCTCTGATAATGAAAAGATGGCTTGATTCCTCAATGATGTTTTAGCTGTGTTTATAGTACTTTAGAAGCTATCCTAAGACATCACATGTATAAATTCATTTGCAGGATAAATGACTAAAAATGTGCTTATTGTGGCCTTGTCAAACATAAGGGTTAGCACTCCACGCTACGAATCCCAGCTGTGGAGACACTGGTATCGTTGTCTCGTTGTAGGACATTGATCATTCTTTTAATCTGGATTTTTAACTTATGTAGTGTGTTATGAAAAATATATAATTTATGATGCTTTTATAAGTGATATACTAAGATTTTATATGTACTTTATGATATTTAATATGCAATGCATTTTTCTGTAATGTTGCCCCTTGTCTGGACCTCGAGTCCGTAATAAAGTTTTTTATTTTTATTATTATTATTATGAACCCGATTCCCAGAGTTGTTCTAAACCAACAACTTTATAATGTAGAGGCAACATTACTACCTATTAACCAAGAGAGGAAAATAAAGACTGTCATAATTTCTGACATTTCAAGCTTATTTGAACAGCTGTGCTCCCTTAATAAAAAAAACAGGAACGTTCTTGGGCGGATGGTGTAATTTTGTTTGAAACAAATTAGGTTTTGTTTAGTTTAGTTTAGAGATACAGAGCCCTTCGGCCCACCGTGTTCGCACCGACCAGCGATCACCGCACACTATCACTATCCTACACACACTAGGAACAATTTACATTGACACCAAGCCAAATAACCTACAAACCTGTACGTCTTTGGCATGTGGGAGGAAACCGGAGAAAACCCACGCTGGTCACGGGAGAAGGTAAAAACTTTGTACAGACGACTGTACAGTCTGGATCGAACCAGGATCTCTGGCGCAGTAAGGCTGCAACTCTACCGCTGCACCACCGTGCTGCCCAAAGCACTTCAGAGTTACCAGCATTGTGGGATAGAATCATTGCGTGTCGGAGAGAAAGCTTGGCTCAATGTGCCAAATGTTTACCTATTGCCAGTGTTTACCTAGTACAGTGTTTTCTCCTGCTATGAATCTGGATCTTTTCCCTTGGTTGGTATTTACCCAAATCCCTTTTGAAAGTTACGATTAAATCTACAGCAATTGCCTTCCAGTTCAAAACAGCTTTCAGCTTAACACAAATCTCACCTTAGCTCCGTTCCTTTAGCCGATTGCCTCTTTGTATCCAAGAGTTCAGTTTTGTTCAGTTTGCAGATGAAAACTCTTTCTGAGTTTTGAAGTTCCACAAGGGTCAGTGCTGGGGCTGCTTCCCTTCACATTGTATATTCACAGGGCCGGGTTTAGATTTAATGAGGCCCTAAGCTATTTGAGATAACGGGGCCCTTTATATGTCCAGATGTCCTATGTCGGGGACAAATTGTCGCTGTTTTTTGTGTTTAATATACTATATGATTTTTTGGACCTAATAGATATCTGAAGCCATTTGCACTTGATAAAATATGTGTTTTGTCAAAGTAATTGTTAAATTGAAATTTTTTCGGGGGGCCCCCTAGAAAGTGGGGGCCCTAAGCTATAGCTTGTTTAGCTTATACGTAAATCCGGCACTGTATATTCATGATTTGGATAAGGGGATTGAAGGCTTGGTGGCCCAGTTTGCAGATGATGCTAAGATAGGTGGAGCAGCAGGCGGTGTAGAGGAAGTAATGACTCTGCAGAAGGGTTGGACAGGTTGGGAGCGCTGGCAGATGAAATTCAGTATAGCAAAGTGCGGAGCCATGCATTTTAGTAATATGAACAAAGACCTTGACTGTTTTCTAAATGGGGAATGAATCCAGAAATCGGAGGTGCAAAGAAACTTGGGAGTGCTGGTGCCGGACTCCCAGAAAGTTAATTTGCAAGTCGATTTGCAAGTAATTTGCAGTTGTACAGGGTCTTGGTGAGACCACACCTGGAGTATTGCGTACAGTTTTGGTCTCCTAATCTGAGGAAAAACATTCTTGCCATAGAGGGAGTACAGAGAAGGTTCACCAGACTGATTCCTGGAATCTCTGGAATTCTCTGCCACAGAAGGTAATTGAGGCCAGTTCATTGGCTATATTTAAGAATGACTTAGATGTGGCCCTTGTGGCTAAAGGGATCATGCGGTATGGAGAGAAGGCAGGTACAGGATACTGAGTTGGATGATCAACCATGATCATATTGAATGGCGGTGCAGGCTCGAAGGGCCGAATGGCCTACTCCTGCACCTATTTTTTATGTTTCTATGTTTCTATGAATCGGTAGTAAGGAAGGCAAATTCAATGCTAGCATTTATATCAAGGGGACTGGAATACAAAAACAGGGATGTTTCACGGCCTTTTCACGGGGCGAGTTGACGCAAGATGTCACCAGAGTGAAGAGGTCGTGGTCCAGCACGAGTCTCGCACGATATAACGGGGGTAGATAAAGAGTTCCCACGGTACTCGGCATTTCTGTTATTTGTGCGAGTGACTTGTCCGTTTCCCGAGCTTTCGCGTTAAATCTTGAATGAACATCGTGAACTACACGTGACACAAATGATGTAACTTTTTTTTTCACACACTATATATATCCTCCCTTGGTTGAATTGGCTCATTTGGAGACATATTTTACTGTGTATGTGGGAGACACAGATGGACTGAGCACAGTACCTCGGTCTTACTGTGTGTGGGAGAGGGGGAGAAAGAGACGTACACTCACAGAGGCAGAGTCTCTCAGCCTGTGTAAGAGGGAGGGAGAGAGAGAGAGAGGCACACACAAGGTGGATGTGAAATCTCACATGAGATATATCTCTCAAAGAAGTACGTGAAAAATTTCTCACGGACCATAAAAATGCGTAACCTTTCAGTAAAGTCCCTTTTAAAGTCCCTTTTAAAGATTATAGTTATTTTCTTGAATCTCATTAACATAACTCATGAATAAGTTGATGTCCATATGCGGATGCAAATCTTTATTTTTATTTATTTTTTTAATTCAATCCCACAGAAGATAATTTTTACTCACCTTCTGTCCCCTCTGTCCAGCTTCCGGGTTCACCGTTCGCAGGAGTTCCCACGGTACCCGCAAGAGTTATTACGGATATCGCACTGGCCACTACGTTCATATAATGTTGCAATACTCAACCACAAGTGTACAAGTCACTCTTGGAGAAATTCAAACTTTCTTGAATTTTCTCCCGAGTGACCAAGTTACACGACTACCTGCCGTTAGCGCTACGGTGGTCCACGAATGCCGTACTGTTATCGCACGAGGTTCCCACGATGTTAAACTCCGGTTAACTCTTGCCTCAAGTCGCCCCGTGAAAAGGCCGCTTAATACTGAAACTTAATAAAGCACTGGTCATGCTGTATTTGGAGTACTGTGAACAGATTTGGGCCCCATATCTGAGGAAGGATTTGCTGGCTCTGGAGAGGGTCCAAGTCAAGTCAAGTTTATTCGTCACATACACATACGAGATGTGCAGTGAAATGAAAAGTGGCAATGCTCGCGGACTTTGCGCTAAAAGACAAACAAACAAACAACCAAACAAACTACAAACAGAATGGAACAGAATCACATATTATTTTACATATTAAATATTGTGGGCGGAAGGAAAAAGGGAAAAAACTGCAATTTAAAAAAAAAAGCAGTAAAGCGGTACAGTAAAAGTTAGTCCCTGGTGAGGTAGGAGTTTACTCTAATGGCCTCTGGGAAGAAACTCCTTCTCAAACTATCCGTTCTCACAGCATGGCAACGGAGGCGTTTGCCTGAATGTAGCAGCTGGAACAGTCCGTTGCAGGGGCGGAAGGGGTCTCCCATGATCTTATTGGCTCTGGAGTTGCACCTCCTGATGTATGGTTCCTGCAGAGGGGCGAATGAAGTTCCCATAGTGCGTTCGGCCAAACGCACTACTCTCTGCAGAGCCTTCTTGTCCGGGGCAGAGCAATTCCCAAACCAGAGGAGGTTTACAAGAATGATTCCAGAAATGAGCGGGTTAGCATATGATGAGCGCTTGACAGCACTGGGCCTCTATTTGCTGGAGTTTAGAAGGTTGAGGGGGGACCTCATTGAAGCTTACAGAATAATGAAAGGCATAGATAGGGTGGATGTGGAAGGGATGTTTCCACTGTTGGGAGAGCCTAGGACCAGAGGTCAAAGACTCAGAATTAAAGGGCGTCCTTTTAAAAAGGAGGTGAGGAAGAATTTCTTTATTCAGAGGGTAGTTGATCTGTGGAACTAATTGCCACAGAGGGCTGTGGAGGCCAAGTCAGTGGATATTTTTAAGGCAGAGATAGACAAATTCGTGACTAGAACAGGTGTCAAGGGTTATGGGGAGAAGGCATGAATAGGAAGGAAAATGGGAGCAACCCGATCTATTCCTTGTCACCTATTTCAACATCTTCGGTTTCTTTGGTGACGAGACCAGGAAGAGTGTTATTACGGTGACCTCTGGGAGATGCCAAGGCATGGAGTCCCAGCTCGCTCAACCTCTCTCTATAGCTCAGACCCTCGGGTTCTGACAACATCCTCGTAAATCCTCTCTGCACCCTTTCCAGCTTGATGCTGACTCATCCCACAGAAGCATCTTATTCTATGAATGTAGACAAAAATGCTGGAGAAACTCAACGGGTGAGGCAGCATCTATGGAGCGAAGGAAATAGGCAACATTTTGGGCCGAAACCCTTCTTCAGACTGATGTGAGGGTGGTGTGGAGGGGAGGGTGGGGGGGGGGGGGGGGGGGGGGGTGGGAAGAAGAAAGGAAGAGGTGGAGCCAGTGGGCTGAGGGAGAGCTGAGGAGGGGAGGAGAAAGTAAGGACTACCTGAAATTAGAGAAGTCAATGTTAATATCGCTGAGGTGCAAACTGCCCAAGCAAAATATGAGGTGCTGCTCCTCCAATTTACGGTGGTCCTCACTCTGGCCACGGAGGAGGCCCAGGACAGAAAGGTCGGATTCGGAATGGGAGGGGGAGTTGAAGTGCTGAGCCACCGGGAGATCAGGTTGGTTATTGCGAACCGAGCGGAGGTGTTGGGCGAAGCGATCGCCAAGCCTGCGCTTGGTCTCACCGATGTAGAGCAGCTGACATCTAGAGCAGCGGATGCAGTAGATGTGGTTGGAGGAGGTGCAGGTGAACCTCTGCCGCACCTGGAAAGATTGCTTGGGTCCTTGAATGGAGTCAAGGGGGGAGGTAAAGCGACAAGTGCAGCCTTTCCTGCGTTTGCAAGAGAAAGTGCCCGGAGAGGGGGCGGTTCGGGTGGGACGGGACGAATGAATGATTTTGTTGTTCACTCTTTATCCCATTTGAATCTCTACTAAATCAACGTGCAGATAGGGTGCAATATGGTTCAACCTTTCAGTTGTTTACTTGTAATTATTTCCCCTTTAACACAGCTTCACAGTTATAAAAAATCAGCGTGACATTCATTTCACAGAACACCATTCCAAGATGAAACAATCAATGTGCTTTGATTGTTATTTTTTTCCAATTATGCTCACTGCTCTTGTAATCTTCAAAGCTCGAATTTAGCTCAGGTTTATAAAAACTAAATTGCACACAGTTGAAATTATAGAAACATAGACAATAGGTGCAGGAGTAGGCCATTCGGCCCTTCGAGCCTGCACCGCCATTCAATATGATCTTGGTTGATCATCCAACTCAGTATCCTGTACCTGCCTTCTCTCCATACCCCCTGATCCCTTTAGCCGCAAGGGCCACATCTAACTCCCTCTTAAATATAGCCAATGAACTGGCCTCAACTACCTTCTGTGGCAGAGAATTCCACAGATTCACCACTCTCTGTGTGAAAAATGATTTTCTCGTCTCGGTCCTAAAAGCTTTCCCCCTTATCCTTAAACTGTGACCCCTTGTTCTGGACTTCCCCAACATCGGGAACAATCTTCCTGCATCTAGCCTGTCCAACCCCTTAAGAATTTTGTAAGTTTCTATAAGATCCCCCCTCAATCTTCTAAATTCTAGCGGGTACAAGCCGAGTCTATCCAGTCTTTCTTCATATGAAAGTCCTGACATCCCAGGAATGAGTCTGGTGAACCTTCTCTGTACTCCCTCTATGGCAAGAATGTCCTTCCTCAGATTAGGAGACCAAAACTGTACGCAATACTCCAGGTGTGGGCTCACCAAGACCCTGTACAACTGCAGTAGAACCTCCCTGCTCCTATACTCACACAAGCCCTCCTCCAAACTCACAACCTGATTGTTCCATGAAACCATTTTCTTTAAAATATTTGTTTATATCTGAGCGGCACGGTGGTGCAGCGGTAGAGGCAATTTACAGCGCGTACTGCGCCAGAGACTGGGGTTCGATCCCGAATACGGGTGTTTGTCTGTACGGAGTTTGTACATTCTCCCCGTGACCTGCGTGGGTTTTCTCCGAGTTCTTCGGTTTCCTCCCACACTCTAAAGACGTACAGGTTTGTTGGTTAATTGGCTTGGTGTAAATGTATATTGTCCCTAGTGTGTGTAGGAAGGTGCTAATGTGCAGAGGTCGCTTGTTGGTGCAGGATTGGTGGGCCGAAGGGACTGTTTCCTCATTGTATCACTTTATTTATTACATTTATTTTTGAAAGGCCTGGGTAGAGTGGATGTGTAGAAGATGTTTCCAGTAGTGGGAGAGCCTCGGACCAGAGGGCGTAGCCTCAGAATAAAAAGGGCGTACCTTTAGAAAGGAGATGAAGAGGAATTTCTTCAGTTAGAAGATGGTGAATCTGTGGAATTCATTGCCACAGGCTGTGGAGGCTGACAGTGGGTATTTTTATGGCGGAGATTGACATTTTTTTTATTAGTACGGGTGTCAGGGGTTATGGGGAGAATGGGATAGAGAGGGAAATATAGATCAACCATGATTGAATGATGGAGTAATAATAATAATAATAATACATTTTATTTGTGGGCGCCTTTCAAAAGTCTCAAGGACACCTTACAGAGATTAACAAGAATAATAAAACATATAATCGGAATAAAATAAATAATAAAGACATCACCAATACACAAATTATAAACAGAATTCGATCCAAAGACAAAAAATCAAAATCACAATGTGAAGAGAGAGCAGCGGCAGCTAAACCGCGCCAGCGTCCACTCTCCCTTCCGACAGCCATCTTGGACACAGACTAACATGTTTACTTACACACAAAAAAAAATCATCCCCCCACAATGGTTACCACTGTGGGGGAAGGCACAATGTCCAGTCCCCATCCCCAGTTCTCCCAAAGATGAGTCTAATTCTGCACCTTGAACTTACTTTACCTAGATTTGTCAACATCAGAAAGAGGGAAATATAAAGGAAGGTGGGATGAGGTGTTGCATTACAATGAAGCTCAATCTAGAAAAAAGATTCAGACACTCTACCTTATCTAAGCCTCACATAATTTTATATACTTCTATCAGGGCTCATCGCAATTTCTGATATTCCAGAAAAAACAATCTAGCTTTGTCCATCCTCTTCCTGTAGGTAATACCCTCTAATCCAGGCATCATCCTGGTAAACTGCTTCTGCACCCTTTCCAAAGCCTTTACATCCTTCCTGTAATGGGGCAAGCAGTATTGCGTGTGTGTGTGTGCGTGCGTGTGCGTGCGTGTGCGTGCATGAGTGTGCATGAGTGTGTGTGTGTGTGTGTGTGTGTGTGTGTGTGTGTGTGTGTGTGTGTGTGTGTGTGTGTGTGTGTGTGTGTGTGTGTGTGTGTATTTATTTGTTTGTGTGTGATCACATCTACTCGAAGAAACAACGCGGTAACGGGAATATATTTACTTATTCCGGTAGAGATTTACCCCATGGAGTCAAAAATCGGCTTACCTGAAAAAAATTGTGCTTTATTTCTTGAGTAATTAATTAAAATGTTCACAAATCCAATCCAACTTTCAATTCAAACCGCCTGTTTTATTGTTTTTTTGCTGATGACGTGACAACCCCTGCCCCCCTCTCTCCCCCCTCTCTCCCCCCCTCTCCCCCTCTGTCTCCGACCCTCTCTTTCTGTCTGCCCCTCTCTCTCTGTCTCTGCCCCCTCTCTCTCTCCCTCAGTGGATAGGGTGGGCATGGAGTAAAAGGAACCAATGAATAATATTAATATAATATCAAGGGGAGTGATCAGTGTGTATGTGGGGGGTGGTTAGTGTGTGTGTGATGCCGCCGCCCCCCCCCCCCCCCCCCACGTGTTAAGGGGACGGACCAATCGGGTCCCACTTGGTCTAGTGTCCTATAAAACTGCAACATGACTTTATGGGTCTTATACTCAATACCTCGACCAATGAAGCCAAATATACCATATGCCTTCTTTACCACTCTAGCTACTCGGGGTGGCATGGTGGCGCAGGAGTAGAGTTGCTGCCTTACAGCGCCAGAGACCCGGGTTTAACCCTGACAACGGGTGCTTGTCTGTACGGAGTTTGTGCGTTCTTCCTGTGACTGCGTGGGTTTTCTCTGGGTGCTCCGGTTTCCTTCCACACTCCAAAGACGTGCAGGTTTGTTGGTTAATTGGCTTCTGTAAATTGTCCCGAGTGTGTGCAGGGTAGAACTGGTGTACGGGTGATCGCTGGTCAGCAGGGACTCGGTGGGCCGAAGGGCCTGTTTCCATGCTGTATCTTTAGTTTTGTTTAGTTTAGTTTAGTTTATTGTGAATTGCACTAAACTAAATTAAACTGTGGTACGGAAAAGTCAACTTGATTGAGGACGAGATGATGAGAAGGTGGTTGGAGGGGATGATCTTATAAAGAAGTATTAAACAATGAGGGAAATAATCTGTCTTTATGCACAGAGTATTTTACCCAGGGCAGGGGAATCAAGAACCAGAGGACATTAAGGTGGATTAATTTTAAGGTGATAGGGGAAAGATTTAATTGGAACCTGAGGGGCAGCTTTTTCACACAGTGGGTGTACAGAGTTAGCTGCCAGAGGAGGTAGTTGACGCAGAAACTGTAACAGCATTAATACTGCATTTTAAAAAAACTGCCCGTTAGCAGTGTTCCAGCCCACAATTACATCACAATGGGATCTCATTTACATAAACTGCCCGTCAGAGGGATGGTGAGGCGCAGTTGTGGAGGGTTACCATGACTAGCGTCACAACGGGGATCTCTGGCGTCACAACGGGAACCTGTCAGCCACGCCTGCGCTGTTGGGGGCTATGGGTGAGTGGTGGAATATTGCGTTTGGGGACCACCAGGGACTCAACTAGACCACTTGGTCTAGTGAATAATAAAGTTTTAGAGGGATATGGGCCAAATACAGGCAAATGGGACTACCTTAGATGAGGCATCTTGGTTGGAATGGACGATTTGGGCTGTAGGGGCAGTTTCCTTCCTCTATTCTCTAAGTATTTGATATCCCTCAAAGTGGGTTGGCTATTTGGGCCCAATGAATCATTTTGATCTTAATAAGAATATTCTGACATCATTTTCATGTTAATAAAACAGCTTGTAAAATTGCCAGGAGGTACATTTCTTTGGGTAGGATGGAACTACAGATGCTGGTTTAACGTGAATATCTGACACAAAATGCAGTAGTAACTCAGTGGGTCAAACAGCATCTCTGGAGAAAGGGAATAGGTGACTTTTCAAATCGAGACCCTTCTTCAGACTGAGAGTCAGGGAAAAGGGAAATTTCTTTGGGTTCAGTTGTACAATTCTGCTTACATTGTTTTATTTCTGTTAGCAAAGCTAAATACAATACAAAATATGGCACAGTGGCACAGCAGTACAGTTACTGCCTTACTGCGCCAGAGATCCGGGTGCTATCTGCACCCAGTTTGTACATTCTCCCCATGACCTGCGAGGGTTTTCTCCGGGTGCTCCGGTTTCCTCCCAGACTCCAAAGACTAACAGGTTTGTAGGTTAATTGGCTTCGGTAAAATTGTAAATTGTCCCTAGTGTATGTAGATAGTATTAGTGTGCGGGGATTGCTGGTCAGCATGGACTCAGTGGGCCAAAGGGGCCTGTTTCTGCGCTGTATCTCTAAACTAAACTAAATGTGTTATTTCCCATAGCACGGGACTTAGCATGATATTTTAACACATAAACTATTCGTTGGCAGAGCAACAGACCTGAAGTCAGTGGCAGACAAAAACAAAATCCCAGAATATTTGGAGAAAACTGAAATAATGAAGCAGGTGAACCATTCGTCGGCAAATCTCCAAGAAGACAAACAACAGTGAATTTTTTTTGTGATATAAAGAGCCAATAAAAATAAATTAATATTATTAATTCACTTCCATATTTACAACTCTGCCCAGTTGCATTGCACAGATGGTTCACTCCTGATTGAAAAAGCACAAGAACTAAGATATCCCCTTTAATATTTGATCAACTGTGTTTGTCTATACTCTTATAACCGTCATTTGAAAAATACTTCTTGAGCATTTTAATAGGAATTAATCATCATCAATTATTTTTAAATGCTCAGTTCTACGAATCCAGACTTTAATTGGACTGAATGTTGTCCCCTTTATCCTTTATCTGTACACTGTGGACGGCATGAATGTGTAGTCTTTCATTTGTATAGTCTTTATGTATAGTCTTTTCATTTTTATTATTTAATCTTTACATATAGTCTTTTCATGATTCATGTATAGTCTTTTCCTTGGCTGGATGGCACGCAAATGAAAACTTTATACTGTACCTTGGTACAGCTGATATTAACTAAACTAAACTAAACTAAACTAAACTAAACTAAACTGAACTGAGTTAAATTACAGGATAGACAACAAACACTTAATGTGGGGAGACAAATAGACAATAGGTGCAGGAGTAGGCCATTCTGCCCTTTGAGCCAGCACCGCCATTTAATGTGATCATGGCTGATCATCCCCAATCAGTTCCTGTCTTCTCCCCATATCCCCTGACTCCGCTATCTTTAAGAGCCCTATCTAGCTCTTGAAAGCATCCAGAGAACCGGCCTCCACTGCCCTCTGAGGCAGAGAATTCCAGAAAATGTGAAGAAGATACTGCAGATGCTGATTTACTCACCAATTGGATTCCTTCGCTATCACTTCATCCCCAGCAAACAATGGATAATTGTGGGCTCCACCTTTCCTGAGTCATCGATGCAGGCTCTGCTTTGTTCTGTACCTTCCCATACCTCCAGTTCCCCCCTCCCTGACTCTCTTGAAGAGTCTCAACCCGATTCCTTCTCTCCAGAGATGCTGTCTGACCCACTGAGTTATTCCCCGGGAAGCAGAGGTGGACGGGCGAGGAGGGGGACGTTCATCGCTGGTTGACCAAGAAAGGAGATGGCTGGAGGCCCGGCAGCAGCCTGGGGACCGCTCATGCCAACTGGAGCATGGACTGGGCTTGGAAAACGCCACCAACACACACTGTCCCTTACATGCAGGCTTGTTAGACCATTTCTGTACATTTGCTAATCGGGGATGGTACAGCAATACCAATACCCTGTTGGTCTGGTTGTATGAAAATAGTTTCACTGTGCCTTTACACTTCGCACATGAGACAATAAATCACCATAGAATCATAGAATCATAGAAAGTAGGTGCGAGAGTAGACCACCAGGTCCGTCGAGCCCGCACCGCCATTCGCTCATGGCTGAACACTAAACAGACACCCTTACCCACAAATAGTAGACACAAGACACAGAACACAAGACACTACCCTCCCCTTTATACCTCTATCTCCCCTCTCCACCCCAAGAACCGCGTGATCTCCTGGGGGAGGCAAAAAAACGGATAAAAACCCAGGTCCAATTCGGGAAAAAAATCCGGGAAATTCCTCTCCGACCCCAATCCAGGCGATCGACACTTGTCCAGGAGATCACTCAGGTCTTACTATACTAACCATACCTAGGTCCATATCCCTGCCCTCTCCCCGTAGCCCCTTATCCCCTTGGCAGCTAAAAAAACATCTATTTTAGATTTAAATATATTTAATGTTTCTGCTTCCACTGCTCCCTGGGGCAGTGAATTCCATAAATTAACCACCCTCTGGGTGAAGAAGTTCTTCCTCATCTCAGTTTTAAAAGAGCCCCCCCTTATTCTGCAACTATGTCCCCTAGTTCTAGTTTCCCCGATCATTGGGAACATCCTCGGTGCATCCACCCGATCAAGGCCCCTCACGATCTTATACGTTTCAATGAGATCGCCTCTCATTCTTCTAAACTCCAAAGAGTAGAGTTCCAGCCTACTTAACCTTTCCTCATATGTCAATCCCCTCATTGCAGGAATTAATCTTGTAAACCTTCGCTGCACTGCCTCCAGGGCTAGTACATCCTTTCTTAAGTATGGACCCCAGAACTGTACACAGTATTCCAAATGTGGTCTCACTAATACTGTGTACAGCTGCAGCAAGACCTCCGTGTTTTTATACTCAATCCCCCTAGCAATAAAGGCCAAAACTCCATTGGCCTTCCTGATTGCTTGCTGCACCTGCATACTAACTTTTAGTGATTCATGTACTACTACCCCTAGATCCCTTTGCGTTGCATTACAACGCAGCTCCTCCTCATTTAGAAAATAACTTGCCCTATCATTTTTTTTCCCAAAGTGAATGACTTCACATTTATTAGTATTAAATTTCATCTGCCAAGTTGTTGCCCACTCACCTAACTTATCTATATCCTTTTGCAGACTCTTCCTATCCTCCTCATCCCCTACTTTTCCTCCCATTTTTGTATCGTCCGCAAATTTTGATATATTACACTTGGTTCCCTCCTCCAAATCATTTATATAAATTGTGAACAACTGGGGTCCCAGCACCGACCCTTGCGGAACCCCGCTAGTTACCGGTTGCCATCCCGAGTATGAACCATTTATCCCCACTCTCTGCTTCCTATTTGTTAGCCAATCCTCTACCCATGCTAATATATTACCCCCAATCCCATAATTTTTTATTTTTAGCAATAGTCTCTTATGTGGCACCTTGTCAAAAGCCTTTTGGAAGTCCAAGTATACCACATCCACCGGTTCCCCTTTATCCACCCGGGTTGTTACTTCCTCAAAGAATTCGAGCAGATTCGTTAAACAGGACTTCCCCTTCACAAAACCATGCTGGTTCTGTCCGATGAAGTCATGTTTATCCAAGTGCCCCGTTAGTGTTTCTTTAATAATTGTCTCTAACATTTTACCCACCACCGATGTTAGACTAACCGGTCTATAGTTACCCGCCTTCTGTTTACTTCCTTTTTTAAATATAGGTGTTACATTGGCCATTTTCCAATCCACTGGGACCGTTCCTGTCTCCAGGGAGTTTTGGAAAATTATCACCAATGCATCCACAATCCCCACCGCTATCTCCCTCAAGACCCTTGGATGTAATCCATCAGGCCCAGGGGATTTATCCTCCTTCAGTCTCATTAATTTCCCTAATACCACCTCCTTGGTGATCTTAATAGTATTTAGCTCCTCCATTCCTACCGCCCCCTGTTTATCCAGCGTTGGAATATTTTTTGTGTCTTCTATGGTGAAGACTGATACAAAATACTCATTTAATGCCTTTGCCATTTCCATGTTCCCCACCAACAACTCTCCAGTCTCACCCTCCAATGGACCAACGTTCACCTTAGCCACCCTTTTTCTTTTTATATAGCTATAAAAACTCTTACTATTAGTTTTTATGTTGTTCGCTAAATTCCTTTCATAGTCTATTTTCCCCGTCTTAATTAATCTCTTAGTTATTTTTTGCTGACCTTTAAATGCTTCCCAATCCTCTACCCTCCCACTATCTCTGGCTACCTTATATGCCCTTGCCTTCAGCCGAATACTATCCTTTATAGTTTTACTGAGCCATGGCTGACTGTTCTTACCCTTACCCCTTTTTTTCTTCATAGGAATAAATTTTTCTTGAAGGTTATACAGTAGATCCTTAAACGTACACCACTGCTCATGTACCGTCTTATTCTTGAGTCTGCTATCCCAGTCAACTTTGATCAGCTCAGTCCTCATACCTTCATAATCCCCCTTATTTAGACTAAGTACCCTAGCCTGAGTTTCAACCTGCTCCCCTTCTATTTGAATATGGAATTCGACCATATTGTGGTCACTTGTTCCCAACGAGTCCCTAACTATGACATTTTTAATTAATCATACTTCATTACACAGGACCAGATCCAAGATTGCCTCCCCCCTTGTCGGTTCTGTGACATACTGTTCTAGGAACCCGTCTCTAATACATTCTATAAACTCTTCCTCTAGTCTACCCTGCCCCGTTTGGTTTGCCCAATTAATATGAAAATTGAAGTCCCCCATGATTACAGCAGTTCCCTTTTTACATGCGTCAACTATTTGCAGATTTATGTTCTGACTAACAGCGTCACAACTATTTGGAGGTCTATAAATTACACCCACTAGTGTTTTTTCCCCCTTGTTATTCTCTATCTGTACCCAAGCTGTTTCACTATCCTGATCCTTCAACGCAATATCCTTCCTCTCTATTGCCGTTATTCCCTCCCTTATTAAAAGGGCCACCCCTCCTCCCTTTCTTTCCTGTCTATCTTTTCTAATTGTCGAGTACCCCTCTATATTTAACTCCCAGTCCTGATCCCCTTGCAGCCATGTCTCCGTAATGGCCACGATATCATAACTATATATATTTATGATATCCACTGAACCATTGGACCAATCTCCCTCCTATATTGTCGTAATTCGTCCAACAACCGTGCTGTTGTCTGCAAAGGTAAAGATGGCGTTGGAACTGGGTCAGGCTACATAGTCATGGGGATAGATAGATAGAGTGGACAAGGGAATGAGCACACAGCCCTGAGGAGCTCCTGTGCTGATGTTATTGAGGTGAAAGTTATGTGGCCAATTTGTATTGATTCATGTTCAAAAGTAATAGGAGCTGAATTAGGCCATTCGGGTCCATCAAGTCTACTCCGCCATTCAATCATGGCTGATCTATCTCTCCCTCTCAACCCTATTCTGCTGCCTTCTCCCTATAACCCCTGACACATCATCATCATCCTTTATTGTCATCTTGCAAAGCAACAGTTGTACAGTGCAAAATGAGAAGACGTTTCTCTGGGAATACCGGAGCATCGCACATAAAACAATAAAAAGAAACAATTCATAGTTCCTGATAAAATAGTATGACTAGTTTAAAAAAGTGCAGATAAAAACAGCAACATTAAAATACAAGTTAAAACAGTCATAAAATGTCCAGGGCAGCTGATTTAAGTGGCCAGAGCCAGTGCCAGAGTTATTACTCAGTGCCAGTTATTGAATTGTCAGTGCAAAAACAGCAGAATCAGGTGGAGTGACTGTTTAGCAGCCTCACAGCCTGTACACACACACGTACTAATCAAGAACCTGTCAATCTCCGCCTTAAAAACATCCACTGACTTGGCCTCCACAACCATCTGTGGCAAAGAATTCCACAGATTCACCACCCTCTGGCTAAAGAAATTCCTCCTCATCTCCTTTCTAAAGGGACGTCCCTTTATTCTGAGGTCTCTTGTCCTAGATTTTTGGGGCGGTAGGCAAATTGCGGGTGCTGTCTGTACGGAGTTTGTACATTCTCCCCGTGACGTGCGTGGGTTTTCTCCGAGATCTTTGGTTTCCTCCCACACTCCAAAGGCATACAGGTTTGTAGGTTAATTGGCTTGGTAAATGTAAAAAATGTCCCTAGTGTGTGTAGGATGGTGTTAATGTGCACGGATCGCTGGCCGGCGTGGACCCAGTGGGCCGAAGGGCCTGTTTCCGTGCTGTATCTCAGTCGACCGCCCTGTTCTTGCACTGTTCTGTTCTTGCACTGTGCAGGAAGAGAGAAGGTGAGAGCAGGGGTGACAGTATGGTTATGGGTTCTGACCTACAGAAACAGCTAGCTAACAATTCACCCTTATTCACCAATTGCCATCCTCTGCACCACCTCTCTCTCCTCCCTAAAGACAGGAACATGGAATTGTCCCTGTCATCAGTCGGCTAATGCAAGATTCATCCATTGCTTCAACTCATTGCTCTTGGTCTATGAAGTCATTTTGAGTCTCCAGAGTAAATTGTCGTCTCATTAATCATTCTCACCTACTCATAATTCTACTCGATGAGTCAATCATTTCTTTACTGATTAAGTACTGTGGTGCACCCATGACTAATGACTAATAAATTAGGAGATAGCAACCAAATAATCGTTCACATTTATAACCAATGACATTTTCTGAAAGAAGATGATTTGTTTTTATTTTGTGGGTTGTGACATTGACTGCAAGGACAGCTGTGTGATCAATTTTCCACTGCAAAATGAGGTGAGATCATCGTCACAGAGTCATGGGGTGATACAGTGTGGAAACAGGCCCTTTGGCCCAACTTGCCCACACCGATCAACATGTCCCATCTACACTAGTCCCACCTGCCTGCGTTTGGCCCATATCCCTCCAAACCTATTCTATCCATGTACATGACTAACTGTTTTTTTAGATGTTGCAATAGTCCCTGCCTCAACAATCTCCTCCGGCAGCTCGTTCCATACACCCAGCACCCTTTGTGTAAAAAGGTTACCCTTCAGGTTCCTATTAAATCATTTCCCCCTTCACCTTAAACCTATGTCCTCTAGTTCTTGATGCCCCTACTCTGGGCAAGAGACTGTACACCTTTATAAGATCACCCCTCTCAAACTGTGTAACTGTGAACTTTTATACGTTACATTTATATAATTTACTTATTGAACAATTGGGATGATATCCCTCCATAAACTCCTGCATTCCTGTACATTGACTTGTACATTATTAGGTGACATTCGCATATGCGAATTACATGTTTCGCTTTGGTTTTAACGTAGGACATAGATAGAACGTAGAACAGCGCAAGAAGGGTGGGCAGTCGTGCAGCGGTATTGCTGCTGCCTCACAGCGCAAGAGACCTGGGTTCGATCAAGACCTTAGGTGCTGACTGTGTGAAGTTTGCACATTCTCCCCGTGACCACGTTCGTTTTCTCCTGGTGCTCCGGTTTCGTTCCACAATCCAAGCTTTGCAGGTTAATTGACTTCTGTAAATTGTCCCTGGCATAGAACTAGCGTATGGGTGATTGTTGGTCACGTGGGCTCGGTGGGGCCGAAGGGACGATTTCCACGATGTACCTCTAAACTAAACCAAATTTGTAATTGGCCAAGTTAAAATTACAATGTCTGTGCCGAACATGATGCTAAGATAAAAGATAGAAGAATCTCAGCAGCTTGCATATGATACATATCCCTCCATTCTTTGCATATCCTATCTAAATCCATGGTGCCATGGTGGGGTAGAGATAGAGCTACTGCCTTCCAGCGCCAGAGACTGTATGGACTTTGTACGTTCTCCCCGTGACCTGCATGGGTATTCTCCGAGATCTTTGGTCTCCTCCCAAACTCCAAAGACGTACAGGTTTGTAGGTTAATTGGCTTGGTATGAATGTAAATTGTCCCTAGTGTGTGCAAGATTGTGTTAGTGTGCGGGAATTGTAGGTCGGTGTGGACTCGGTGGGCCGAAAGGCCTGTTCCCGAACTCTATTTCTAAACTAAAGTAAAGTAAACTAAACTCAACCTCGCTCTTACTTTATGGAGTTACTTACTGTGTGGAGTTTACATGTTCTCCCTGTGACCTCCTAAACTCAAGTATTGTATCTGCCTCCATCACTACCTCTGGCAGCACGTCCTACATACCACCACCTTCTATATTGGAAACTTGCCAGGCACATCTTTGGGGCGGTCACGGTGGCGCAGCGGTCGATTTGCTGCCTTACAGCGAATGCAGCGCCGGAGACCCGGGTTCGATCCCGGCCATGGGTGCTGTCTGTACGGAGTTTGTACGTTCTCCCCGTGACCCGCGTGGATTTTCTCTGAGATCTTGGGTTTCCTCCCACACTCTAAAGACGTACAGGTTTGTAGGTTAATTGGCTTGGTATAAATGTAAAAATTGTCCCTAATGGGTGTAGGATAGTGTTAATGTGAGGGGATCGCTGGTTGGCGCAGACCGGGTGGGCCGAAGGGCCTGTTTCCGTGCTATATCTCTAAACTAAACTAAAAAAACGAAAACTTCTTTAAACTTTGCCTCTTTCTCCTTAAATTTATACCTTCTAGTCTTTGATATTTCCACCGTGGGGATTAGGTTCTGATTTTCTACCCTTTCTTTGTTCACCATGAATATGTAGGTCTTCCCTAAACCTCTAACACTCCAGAGAAAGTAATCTAAGTCTATCCACGTCTCCTTGTGGTTAATAACCTGTAATCCAGGCAGCATTCTAGTAATGATGCCTCCACATTCATCCTATAATGGGGTGACCAGAACTGCAAGTAATACTTTAAATGCAGCCTTACCAAAGTTTTAAACAATTGAATTTATATTGACTAACTTAGCAAATGGAAGAGATTCATACGAATGCATTGACAACACGAGGTGAAAATAAATACAATGGAGATTGAGAGAAAACTGAAGATTGTGGAAACATTTGACATGGTGTTTTAATTTAGTTTTGCGGGTGGGAGATTGCAATCTTCACGTGGTCCGCCCTGTTTCGACGAATGCAGTCAACCCGGCGCGCACAATCAAATAAGATCAAATAGAACAAGTTGTCATACAACTTTAGGCTGTGCACGCCATACGCAAGAAGAAGAAGTTTAGTTTGGTTTAGTTTAGTTTATTACTGTCAGGTGGACCGAGGTACAGTGAAAATCTTCAGTTTGCATACTATACATTCTGCCGCTGTGCCACCCTGGTTGATGGTAATATGGTTGGTAGGGGTGATATGATTTGTCATTTGTTCTTGGATAAGACAAGGGCATCTTGTGCATACTTTGTTGCAAAGTTTACAAAGATGGCTGATTTTAAAAAAGTGTAAAATGTGGAATCATGCGTTTTGGTGGTAGGAATAAAGGCGTAGGCTATTTTAACGGGGGCCAAGGCTCGAGGCCCCAGACCGCGGAAGAACAAAGAAGGGAAGAGATTGAACTTTTTTTTGCCTTCCATCACAGTGAGGAATGTGGAGGAGTCACTGTGGTGGATGTTTATGTTAAAATGTATTTTGTGTGTCCTGTTGCTTTTTATTGGTTTGACTGACTTAGCAAATGAAATTCCTCATATGTTGCAAAACATACTTGGCTAATAAAGTACTATTATGATTATGATTATGATTAAATTGGGAGAGAATCCCGAAATCAGAGGTGCAAAGGGACTTGAGATTCCCAAAAAGTTAATCTGCAAGGAACTGGTAGTAAGGAAGGCAAACGCCATGCTAACATTTAGTTGAAGAGGACTAGAATACAAAAACAGGGAGGATCTATAAGGAGCTGGTCAGGCTGCATTTGGAGTACTGTGAGCAATTTTGGGCACCATATCTCAGGAAGGATGTGCTGGCCCTGGAGAAGGTTCAGATGAGGTTTACAAAGAATGTAAGACTTGATGGGCTGAATGGCCTAATTCTGCTCCTGGAACTTATTGCTTGGTGTTCCTAGTAGTGTGCTTCCATGTTGAAACGCTTCAGAGACATTCCAAGAGAACATTTTATTCCCGGTGTTTAAGAAGGAACTGCAGATGCTGGAAAATCGAAGGTACATAAAAAGGCTGGAGAAACTCAGCGGGTGCAGCAGCATCTACGGAGCGAAGGAAATAGGCAACGTTTCGGGCCGAAACCCTTCCCGGTTCCTCTTTCATGAACTGTGCACATGGTCAAACGCATCAAATGAAGAAAGGAGGGAGGCGAATATCACCTAGTCTGAAGAAGGATCCCGACCAGACAAGTCACCTATCCATGTTCTCCAGGAATGCCACCTGAACCGCTGAATTACTCCAGCTCTTTGCGTCTTTTACAACAGAAACTTTGAATCTCTCTCTCTCACTGTTCACCACCTCAGTCAGATCTCCAATTGCAGGAGTAGGCCATTCGGCCCTTCGAGCCAGCATCGCCATTCAATGTGTTCATGGCTGATCATCCACAATCTGTACCCCGTTCCTGCCTTCTCCCCATATCCACTGACTCCGCTATTTTTAAGAGGCCCATCAAACTTTCTCTTGAACGTATCCAGAGAACCGGCCTCCACCGCCCCTGAGGCAGAGAATTCCACAGACTCACCACTCTCTGTGAGAAAAAGTGTTTCCTCATCTCCGTTCCAAATGGCTTACCCCTTATTCTTAAACTGTGGCCCCTGGTTCTGGACTTCCCCAACACCGGGAACATGTTTCCTGCCTCTAGCGTGTCCAAACCCTTAACAATCTTATATGTTTCAATAAGATCCCTTCTCATCCTTCTAAACTCCAGAGTGTACAAGCCCAGCTGCTCCATTCTCTCAGCATATGACAGTCCCGCCATCCCGGGAATTAACCTTGTAATCCTACACTGCACTCCCTCAATAGCACTTTCCTCAAATTAGGGGACACAATACTCCAGAAGTGGTCTCACTAGGGCTCTGTACAGCTGCAGAAGTATAAGCTTATCATCAGTATAAGTTCTAGGAGGAGAATTAGGTCATTCGGCCCATCACATCTACTCCGCAATTCAATCACGGCTGATCTATCTTTCCCTCTCAACCCCATTCTCCTGCCCTCTCCCCAGAACCCCTGACAGAATGGCGCAGCTGGTAGAGCTGATGCCTCACAGTACCAGAGACGCAGGTTCGACTTGATGGGCCGAATGGCCTAATTATACTCCTAGAATGTATGAACTTATGATTCTACTGATGAAAATAATGCTCAAAGTCCTGGTCTGAATCTCCAGTGCCCTATTGGAAAGCTGAGCCACTGGAGATGTCAACTTTCTAACGAGGTATTTCACTGCCCTCCCGGGCGGATACCTTGTTTAAATAAAAATCCCCTTGCACTACCTAAAAGAAATGAGCTTTCCCTGGTGCCTTGGCCAATGCTCAGATAGCAAAGCAATCTACCTTGTGTTATTTGTAGGAAACTGGTGTCTGCTGTTGCATTTGCCATGAACAGCAATATCTACTTCACAATGCATTGGAAACAGACTCTAAAATAAAGCGTATAAATGCAAATTCCCCTTTCATTTGGAAACACTGATGTACCTTGTTATTCGCAAAGGTAGGTCTACTGTGCCCACATTTGTTTCATGATTTCCGAGGTTCTCTCTTCTTGTTGGCAACCTGGGGATTGAGTTCATTACTTCATTTATACTCCAGTCAGAGGGTGGCGAATCTGTGGAATTCATCTCCACAGACAGCTGTGGAGGCCAAGTCAATGGATATTTTTAAGGCTCAGATAGGCAGATTCTTGATTAGTACGGGTGCCAGGGGTTATGGGGAGAAGGGGCAGGAGAATGGGGTTGAGAGGGGAGAGATAGATCAGCCATGATGGAATGGTGGAGAAGACTTGATGGGCCGAATGGACTAATTCTGCACCTAGAACTAAATAATACGTAAATAAATAAATAACATAGAGAATTAGTGTGAATGAATGACCACGGTTTCGACGGGCCAAAGAGCCTGTTTCCATGCTGTCTAATCTAGGATAAACTAAATGATTGAATGGGCTGCACTCAAGAAAAAAACCGGCTCATAGCTTTTCTTCCAGTATCAACCAGCTTTCTTATAACCGGTCTGATGGTCCACCAAGTCCGCGCCGACCAGCGATCTCCTTCTACACTAGTTCGATACACTTTATAGCAGCCAATTAACTGACAAACCTGCTCATATTTGGAGTGTGTGGGGAAACATGCAGGTGCAGCAGGCAGTGAAGAAAGCTAAAGGCATGTCGGCCTTCATAACGAGAGGAATTGAGGAAAAGGAGTAAAGCGGTCCTTCTGCAGTTGTACAGGGCCCTGGTGAGACCACATCGGAGTATTGTGTGCAGTTTTGGTCTCCTAATTTGAGGGAAGGACATCCTTGCTATTGAGGCAGTGCAGCGTAGGTTCATGAGGTTAATCCCCGGGATGGCGGGACTGTAATATGAGGAAAGATTGAAAAGACTGGGCTTGTATTCACTGGAATTTAGAAGGATGAGAGGGTATCTTACAGGACCATATAAAATTATAAAAGGACTGGACATGCTAGATGCAGGAAAAATGTTCCCAATGTTGGGGGAGTCCTGAACCAGAGGCCACAGTCTTAGAATAAAGGGAAGGCCAGTTAAAGCTGAGATGAGAAAAAACTTTTTAACCCAGAGAGTTTTGGATCTGTGGAATTCTCTGCCACAGAAGGCAGTCGAGGCCAATTCACAGGATGAATTTAAAATAGAGTTAAGGGCCTGTCCCACCAGCATGCGATTGCATGCGTCTAGCGCAACCAAACGCGGTCGCTTAAGGCATACGGCCTCGCGGGGCCGGTCCCACTTTGATCGGCGGAGGCGTATGTAGTTGTGCGGGGCTGGTCCCGACATCGCGCGGGGCTCCAAAAATCTAGCACTGTTCGAAAATCCCGCGCAACAACGGCCTGTCGGCCCGCAGCTGCATTGAGGCTGTACGCAACGCCTCGACGCCGTACACAGCGTCTTGGTGGCGTACACCTAGCGCGTGGCATTGCGCGATTATGTCACTGCCCGGTGTGCCATTGCGTGATGACGTCACTGCCCGACACCGTGCGACGTCCAAATTCAGTCAGCCCGTCTCCTGCCCAGCTGATTGGTGAGTTTGATGTCAGGACCAGCCCCGCACAACTCCGTACACCTCCACGGTTCGAATTGGGACCGGCTCCGCGAGGCCGGACGCCTCAAGCGACCACGTTTGGTCGCGCTAGACGCATACAATTGCATGCTGGTGGGACAGGCCCTTCAGATAGAGCCCTAGGGGCTAGCGGAATCAAGGGATAAGGGGAGAAGGCAGGCAAGGGTTACTGACTGTGGATGATCAGCCATGATCACAATGAAGAGCCAAATGACCTCCTATTTTCTAAACCGGAGAAATACCCACACGGTCACGGGGAGAACGACAAACTTTATACAGACAACACCCGTAGTCAGGATCGAACCTGGGACTCTGGCACTGTGAGGCAGCAACTCTACCGCTGTGTTTCCGTGTGGCCCTTGACGTAACCTGTGCTAAGCTCAGATCATTACAAGGCTGTCCCCAAGCAGATTTTGCTTCATTTTCTCATCCCCGCAACATTTTCTTTTGCCATCCTCTTGAGCAAAGTTACACTGAGAAAAGCAATTAAATCCCTCTGATGTTTTGATAAACATTAAAGAAATGAAATGGTTGCAGTTGATTGAGACTGACATAGCTCATCAATCTCATTAACCCCCGAGTGCCAGATTCACACTGCTCACGGTTTCCCTCCGGAATATGTACATCTCCTGCCCGCTGAGTGTTTACGCTCGATTGTGCCAGTTTTTCAAATACAATGCTTTGTTAATGATCATGACTTTATTCACAATTCCCTGCACACTCCCACCTCTGCCTATTCTGCTTTGGCTCTCGTACGGGCAAAGGGTACAGAAGCTGAAAGTGCAACTCAGCTACAGATTCTTGCACCCTTCACAAGTGATAGGAGCAGAATTAGGCCATTGAGCCTATCAAGTCTACTCCATTCAATCATGGCTGATCTATCTCTCCCTCTCAACACAATTCTCCTGCCTTCTGCCCACAACTCGCTAGAATTTAGAAGATTGAGGGGGGATCTTATAGAAACTTACAAAATTCTTAAGGGGTTAGACAGGCTAGATGCAGGAAGATTGTTCCCGATGTTGGGGAAGTCCAGAACAAGGGGTCACAGTTTAAGGATAAGGGGGAAATCTTTTAGGACCGAGATGAGAAAAACATTTTTTACACAGAGAGTGGTGAATCTCTGGAATTCTCTGCCACAGAAGGTAGTTGAGGCCAGTTCATTGGCTATATTTAAGAGGGAGTTAGATGTGGCCCTTGTGGCTAAAGGGATCAGGGGGTATGGAGAGAAGGCAGGTACAGAATACTGAGTTGGATGATCAGCCATGATCATATTGAATGGCGGTGCAGGCTCGAAGGGCCGAATGGCCTACTCTTGCACCTATTTTCTATGTTTCTAACCCCTGACACCCACGCCAACAAACCAATAATCTATCCATCTCTGCAAATATCCATTGCCTTGGCCTCCACATCATCTCTTGGCGTGCAGGTGGGTGATGGGTAATCTTATAGAGGTGTACAAAATCATGCAAGGAATAGATCAGGTAGACACACAGAGTCTCTTGCCCAGAGTAGGGGAATCAAGAACCAGAGGACATAGGTTTAAGGTGAGGGGGACAAAGATTTAATTGGAACCTGAGGGGTAAATGTTTCACAGAATGGGTGGTGGGTGCATGGAACAAGCTGCCAGAGGAGGTAGTTGAGGCCGGGACTATCTCAACATTTAAGAAACATTTAGACAGATCCATGGATGGGATAGGTTTAGAGGGATATGGGCCAAACGCAAGCAGGTGGGACATGTTGGTCAGTGTGGGCAGGTTGGGCCAAGAGGCCTGTTTCCACGCTGTCTCTATGACTCTATCACTCAACACTGTTATCAGGCATCTGAACGATCTTTCCATAACCTAGGGACTGTCCGATTCACCTCTACCCCATTGCTACAATGGACCTCATCCACGGAACAACATTATAACAATATTCAAAAGACACTTGGACAGGTTCATGAGCAGGAAAGGCTTAGGGGGATATGGGCCAAATGCAGGCAGGTGGGACTAGGATAGATGATGCTGCTTGGTTGGCAATGGCAAGTTGGGCCGCAAGGCCTGTTTCCGTGCTGTGTTACTATGACTTTATAACTGATGCGCTATAATGCTGAGATCTATAAGCTGCACTCTGCACATTCTTCTTTGCTCCACCTATTGTACTTGTGTGTGATTTGATTGTATTTATGCATAGTTTTATCTAGTCTGTTTGGATAGCATGCAAAACAAAGATTTTCACTGTGTCTTGGTACATGTGGCCATAATAAACCTAAACCTAATTCTCAATATATATATATATATATATACTAGACTAAGTGGGACCCGTCGGGTCCCAGCATCACACGGGAGGGCTGGTCAACCAATGCAATATTCCACCTCTCAACCTATAGAGAACCAATATGGACACTGTTTGCAAGCATTTTAGAACCAAAAGACACTTTTTGCAAGCATTTTAGAACCAATAGACACTTTTTGCAAGCATTTTAGAACCAATAGTGACACTTTTTGCAAGCATATTAGAACCCAAACACACTTTTTGCAAGCATTTTAGAACCAAAAGACACTTTTTGCAAGCATTTTAGAACCAATAGTGACACTTTTTGCAAGCATCTTAGAACCCAAAGACACTTTTTGCAAGCATTTTAGAACCACATTAAGGGCACTCACTGTTGAGTAGACATGTGTTCAGTGTTATTCACAGCTCAGAGAGACGTGACTCTCTGGCTTCCTCCATCTTGCAGGGACTGAGTGAGGCACACCACTTCCAGGTTTTATAGTCCCCTCCCTCCAGAATGGCGAATTTTAAAAAACATTAATATTTCTCTGATTTTTCATCGATGGGAAAAATCCTCTGGTCCAGGAAGGTGGACGTGGGCTGTGAGCGAGGTGGCCAAAAATGACGGCCGTAGGTGGCGGTGTTCTCTCGGAAATCGCACCACAGTGGGCCAAAAGCGGTCAAGATCAGACTCTTAGTAATATAGATATATATATTCTGCTCTGCCCCACTCCTCAAACCCCTCTTCCTACAGAAGACCAAAAGGAAAACTGCTATTTTAGCAAAACATACCATGTTAGCATGTGTAGGAAGGAACTGCAGATGCTAGTTTAAACCAATGACAGGCACAAAATGCTGGCTATGACAATGCCCAGTAGGTCCCCAGGCATGTTAACATGGTAGACACAAAATGCTGGCGTAACTCAGCGGGACAGGCAGCGTCTCTGGAGAGAAGGAACGGGTGACGTTTCGGGTCGAGACACTGAAGGTCTGAAGAAGGGACATGCTTGGGGACATCGTGAGAGACAAATCTTGCCAAAATATTTCAATATTTTGGCATCTTTTATGTATTTGAATGATATCTGTAATAAGAGCTTTGGATTTCTATTTTGAAATCAGTCACCTAAAAACTATTTGAAGTAACTACAGCTGAAATAAGATTAGAGCAGGGAAATCACTCTCACTGGTGCTATTTTATTTATGTTTAATGTGCAGTATTTAACGGAAGCCGTAACCTATTTACTTTATAATAGATTAGTGAATTAGTTACAACAAGGAACAGAAATCTAAATTGTTTATTGAATACATGCAATAAAACACTTTGCAGGTGCTTTCATGCTCAGAGTTCCGTGGACCCCCACTCACTGGGGACTTGCAAGGCTGAGAAGAACAGGAGCTTAGATGGCTGGCAGGCACTGAATCCGCAATGGTTGTTAATTTTCGAAATACAGCACAAAAAACAAGCCTCTCGGCCCACCAAGTCCACGCTGATCATCGAGTCAAGAGTCAAGAGTGTTTTGTTGTCATATGTCATAAGTGATAGGCACAGAATTAGCCATTTGGCCTATCAAAATGGGCGGCACAGTGGCGCAGCGGTAGAGTTGCTGCCTTACAGTGAATGCAAAGCTGGAGCCCCGAGTTCAATCCTGACTACGGGTGCTTGTCTGTACGGAGTTTGTACGTTCTCCCCGTGACCTGCGTGAGTTTACTCCGAGATCTTTGGTTTCCTCCCACACTCCAAAGATGTACAGGTTTGTAAGTTAATTGGCTTGGTAAATGTAAAAATTGTCCCTAGTGGGTATAGGATAGTGTTAATGTGCGGGGATCCCGAGTCGGCACGGATCCGGTGGGCCGAAAGGGCAAGTTTCTGCACTGTGTCTCTAAACTAGGTCTACTCCAGCATTCAATCATGGCTGATCTATTTCTCCCTCCTAACCCCATTCTCCTGCCTTCTCCCCACAACCCCTCACACCCCTGACATATGTCCCGAAACGAAACAATGACATTCTTACCTGCAGCAGCACAACAGGTATAAAACCATCGAGGAATAGAATCATACTGTGTAGAAACAGGCCCTTTGGCCCAACTTGCCCACACCGGCCAACATGCCCCACCCACACTAGTCCCACCTGCCTGCATTTGTCCCATATCCCTCTAAACCTGTACTATCCATGTACGTGTCTAAATGCTTGTTAAACATTGCGATAGCACCTGCCTCAACTACCTCCTCTGGCTGCTCGATCCATACACCCACCACACTCTGTGCGACAAAGTTACCCCTCAGGCTCCGATTAACTCTTTTCCCCCTCACCTTGCGCCCACAGGGTCATAAGGTCATAAGTGATAAGAGCAGAATTAGGCCATTTGGCACATCAAGTCTACTCCGCCATTCAATCATGGCTGATCTATCTCTCCCTCCTAACCCCATTCTCCAGCCTTCTCCCCATAACCTCTGACACCCGTACTAATCAAGAACTTATCTATCTCTGCCTTAAAAAATATCCATTGACTTGGCTACCACACCCTTCTGTGGCAAAGAATTCCACAAATTCACCACCACGGCTGTGGAAGGCGCCCCTGGGGCACGAAGGCTGAAGGTGGCTGGGCGAGGAGATGGACCACGGGCTCGTGGGTTGATCGGAATGGAGGCTGCCAGCTGCAGCTGGGACGGTGCAAATAGCGCCAAAACCTGGCGACTCTTGCATCTGAACTCAGTGGGCTGCTTCTCTACATTCTGTATTGAATCGGTGTTTGTACTTGTGTATGGCAATAACCTTTCTGAATTGTACGCAAAAATATAATTTTACTTCGGAGCCACGTGAGTGACTACGTGAAGAACCCCGCCAGGACGCATGCGTGTCATATCGCTACACGCATTGCAACGAGTCACAGCAGGGGGAACGACGTTCCCTTAGCGGCAAAATTTGAAAGCCGGGAACAGCAGGTAAGGAGACTCTGCGTTCCTTCCACTTACCTTTCAGGTGGAGACATGGACCAGATCCACGAAGGCTGCGGAAAAGCTGGCGGGGGAGAACCGCGGAGTTGCGGGCAGCCGGCAGCAGCAGCCAAAGGCACGCCAATCTCCCGTAATGGGAACAGCTGTGCCCGAATTCGCTCCCGACTTCACTCCCCCACCGGCCAAGCCGGGCGGGAGAGGTAAGCAAAAACTAACAGGGTCGTTGACTCCGAGGAGTCCGACTCTGAATAGCCGCGAGCGGCCAGTGCCCGTGCGCATTGGAGTCGGTTTGAGCGGCTGGGAGCGGGGGAACAAAGCAGCCGCGACGGCCAGTGCCCGTGAGCATTGGAGCCGGTTGGAGCGGCTGCAGGAGGACCAGCTTCAAGCAGCCGCGACGGCCAGTGCCCGTGAGCGTTGGAGCCGGTTGGAGCGGCTGCAGGAGGACCAGCTTCAAGCAGCCGCGAGTGGCCTATGCCCGAGAGCATAAGAGCCAGTTGGAGCGGCTGCTGGAGGAAATACCCCAAAGTGGCAGGCTCCGGGAGATGGAGGCTAGCCACAGTGGGCAGGTAGTAAGCCCCACAGCAGTACCTCTTGTAGGGCTGCACAGTGTTTCTTCCTCATCAGAGGGGAACACCGAGGGTCATTCCTGGGCTGACTGCAGGAGCTGGAGCAGGAGCGGCTTCAGGAGCAGCCGCAACGGCCAATGCCCATGAGCATTGGAGCCGGGTGGAGTGGCTGCAGGAACTGGAGCAGGAGCGGCCTCAGGAGTAGTGGCTTCAGGAGCAGCCGCGACGGCCAGTGACCATGTGCATTGGAGCCGGTTGGGTGCCCGAGAGCATCGGAACCAGCTGGAGCGGCTGTTGGAGCAGGTAAGTGGCAGGCTCCGGGAGATGGAGACTAGTCACAGGGGGCAGCTAGTAAGTCCTACAGCTGTACCTCTTGTAGGGCTGCACAATGTTCTCCCTCATCAGAGGGGAGTATAGGGGGTCAATTCTGGGCTGAACCTGAACAGGGGTGCAGAACATACCCCTAGTGCACATGGGGTGCAGAAAACCTATTGGAAGACACTTACCATCAGGGAACTGCAAAACACTGAATGTTCCCAGTATCAACCAGTGTATTTGAAAACATGGCAGGGCAGGGACTTGAAACGAAAGAAAGTTCCAAAAGTCCTAACAGCGGGTATTACGGGTTTCGCCCGCACAATAAACAAAAAAGACATGACACTAGATCACCAGGAAGCACTGGCCTTATTTTGCAAACTACCAATACGTGTAAACAGCATTAGGAAGAAGTACCATCCAACCGGCTTTAGACCCTAATTTGCAGGCCTATGAAACCTGGAACCTCCATACCACCAATATTAAAATTTGGAGGCAACTTATCTTAACAGGTAAAGACCTTGACATAGAGGGAAACCCTGGGGCTCATTAAAGCAACGTCTAAAAACTACTTCCTGGGGAATGCGCTAACCCTCAACACAGACCCAACTACAGATCCAGACACCGGCACCTCAACGTCCACGGAGGATGCCGAAAAAGTAACAAACCTATTAATAGTAACCATGGAGGAAGAAGTATAGGGTTATACCATTGAATTATCCAAAACATAATCCTCCAGTTCAGCATATACCGAACTGAATGTTCATGCTTACAGGCAAAGAAATAATCAAAAGCGCATACTGAACTACAGTGCCCAAATAAAAAAGGAGTAATGGAGGACATCCAAGACGAATCACAGGAATTCGTGTCCAAAAATCTTTATCATAAAATAGATGGTGGTTGCCACATCATCATAGATTTGACTAATTTGAATACTTTCGTACTTTATATTCATTACTAGATGGGAACCTTTGTTACTGCAAAGGTATTGATCCTAGGTTACTACATGGCAAGCATCGTATTAAAAAATGCTTGCTATACAGTACCCATTAGAGGTGACCACAGATGTATTTAACACTATGGATCATCTGCGGTTTCACTCTTAACTCAGCTCACATGTCAGTGATTTTGCCTTAAGAAAAGGTTACAGCCTTAATGGAGGCTTGCAGTAAACTAAACCATCCATCAGACTGGTAATAGAATAATTGGCATTATAGTGGCTGTGTTCCAGCCACATAATCGGACCTTTACATTATCAAATTACTGAGCGCAAACATGCGTACACTCAAAAATTATGGGGGTCATTCTGACAGACCAAAGAAGCTACCAACAGAGGCCGTAATGGTACTAAAATGGTGGAAACATAACATTAGGTATTGTTCCTATCCAAACATTAACAGCTACCCGTCTATGGAACTACATACTGATGGGCACTTGGATGGGATGCTACCAATTCCATCTCCAGCTGTGGGGGAGATGGAATGCACAGGAGGCATCATTACAAACGCTGGGCATAAATACCTGGGAAAGTTGAGTGCATTCCATGGCTTTAAGTCATATTGTTCTGGGTTATATCACCAGTATGTTAGACTACTAATTGACAACACCACCGTGGTAGCATATGTCAACCATATGGGTGGAAACATATCGACATCATGTGACTATCTGGCCAACACAATTTGGCAATAGTGTATCCTGAAAGATATTAGGATATCAGCTACCAACTTACCAGGTAAACTGAATTTAGTGGCAGACAACAGGTCACGCTAAATCTATGAAAACACTGTATGGATGTTGGATAAAAAATGTATTGCTGGAATTACAGCACGGTATGGAACACCAGATAACGACCTATTCACATCCATGCTCTCACCAGTTATCGAATTAGGTTCTTGGGAACCTGAACCTGGGGCAGTGGCTACAGATGCATTTTCGCTGCATTGGGGGATTATTTATGCATTCCCTCCTTCTGCCTCATCAGTCGGGGATTTAGGAATAAACAGTAGACTCCACGTCTGGTATTTTGATAGTACCCGATTGGCCTACTCAACCATCGGTCCCGGTGATATCAACATGGTTTTAGAACCATGCATCACCATCCATCATAGACCTAATTAACTGGTTCTTCCCGCAACAAGGGGAGTTATCCATGTCATAATTATATAAACCTATTAATTTATAGAGTTGAAAGCACCTCTACTACACCTGGGACTGACGGACCGAACAGTGGATATTATTTCAGCGGCCCACAGACAGTCCACCAAAAAATCAGTACTTGGTGTCATCAAGAAATGGGAAGTACTGTCACAACAATAAACATCACCCACAGATCTATGAACATCCCGTCTGTTCTGGAATTCCTGGCAAGCCTCCATTACGATGAGAGGCTCAGTCATAGTGCCATCAACTGCGCCAGAAGTGCTCTGTCAACATACCTGGCGCAAGGAACAGAGCGGCATTCTGTTGGGACACACCCTGGTAACCAAACTCATGAGGGGCATTTTAATATTAATCCCCCAAGAACCAGGTACTCCCAAATATGGGATGTGAGCATTGTACTGACCATGTTAAGAAACTGGTCTCCAGCTACAGCTCTGTCCCTACAGAAACTGACTATGAAAACAGTCATGCTGATGGCCTTGGTTACGGCACTAAGGGTCCAGTCACTACAGAAACAAAGGTTGGACAACATGATTATTTCATCTGGAAATTTAACTTTTCACATCAATGAAATAGTCAAACAGAACAGACAGGGGTCAGCAGGCCTAAAAACAGAATTCAGGGCCTACCCGACAGATGGTCGTCTCAGTATTGTAACACACTTACTATTATATATGGAGTATACTAAGATCATCAGAGGGAAAGAAATGTCACTTTAATCAGTTACAAACAGCCACTCAAAACAGTGACAATCCAGACCATCTCTAGATGGCTAAAACAGGTCCTAATAATGGCTGGAGTAGACACTAGCATTTTTAAATCTCACTCCACCAGGGCTGCAGCTACATCGGCAGCTATGAAGTTGGACGTTCCTATGGACCAAATCCTCAAGACAGCAGGATGGTCAACGGAGGAAACTTTCAAACGACTTTATAACAATCCAGTCATTGAACCTGGAACATTTGCAGAAACAAATTTAAGTTCTGTAATATAATTTACCCCATAAATAGGGGCAATAATTGGTGTTAATATTTTTACCGTTGGGTTTCAATATCGTATTGATGTCTAATGATGTTAACTCTATTCTCCCCCAAAAGCAAGGCAGATGTGATGCATGGACTCGTTCCACGGCATGAAATCACAGAGCTTTAAAATCTTCACGTAGTCACTCACGTGACTCCGAAGTAAAATAGTAAGATTAAACGAGAACTTACCAGTTTGAAGTTTGATCTTTATTTTATGAGGAGTAACGTTGAGGGAATACGTGCCCTCCGCTCCCACCCTTGATCATATCCTGAACTGGTATCTCTTCTCTAATCTTACTATGTTTAGTCATTACAGTTATCTGTGATTTCACACCGCTGCTTTGAAGAATGACACGCATGCGTCCTGGCGGGGTTCTTCACGTATTCCCTCAACGTTACTCCTCATAAAATAAAGATCAAACTTCAAACTGGTAAGTTCACGTTTAATCTTACTATTCTCTGCCACAGAAGGTAGTTGAGGCCAGTTCATTGGCTATATTTAAGAGGGAGTTAGATGTGGCCCTTGAGGCTAAAGGGATCAGGGGGTATGGAGAGAAGGCAGGTACAGGATACTGAGTTGGATGATCAGCCATGATCATATTGAATGGCGGTGCAGGCTCGAAGGGCCGAATGGCCTACTCCTGCACCTATTTTCTATGTTTCTATGACAACAAAACCTGTAGATGTACGAGAGCAATTTTCATTTGTTTGTTATATTCATTATCGATTATTAATGATTTCCTAATCTTTCTTCAATTTAATTTAGTTTAGTTTAGTTTAGTTTAGAGGTACGGTGCAGAAACAGGCCCTTTGGCCCACCGAGTCCGTACCAACCAGCGATCCCAGCACACTAACACTATCCTACACACACTCTCGGGTCAATTTGCACTTAGTACACCAGGCCAATTAACCTACAAACCTGCACGTCTTTGGAGTGTGGGAGGGAACCGAAGATCTCGGAGAAAACCCACGCAGGTCACGGGGAGAACGTACAAACTCCGTACAGACGCCACCCATAGTCAGGATCGAACCTGGGTCTCTGGCGATGTAAGGCAGCAACTCTACCGCTGCGCCACCACGCCGTCCAATTGAATTTAAATTTATCTCGCTGTAGCAAGTTGTGACTTTCGGTTTAATAAATCTGGTCTTGTGAAGAGCCAGGTATAAACTACAGTGAAATAAATGAGATCGTCGTGGTTTCACCTCCGCTGATATCCTGCTCCTAAGAGTCTGAAGTTAAGGTCTTGCTGTCCTTAGCTTGAGCCAGTTCTTCCCCGATTAGCAAACTGACCAAATGTTCCCCACTTTGCTCTACATTTATAAGTGTGATTTTCTAAATACAATAACACCAATTTTGCTTCAAGTGTAGATCATTGTACAGAGCATTTTGAAGGATTTCAAGGTGTTGCGGAGATGGTAAAACTGTCAGAGAATAAGTATTCGGTATTCATAGAGACATCGCCTTACAGCTTTGAAACAGGCACTTTGGCCCAACTTGCCCACACCAACCAATATGTCTGATCTATACTAGTTCCACCTGCCTGTGTTTGGCCCATATCCCTCTAAACCTGTCCTATCCATGTACCTGTCTAAATGTTTCTTGAACGTTGCGATAGTACAGATTTTCACACAGAGAGTGGTGAATCTCTGGAACTCTCTGCCACAGAGGGTAGTCGAGGCCATTTCATTGGCTATATTTAAGAGGGAGTTAGATGTGGCCCTTGTGGCTAAGGGGATCAGAGGGTATGGAGAGAAGGCAGGTATGGGATACTGAGTTGGATGATCAGCCATGATCATATTGAATGGCGGTGCAGGCTCGAAGGGCCGAATGGCCTACTCCTGCACCTAATTTCTATGTTTCTATGTTTCTTCCTGCCTCAACTACCTCCTCTGGCAGCTCATTCCATACACCCACCAACGTTTGCATGAAAAAATTACCCCTCAGGTTCTTATTGCATCTTTCCCTCCTCACCTTAAACCAATGTCCTCTGGTTCTCGATTCCCCAACTCTGGGCAAGAGACTCTGTGCGTCTACCCGATCTATTCCTCTCACGATTTTATACCCCTCTATAAGATCAACCCCTCATCCTCCTGCGCTCCAAGGATTAGAATTCCGTCCTCCTCAACCTCCCCCCATAGCTTAGACCATCGAGTCCTGGCAACATCCTCGTAAATCTTCTCTGCACCCTCTCCAGCTCGACAACACTTCTTCTCATAATGTATCCCAAAATTAAATTCAACACATCGACAACATAAAGTCTTTGTTAATCGGTGTTGAGACTTAAAAAGGGTTTCAACATAAAACATCACCTCAAACTTAGTTTAGTTTATTGTCAATTAGAAACATAGAAAATAGGTGCAGGAGGAGGCCATTCGGCCCTTCGAGCCAGCACCGCCATTCACTGTGATCATGGCATGTGATCACTGTACTTCGATATGTACAGTGAAAAGCTGAAAAGTTAAATAGTCAGCAGCAAAACTATACATGATTACGATTGAGCCATCCACAGGGTACAGATCCATGACGAAGGGTGCAGTAGCCATTTAGCTTCACTCAGTATGTTATAACTCTAACCAGTTACCTTTAAATGGGTTTCGGCCCGAAACGTTGCCTATTTCCTTCGCTCCATAGATGCTGCTGCACCCGCTGAGTTTCTCCAGCATTTTTGTCTACCTTCGATTTTCCAGCATCTGCAGTTCCTTCTTAAATACCTTTAAATTTTATCTGCCTGTAATCATGTGGGTGGGATTTATACGAAGTCTGAGGTGTGTTTGCGGCTGGGATTATTGCGCAGAGTTTAGTTTAGTTTGAGGAAGATCGGGGAAGAGACATCATGTTTGTCCTACACGAGCATGACCATGAGTATGATTGAAATGTACTTATACAAGAAGAAGCTAGCATGGATTATCTTATTGTTTGTAGTACTACAATAAAGAAACTATTAATCAAGAGACTGTTTTTGGAAGATTTAGCTTTCGATGGCATTGGATGTCTCGTGGAATAACGTTCAATGCAAAATAAAGTCCAGTCCATGTTTTCCAGAGATGCTGCCTGACCTGTTCAGTTAAGGGCCTGTCCCACCAGCATGTGACTGCATTCGGCTAGCGGGACCTAAAGTGGTCGCATGAGCCGTACGGCCTCGCGGGGCTGGTCCCACTTCGATCGCTGGAGCCGTATGGAGTTGTGCGGGGTTGGTTCCAACATCGCGCAGGGCTCCGAAAAACTGACTGTTGCAGCCGCATTAAGGCCGTATGCAGCGCCTCGATGGGCGTACGCACCGTCTCGACGCCGTACGCAGCGTCGACACCGTACGCAGTGTTTTGACGATGTACGCAGCGTCTTGACGCTGTACGCCTGATGATGATGTCACCGCCCGGACGTGGCGTTGCGCGATGATGTCACCACCCGGACGTGCCGTTGCGCGATGACGTAACCGCCCGACGCCGTGCGACGTCCAAATTCAGTCGGCCCGCCTCCTGCCCAGCTGATTGGTGAGTATGATGTCAGGACCAGCCCTGCACAACTCCATACAGCTCCGCGGTTGGAAGTGGGACTGGCCTCGCTAGGCCGTACGCCTCAAGCCACCATGTTTGGTCGCGCTAGACACATGTAATCGCATGCTGGTGGGACAGGCCCTTAACTCCAGCACTTTGTGTCCCATATGTGTAAATTACAGTGGGAGGAGGAAATGGGAAAGAGGGATAATCGGAATGGCGTCTCACTTAGAAGCTGAAGGAATCGGATAACGAAGAGAACCATTGTATGCGGAGTCCCAATCTCAAAAGGAGATAACAGTGGTATAATCCTAGTTGGACAAGGATTGTAGCAGAATATTCAGAGACAAACCTTGGCCACATTACATTTGAAAGCCCACTCTCTAGAATACAAGTAGGATCCAAGTAGGCAACAACAGCTTTTAGCTGTACCTCACGGGACGTGACAATAAACTGAAACTAAAACTGAAAACTTAGATCACCATCTACATTGGGAAAGCTGGAGTAACTCAGCAGGAGAGGCAGCACCCCTGGAGAAAAGGAATAGGTGATGTTACAGGTCTGAAGAAGGGTCTCGACGCGAAACGTCTCCCATTCCTTTTCTCCAGAGGTACTGTTTGACCAGCTGAGTTACTCCAGCATTTTGTGTCTATCTTCGGTTTAAACCAGCATCTGCAGTTCCTTTCGACACATCTCATCTCCCCCATCTACGTAAATCATTCCTGCCATGTTTGGCCCATATCTCTCCAAACATTTCCTGTCCATATCTGTCCAAATGTCTTTTAAATATTGTTATAGTGCCTGTTTCAACTACCTCCTTTGGCAACCCATTCAAGTACATCCATGAGGATGTGCTGGCTCTGGAGAGGGTCCAGAGGAGGTTTACAAGAATGAGTTGGTTAACCTATGATGAGCGTTTGTCGGCACTGGAGCTGCACTCATTGGAGTTTAGAAGAATGAGGGGGAACCTCATTGAAATACACCAAATAGTGAAAGGATTGGATGTGGAGAGGATGTTTCCACTAGTGGTAGAGTCTAGGACTAGAGGTCATAGCTTCAGAATTAAAGGACGTTCTTTCAGGAAGGAGATGAGGGGGAATTTCGTTTGGTCAGAGGGTGGTGAATCTGTGGGAATTATTTGCCACAGAAGGCTGTGGATGCCAAGTCAATGGATGTTTTTTAAGGCAAAGATAGATAGGTTCAAGACCAAAACAGAGGTCAGAGATCTGGGGAGAAGGTAGAAGAATGGGGTTAGGAGGGAGAGATAGATCAGCCATGATTAAATGGTGGAGTAGACTTGATGGGCCGAATGGTCTAATCCTACTCCTATCACATGATGTTGTGCAAAGCTTAAAATGCTTGCAACCTCTCTATATAGGTTGACAGATAGGAATATTTCATAGCTTTGAAAGATATTGATTTAACCAAGTTATGCAAACCTTTCCTAATACTTATACCTGACACAGCATCATATTTGTAATAAAAAGTAACCACTTACTTAAATTTGTACTTAAACACGTTTAGCACTTTTAAGTGATTTAATTAAACTTGTTCAACAATACTGGATTACTATGGCAAATAGAAATGCAAAGAGGTGCCTCAGGTTATTCAATTGATTCTACTGAAACAATTTAAACCTTGGTATATTTTAATAAAATTCAATACTTCCTGATTCTGAATCCATAATGCAGGCGAAATTGGTATTCCGAGCACCACCAGTCCTTTCTTGTGTGGGAAAGAACTGCAGATGCTGGTTTACACCAAAGATAGACATAAAATGCTGGAGTAACTCAGTGGGACAGGCAGCATCTCTGGAGAGAAGGAAAGGGTGACTTTTTTAGGTCGACCCTTCTTCAGAGTCTCATATTTTGCTTGGGCAGCTTCCAACCTAGTATAATGGATTTTGATCTCTCTAACCAAGTAACCCTTGCTTTCCCTCTCTCTCCATTGTTTATCATCGTCCCCTTTGATCTGTGTTTTCACACCTTACCCTTCCATATCTCTATGTCTCCCTCTCCCCGGGCTCTCAGTCTGAAGAAGGGCCTCGACCCGAAACGTCACTCATTCCTTCTCTCCAGAGATGCTGCCTGATCCGCTGTGTTTTTTTGTGTCTGTCACCTCTCATTGCTTGTTGGTTTGGCTTTGTTGTGATGAGGCTACATGTGCGATGTGCTGTACCTTCATGGTGGCTTCACATTGTGAACATGTAACCCTGAATGTCCATGCGTTATCCTGGACTCTGCAAAAGGAACTACCAAAAATAGAGTCATAGAGTCGTACAGCACGGAAATGGTCCCTTCGGCCCACCTTGCCCATGCCAACCAAGATGCCCCATGCACACTAGTTCCACCAGCCCACATTTGCCCTTAAACCAATAAATCGTTCTTCTCCATGCACCTGCCCACATGGATTTTAAATGCTGTTACAGTGGAGAGTCATAGAGTGATACAGTGTGAAAGCAGGCCCTTTGGCCCAACTTGCCCACACTGGCCAACATGTCCCAACTACACTAGTCCCACCTGCCCATGTTTGATCCATATCCCTCCAAACCTGTCCTATCCATGTACCCGTCCAAAGGTCTTTTAAATGTTGCGATAGTATCTGCATCAACAACCTCCTCTGGCAGATCGTTCCATACAGCCACCATCCTCTGTCTGAGAATGTTGCCACTCAGAATCCTATTAAATCTTTCTCCTCTCGCTTAAACCTGTGTCCTCTGGTTCTGGATTTCCTTATTCTGGGTAAAAGACACACATTCACGCTTTCTATTCCACTCATGATGCTATACTCTTTTATAAAATCATCCCTCAGCCTCTCTCCCTCCAAGGAATAAAGTCCGAGATTGCTCAATCTCTCATAGCTCAGACCCTCAAGTCCTTGCAATATTCTTGGAAATGTTTCCTGTACCCTCTCCAGTTTAACAACATCTTTCCTATAGCTAGACAACCAAAACTGAATAACATGCAGCCTCACCAACGTATTTTACAACTGTAACTTAATACCCTAACTTCTATACTCAGTACCCTGACTGATGAAGGCCAATGTACCAAAAGCCTTTTGGACCATATTATCTACCTGTGACTCGGCCTTTAAGGAAATATGCACCTGCACTCCTAGATTGCTCTGATCTACAACACCACCCAGAGCCCTACCATTTACTGTGTAAATGTGGTGTATCAGGACTTTCATAAAGCCTTTGACAATGTCCCACACAAGAGATTAGTGTGCAAAATTAGAGCACATGGTATTGGGGTTATGGTATTGACATGGATAGAGAACTGGTTGACAGACAGGAAGCAAAGAGTAGGAATTAACGGGTCCTTTTCAGAATGTCAGGCAGTGACTAGTAGGGTGCTGCAAGGCTCAGTGCTGGGAACCCAGTTATTCACAATATATATTAACGATTTAGACAAAGGAATTAAATGTAGCATCTCCAAGTTTGTGAATGACACAAAGCTGGGTGGCAGTGTGAGCTGCGATGAAGATGCACTGAGGGTGACTTGGATAGGTTGGGTGAGTGGGCAGATGCATGGCAGATGCAGTATAATGTGGATAAATGTGAGGTTATCCACTTTGGTGGCAAGAACAAGAAAGCAGATTATTATCTGAATGGTGTCAGATTCAGGAGAAGGGGAGGTGCAACGAGACCTGAGTGTGCTTGTACATCAGGCACTGTAAGTAAGCATGCAAGTACAGCAGACAGTGAAGAAAGCCAATGGCCTTCATTGTGAGAGAATTTGAGTAATGGAGCAAGGAGGTCCTACTGCAGTTGTACAGGGTGCTGGTGAGACCACACCTGGAATATTGTGTGCAGTTCTAGTCTCCTAATTTGAGGAAGGACATTCTTGCTATTGAGGGAGTACAGTGTAGGTTTACTAGGTTAATTCTCGGGATGGTGGGACTAACATATGACGAAAGAATGGATCGACTGGGTTTATATTCACTGGAATTTAGAAGGATGTGAGGGGATCTTATAGAAACATATAAAATTCTTAAGAGGTTAGATAGGCTAGATGCAGGAAAAATGTTCCTGATGTTGGGGGAGTCCAGAACCAGGGGTCACAATTTAAGAATAAGAGGTAGGCCATTTAGGACTGAGATGAGGATTTTTTTCACCAAGAGAGTTGTGAATCTGTGGAATTCTCTGCCACAGAAGGCAGTGGAGGCCAATTCACTGGATGTTTTCAAGAGAGAGTTAGATATAGCTCTTAGGACTAATGGAATCAAGGGCTATGGGGAGAAAGAAGGAACGGGTTATTGATTTTGGATGATCAGCCGTGATCATATTGAATGGCAGTGCTGGTTCAAAGAGCCGAATAGCACACTCTATGTTTCTATGTTTCCATGTGTAGGTCCTGCCCATGTTAGACTTCCCAAAACGCAACACCTCACATTTCTCTGGACCACCTAATCTATCGGCCACATTCAAGGAACTATGTACCTGCACTACTAGATCCCTCTGCTCTACAACACTCCCCATGGCCTCACCATTCTTGTGAATATCCTGCCCTGGTTTGACTTGACGAAATGTGAGTGGTGGGTCTAAGGTCATAAGATCATAAGGAGCAGAATTAGGCCATTCGGCCCATTAAGTCCACACCGCCATTCAATCATGGCTGATCTATCTCTAACCCTATTCTCCCGCCTTCTCCCCATAACCTCTGACACCCGTACTAATTGAGTCTACACACAAGATTAGAATTGTTCAGCCAGATCTGCATACATTGGTGTCTGTCTTGTGCTTCGTACTAATCAAGAATCTATCTATCTCTGCCTTAAATATATCCACTGACTTGACCTTCTGTGGCAAAGAATTCCACAGATTCACCACCCTCAGATTGATGAAATTACATAGAAACATAGAAACATAGAAAATAGGTGCAGGAATAGGACATTCGGCCCTTCGAGCCTGCACCGCCATTCAATATGATCATGGCTGATCCAACTCAGTATCCTGTACCTGCCTTCTCTCCATACACCCTGATCCCTTTAGCCACAAGGGCCACATCTAACTCCCTCTTAAATATAGACAATGAACTGGCCTCAACTACCTTCTGTGGCAGAGAATTCCAGAGATTCGCCACTCTCTGTGTGAAAAATGTTTTTCTCGTCTCGGTCCTAAAAGATTTCCCCCTTATCCTTAAACTGTGATCCCTTGTTCTGGACTTCCCCAACATCGGGAACAATCTTCCTGCATCTAGCCTGTCCAACCCCTTAAGAATTTTATAAGTTTCTATAAGATCCCCCCTCAATCTCCTAAATTCTAGCGAGTACAAGCCGAGTCTATCCAGTCTTTCTTCATATGAAAGTCTTGACATCCCAGGAATCAGTCTGGTGAACCTTCTCTGTACTCCCTCTATGGCAAGAATGTCTTTCCTCAGATTAGGAGACCAAAACTGGATGCAATACTCCAGGTGTGGTCTCACCAAAAACCCTGTACAACTGCAGTAGAACCTCCCTGTTCCTATACTCAAATCCTTTTGCTATGAATGCTAACATACCATTTGCTTTCTAGAAGGCAGGAGAATGGGGTTGAGAGGAAAAGATAAATCAGCCATGATTGAATGGCAGAGTAGACTTGATGGGCCGAATGGCCGAATTCCCTTCTTGTGACTTATGAACCGATGTGTAGGAAAGAACTGCAGATGCTGGTTTAAATCGAAGATAGACACAAAATGCTGGAGTAACTCAGCGGGACAGGCAGCATCTCTGGAGAGAAGGAATGGGTGACGTCTCGGGTCGAGACCCACTTATGAACCTATGGTATTATCATTTAAATAACAAGTAAAAGATCTAATATTTGGTTTGCAGTGTGAGCAGAAGAGCAGCAGAACTAAAGTTGCACCAACTGACTTATTCCACAGTCATTTATTCCTGGCAGCACCTCACACATGACCGGGTTCATTGAACTGAATCTCACAACTTGCCTTGGAGGGATTACATTTTAATTTTGATGGAAAAGGAAATTGTTCAGGATATATAATGGCTGGTGCCGCAACCAGCAGCCATTTGGGGCCCCTACCAATGTCAATTTCTAGATTTCTAACGCCGTATCATAGCCTGCTCTGTGCTCTGTCCCATGGACTTCACGGTGAACAGGGCAGCGGTAGAGTTGCTGCCTTGCAGCGTTAGAGACCGTGATTTGTAATGCCCCTGTCCCACTTAGGAAACCTGAACGGAAACCTCTGGAGACTTTGCGCCCCACCCAAGGTTTCCGTGCGGTTCCCGGAGGTTGCAGGTGGTTGCCGGAGGTTGCAGGTAGTGGAAGCAGGTAGGGAGACTGACAAAAACCTCCGGGAACCTCCGGGAACCGCACGGAAACCTTGGGTGGGGCGCAAAGTATCCAGAGGTTTCCGTTCAGTTTTCCTAAGTGGGACAGGGGCATAAGTTTGCAGATGGCGAAAATGGGTGGTATCACAGATGGCCATGAAGGTTATCAAAAAGTACAATCAATACAACAATTGAATGTGGAGAGGATGTTTCCACCAGTGGGAGAGTCTCAGTTACTTCAGAATTAAAGGATGTTATTTTAAGAAGGGGACGTTTCGTGTTGAGATCCTAGGGCGAAACACCACTTTCCTTTAGGAAGGAGATGAGGAGGAATTTAGAAGATTGAGGGGGGATCTTATAGAAACTTACAAAATTCTTAAGGGGTTGGACAGGCTAGATGCAGGAAGATTGTTCCCGATGTTGGGGAAGTCCAGAACAAGGGGTCACAGTTTAAGGATAAGGGGGAAATCTTTTAGGACCAAGATGAGAAAAACATTTTTCACACAGAGAGTGGTGAGTCTGTGGAATTCTCTGCCACAGAAGGTAGTTGAGGCCAGTTCATTGGCTATATTTAAGAGGGAGTTAGATTTGGCCCTTGTGGCTAAAGCGATCAGGGGGTATGGAGAGAAGGCAGGTACAGGATACTGAGTTGGATGATCAGCCATGATCATATTGAATGGCGGTGAAGGCTCGAAGGACCGAATGGCCTACTCCTGCACCTAATTTCTATGTTTCTATGTTTCTCAATTTCCTTGCTCTGGACAAGAAACTCTGTGCATCAACCCGATCTATTCCTCTCATAATTTTCTACACCTCTATAATGGGCCTGTCCCACTTAGGCGATTTTTAAGGTGACTGCCACACTAGGCAGTCGCCACACAGCCGGCGGGGTGTTGCCTGTATGGTCGTGAGTAGTCTCCTCAGTCACCCGATGGATTTTGAAATGTTCAAAACTTTTCAGCGACAGTCAGCGACCGTGGGCTTGTCGTTGCTTGACTTCTCCTGACGTAGGTGCCGTCCTAGGTTGTCGCCAGGTGCTGACTTCGGTGAATTCCATTGGCGACTACCTACGTCAACCTACGTCAACCGGCGACAGGTACCGGCGACTGAATTGTCTCACAGAGAGTGGTGAGTGTGGAATTCTCTGCCTCAGAGGGCGGTGGAGGCAGATTCTCTGGATGCTTTCAAGAGAGAGCTAGATAGGGCTCTTAAAAATAGCGGAGTCAGGGGATATGGGGAGAAGGCAGGAACGGGGTACTGATTGGGGATGATCAGCCATGATCACATTGAATGGCGGTGCTGGCTCGAAGGGCCGAATGGCCTACTCCTGCACCTATTGTCTATTGTCTATTGTCTTCAGTTGTCGACGACAGGGTCGTAGCTCGTCGCGGGTGGACATAGGTTGACTTCAGTTATCGTAGGTTGCCGTAGGTGGGGTCATAGGTTGTCGTAGGTGGGGTCATAGGTGGACGTGCTAATAGGTCACTGGTTATCGGTAGCTTGCCATAACTTTACGTCGAATAGGTGGTTGGTTGTTGTAGCTTGTCGTGGACATGGTCGAAGGGGGGGGTCCAGTTGCCGGTTTTTTGGCGACCTGCTACAACTATGACAGTTGCCGTCAGTCGCCTAAGTGGGACAGGCCCTTAAGATCGCCCCTCATCCTCCCTGCGCTCCGAAGAATGGAGTCCCAGCCTGCTCAACCTCTCCCTATAACTCAGACCCTCGAGACCTGGCAACATCATTGGTAAATGTCCTGGCCACATCCCAGTTGCCCCATTTCAAAGGAAGCATTTTTGTTAAAGATTTTCGACAGAACGGAAAAAAAAAGAGTTCTGTGGAATGCAGTTCTCCTCATTAATGGAATCACTAATAAAAGGTGTCGGCCACGCAACATATGTCAGGTAAAAGGTATAGGGCAGTGAGAGGTGTTGGCTGGACTTGGTTGGGTGACACCAGCACTGGCTCAATGTGTCAAAAAAGGTGCTGATTTCTAGGACCCAGTGGAAGCCTAGTATTTATAGGCTGCTTCTTAAGCAACTAATTAACTTTTATTGCCCTTCACAATCTATGCCTTTTGAGTTTTAAAGCCTCTATTCACAGCTAAATTAACAATTCCATCTACATTAGATAAACCATTCTCCACATCTCACTGCAGCAGAAGCAGGCTTGCTTGTTGTGAAGGGCAGAGTAGCTGAATACCAGATCTCCTCACAGTTGACAAAGGACTCTGCTGGGTCCCAGTTACGTGCTGGCTACAAACATGGAAACAGGGCACCCGGAGGAAAACCCCACCGGGCGGTCACTGGTAGAACGTACGAACTCCGTACAGACAGCACCTGTAGTCAGGATCGGACCCGGGACTCTGGTTGGGTAACCCACTTAGGAAACCTGAACGGAAACCTCTGGAGACTTTGTGTACCACCCAAAGTTTCCTTGCGGTTCCCGGAGGTTCCCGGAGGTTTTTGTCAGTCTCCCTACCTGCTTCCACTACCTGCAACCTCCGGCAACCACCTGCAACCTCCGGGAACCGCACGGGAAACCTTGGGTGTGGCGCAAAGTCTCCAGAGGTTTCCGTTCAGGTTTCCTAAGTGGGACAGGGGCATAAGGCAGCAACTCTACCGCTGCGCCACCGTGCCGCCCAGGGTGTGCTTTTCTCTATCTAGTCAGTGAGCTGAACCTAAACCTGTTCGATACTTTTGCTTTATCTGTCCCTTCAGCCCTTCAGGGTGGAACAGTGGCACTGCGGATGTGTTGCTGCCTCACAGCGCCAGAGGCACAGGTTCGATCCTGGATACGGGTGCTTGCCCGTACCGAGTTTCCTCCAAGATTTTTCAGTTTCCTCCCCACACTCATTAAAAAAACTGCAACATAGAAAAATATTGCAGGAGTAGGCCATTCGGCCTTTCGAGCCAGCACTGCCATTCAATATGATCATGGCTGATCATCCCCAATCAAAGTCAAAGTCAATTTTATTCATCACATGCTCCCAAAGGTGCAGTGAAATGAATTTGCCAGCAGCGATACACTTAAAATAAGAACACACAATACACAAAATAATTTAACACAAACATCCACCACAGCGTTCTTCACTGTGATGGAAGGCAACAAAGTACAGTCAGTCCTCCTTTCCTGCTCCCCGTTCCTGCTTTCTCCCTATAATCCCTTGATTCCTTTAGCCCTTAGAGCTATATCTAACTCTCTCTTTGAAACATACAGTGAATTGGCTTCCACTGCCTTCTGTGGCAGAGAATTCCACAGATTCACAATTCTCTGGGTGAAAAGTTGTTCCTCATCGAGCCATCCAATGAATAGTTGGAATAGTCTGAAGAAGGGTATCGGCCCGAAACGTTGCTTATTTCCTTCGCTCTATAGATGCTGCCTCACCCGCTGAGTTTCTCCAGCAGTTTTGTCTACCTTCGATTTTCCAGCATCTGCAGTTCCTTCTTGAATAATAGTTGGAATTCCTTCTGCCAACCATTACAGCAATATAAAAAAGTGTGCATTAAAACCAGAAGCGGCGCAGCGGTAGATTTGCTGCCTTACAGCGCCAGAGACCTGGGTTCGATCCTGGCCATGGGTGCTGTCTGTATGGAGTTTGCACGTTCTCCCCGTGACCTGCCTGGGTTTTCTCCGAGATCTTCGGTTTCCTCCCACACTCCAAAGACGTACAGGTTTGTAGATTAATTGGCTTTGCTGTAAATGCAAAATTGTCCCTAGTATGTGTCAGATTGTGTTAACGTGTGGGGATCACTGGTCAGCATGGACTCGGTGGGCCGAAGGGCCTCTTATTTATTTATTTATTTAACCTTTATTTAACCAGGAGAAGTCTCATTGAGATTAAAAATCTCTTTTACAAGAGAGTCCTGGCCAAGACAGGCAGCAGCACAGTTCCACAGTTACAGACAATAATTTAAAAACAACAGAGAACATATAAATAGAGTCACAGTCAGAACATCATCAAACAAAGCATGTACAGACAGAAGAGCCCGCTTCAACATCATTAAGAAGGGATTTAAATCTGTTTATAGAAACCAGCTCCTTAAGTTTCAGTTCATTCTGCAGCTGGTTCCATGCGAAGGGAGCAGCATAACTAAATGCCCTTTTCCCCAGTTCAGTACGGACTTTAGGTACAGTTAGTAAGAACAAGTCCTCAGAGCGGAGCTGATAAGTTCCTGTGCTTTTTCGAATTACATACTTCTGCAGGTATGAAGGAAGAACACCGAGGATAGTCTTATAAATAAGGATATGCCAATGATGGAGTCTGCGGGTGGACAGGGCAAACCATCCAACTTGAGCATACAAAGAGCAGTGGTGCGTGAGGGTTTTAAAATTAGTAACAAATCTCAGTGCTCCGTGGTAGACCGTGTCCAAAGACTGTAGGCATTTTGAAGATGCATTCATATATAAAACATCGCCATAGTCCAACACAGACATAAACGTTGCACCAACAAGTCTTTTTTTGGCTTCAAAAGAAAAACAAGATTTGTTTCTAAAGTAAAAACCTAATTTTATCTTTAGTTTTTTCACAAGTTGTTGGATATGAGGTTTAAAAGAGAGAGAATCGTCAATTATAATTCCCAGATATTTATATTGAGACACAGATTCAATCACAGAGCCCTGCAAAGTGGTGATAGGAGGGAGGTCTGAGGGCTTTGATTTAGCTTTAGTGAACAGCATGAGCTTTGTCTTGTCAGCATTTAAAACAAGTTTTAAATCACACAGGTTACGTTGCACAGTGTTAAAAGCAGTTTGGAGCTGACAGAGAGCCAGATTTGGGGTAGACGCAGAGCAATATATCACTGTGTCGTCAGCATAAAAGTGAAAATTTGCGTTCGGAGCTTTATGATCTAGGCTATTAATATAAATAGTAAATAATAAAGGTCCTAGAACCGATCCCTGTGGCACACCCTTGGATACATTAAGAGAACTAGAAGTAATACCTTCTGCTCGCACACACTGGGATCTGCCTGATAGATAGTTTTTAAACCAACAGACGGCTTGATCAGACAAACCGATGCTGCATGGTGTATCTCGATACGAAGAATCTAAACCAAACTGAATCCCAAAGAGGTGAAGGTTTGTAGGTTGTGTAAGAAGGAACTTCAGATGCCGGTTTACACTAAAGGTAGACACAAAATGCTGGTGTAACTCAGCGGGACAGGCAGCATCGCTGGAGAGAAGGAATGGGTGACGTTTCAGGTCGAGACCCTTCTGATCTGGCCTAAAAGACTGTAAATTTCACGTGCAGAGATATCAAATTAAAATATATAATAACTGCTCAACGTGTAAGAAAATAATGAAGGAAAGAATAGGTCTTGAGAATGACTAAATCGTTAGCATGTGTTTGCAGGCAAGGGATGTGAGTAAGGTTCTTGTGCTTCCTTTCACAAGAGGACAAGGCATTGGGAATGCTGCTGATTTTTAAATTAAAGCTAACGAGCCTGAAATATTGGACCGCTCAACATATCAAAAATATTAAGGGCTTCATCACCTTTGAAAATGGATAAATGGTAGCGTACCTTGGATAGGTGGCACGGTGGTGCTGAGGTAGATTTGCTGCGTTACAGCAACAGAGACCCAGGTTCCATCCTGACCAATGTTCCCTCTAATTTTTAGTAGTTCCTGTGCGCAGAAATCTTGTATTGTGCATTTTTTTCTGATGTTACAAATGTGTGTGTGCACTGAATTCTTATGCAAATATGAACCTGACATTGTTTCACGACAACAGGTGCTGTCTGTACGGAGTCTGCACGCTCTCCCCATGACCTGCTTGGGTTTTCTCCGAGATCTTCAAATTCTCCCTCCCACTCCAAAGCTGCGCAGGTCTGTAGGTCATTTGGCTTTGTTGTAAATGTAAAATTGGCCCTTGTGTGTGTGTAGGATTGTGTTAATTTGAAGGGATCACTGGTCGGTGCGGACATGGTGGGCTGACGGGCTGTTTCCATGCTATATCTCTAGACTAAACTAAATTCAACCAAGCTAAACCATCATCATCTGCAGTCACTCAAAACGAGTATGACTCTCCTCTCCTCTCCTCTCCATAGGGTCGGCTACGTGAGTCTGCAGATGTGTGTAGAGGCCGATCCGCGATCCACACACCTTGGTGCAACGTGTGCAGTGGAGACTGGCGGTGGTTGGTAGTCGTCGAGCCCCCTTCTCTCTCTGTCTCCTTACGGTGCTGTCGCTTTGTCTCTGCGACACGGCGTAGTTCCATTTCGTGACGTGCAGCTCCTTCCTGCGCGGATTACCTCCAGGAACACCTGTCCAGTGCAATGTGTGCTCCCAGTTGCTCGATGTGATGTGGAATTTCTTCAGACTGTTTGTGATGTTGTCCTTGAAGCGTTACTTTGGCCCGCCGGGGGCTCACCAACCTTCCTTCAATTGAGAGTACAATACAATACAATACAATTCAATTTATTGTCATTTGGACCCCTTGAGGTCCAAACGAAATGTCGTTTCTGCAGCCATACATTACAAAACAAAAAGACCCGAGACACAACACCGTTTACACAAACATCCATCACATTGCTGTGATGGAAGGCAAAAAAAACTTATCTCTCCACTGCACTCTCCCCCCCCGATGTCAGAGTCGGAGTCAAAGTCAAAGCCCCCGGCTGGCGATGGCGATTGTCCCGCGGCCATTAAAGCCACGCCGGGTGATGCAAGGTCGCGCACCGGGTCTTGGTGTTAGAGCCCCCGGCGTGCGATCGCAGAGTCCCGCGGCCATTCCAAGCCGCGCGGGGCGATGGTGTAAGGCCCCGCTCAGGTAATCTTCAACCCCGCAACTTGGGCGGGAGAAGTCGCCGTTGCGGAAGCCCCGAAAAGCGGTCTCCCAGCAGGGACCCGCGGGCTCCCGGTGCCGCCGTCCGCCAAACCCGCAGTTGCAGCCTCCGAACCTCCGGGGGTCGGGTGGCAGCAGTGCTCAACCACAGCTCCACCCGCTCTGGACTCGGACAGCCCCGTGACGGTGAGTAGTCGGCAGCTCCGCAGCTGGAACCCCAGGTCGTTCCTGTTGAAGGCCGCTCCACGTTGCAGCCCCAACGACAACGGAGACCCGACAAAGAAAAGGTCGGGTCTCCCGTGCAGGGGAAAGATTTTAAAGTTACCCCCTCCCCCCCACACCACACCCACCCCCCCCCCCACACACATACCCCAACAAAAAAAATAACAAAAACTACATAAAAAGGAGACAAAAAATAATAAAACACAGACGGACTGCAGAGGCCACTGCTGACGAGAGTCGCGCCGCCCACCGAAGTACAGGATTTGTTTAGGGAGACGTGCGTTGGGCATGCGGATGACATGGCCAGTCCATCGAAGTTGGTGCTGCATTATTGTGGTGGTGATGCTAGTCATGTTGGCTTCCTCCAAAACGCGGATATTGGTGCGTTAGTCCTCCCAGCCGATCCTCAGAATCTTTTGTAAGGATCTTAGAAGGTATTGTTCCAGGGCTCTCAGGTGCCTGCTCCAGGTGGTCCTACCATCAGACATCAATGAAAAACATCCCAGGAACGAAAGGAAATTTCAGAGGTGCTGCCTAAAATTATCCCTCGCCAACAGAACAGTACTAAAGGATTGAAAGTTCAACATGAAGACTAAAAAAAATTGGGGAAGAGAGAGTTCTACTTTGGTGGTAGGATTGAGATTGGACCCAATTCTGTGGAATATTGTGGAATAAATCTTAATTTAGAAAGCCATAGATTAATCAGGGGCAGTCAGCATGGTTTATTAAGATAGTGTTGTGATTTATTAAGGGAAGGTAGTATCTGACCAACTTCATTATATTTTTTTAAAGAATGAGGTAACAGGGAGGCGATGAGCAAAGTGCATTTGTCATAGTTAGGGCTTGTGAGGTTACTACTGGTCACCAATACATCAATGTATAACTGTCTGAGTTCCAGTTAAGGACATCCAGTTCAATCCTTCGTTTACGTTTAGGTCTCGGCTTATTCTTGTCACATATACCAAGGTACAATGAAAAGCTTTGTGTGCTATCCAAACAGATCAAGTACATCATACATAGATACAATCAAGTTAAACTCAAGTACTCACCGTGGCGCAGCACCAGTGACCCAGTTTCGATCCTGGGTTCCTATTAAATCTTCCCTCCCCCCATCCCCCCCCCCTCCCCCACCTTAATCTTATTTCCTCTGGATCTCAATTCCCCTAATCTGGGCAAGAGGTTGTATTCCTCTCACAGTTTTGTACACCTCTATAAAATCACCCCTCCTCCTCCTCCTGCGCTGCAAGGAATAGTGTGTCCAAACCCTTAATAATCTTATATGTTTCAATAAGATATCCTCTCATCCTTCTAAATTCCAGAGTATACAATCCCAGCCGCTCCACTCTCTCAGCATATGACAGTCCCGCCATCCCGGGAACTAACCTCATGAACCTACGCTGCACTCCCTCAATAGCAAGAATGTCCTTCTTCAAATTTGGAGACCAAAACTGCACACAATACTCTGACATGACTGTAATCAAAGAAATGATCACAGTTGGGCCTTGTACTTCTAGAAAGCCTGGCCAACTATTATTGAGCTGAGCTACCAATTTGCCCTGAACATATCAAGGATTTTAATTTCATCCTCAGGGAATTCATAGCATAAGAGATACATTTAGATTAATTTACATCAGCCACTGCAATTTAGCTTCATGCAATAATATAACAATAGCTTAAATTGATACAGGCAGTTTTAACATGGTAATGAGTCTCGAGGAGTGGCAGCAAACATAATTTGACTTCAGGGATACACAAGGAGGCATTATCTCAAATAAATAGATTTTAAGGAAGAACTTTGAGGAAAATGAAACCAATCTTCAAGAGTCAAGAAAGTCATAGTCATGCAGTGTGGATGCAGGCCCTTTGGCCCAACTTGCTCACACCGACCAACATGCCCCATCTACACTAGTCCCAACTTCCCACACTTGGCCAATAACTCTCAAAACCTATCCTATCTGTCCAAATGTCTCTTAATTGTTATGATAGTCCCTGCCTCAACTACCTCCTCCGGCAGCCTGTTCCATACACCCACCACCCTTTGTGTAATAGGGTTACCCCTCAGATTCCCATTAATTCTTTCCCCCCGCCTCACACCTTAAACCTATAACCATATAACCATATAACAATTACAGCACGGAAACAGGCCATCCTGGCCCTACAAGTCCGTGCCGAACACTTATTTTCCCCTAGTCCCATCTACCTGCACTCGGACCATAACCCTCCATTCCTTTCCCTTCCAATTTATTTAAAAAAAATAAAATCGAACCTGCCTCCACCACTTCCACTGGAAGCTCATTCCACACAGCTACCATTCTCTGAGTAAAGAAGTTCCCCCTCATGTTACCCCTAAACTTCTGTCCCTTAATTCTGATGTCCTCTTGTTTGAATCTTCCCTACTCTCAATGGGAAAAGCTTATCCACGTCAACTCGGTCTATCCCTCTCATCATTTTAAAGACCTCTATCAAGTCCCCCCTTAACCTTCTGCGCTCCAAAGAATAAAGACCTAACTTGTTCAACCTTTCTCTGTAACTTAGTTGCTGAAACCCAGGCAACATTCTAGTAAAGCTCCTCTGTACTCTCTCTATTTTGTTGACATCCTTCCTATAATTAGGCGACCAAAATTGTACACCATACTCCAGAATTGGCCTCACCAATGCCTTGTACAATTTTAACATTACATCCCAACTTCTATACTCAATGGTCTGATTTATAAAGGCTAGCACACCAAAAGCTTTCTTTACCACCCTATCTACATGAGATTCCACCTTCAGGGAACTATGCACAGTTATTCCTAGATCCCTCTGTTCAACTGCATTCCTCAATTCGCTACCATTTACCATGTACGTCCTATTTTGATTTGTCCTGCCACGATGTAGCACCTCACACTTATCAGCATTAAACTCCATCTGCCATGTTTCAGCCCATTCTTCCAAATGGCCTAAATCTCTCTGTAGACTTTGGAAATCTACTTCATTATCCACAACACCCCCTATCTTAGTATCATCTGCATACTATGTTCTCTGGTTCTCGATTCCGTAATAAGTACTGATGATGGATCAATGGAATTCTTACTTGCAGCAGTGGAATAGGCCTGTAAACATAATACATACAGGTAAAACATCTTCAGTGAAAATACCTTGTACAAAACATTATTCCCATATCATGTATCTGTACACTATAAATGGTTTGATTGTAATCATGTGTTGTCTTTCCGCTGACTGGTTAGCATGCAACAAAAGCTTTTCACTGTACCTCAATACATGTGACAATGAACTAAACAAAACTAAACTAAAATTCAATGAATTGATAATCCCCAATTTTATTAGGCCGACCATGGGTGTCTCCAGGGTGTTATTCCCTATATGGAGGACGCCTGTGCGTGACTTTGTTTAACGTGGGCAGACTGCTGCACACACAGCCACCACACGGTACTTGACAGATCTGGGTCAGGATCCAGTGGCATGGAGTTCAAGACGACCGGAGACCCTTTTCCACTGCAGCCTTCATCCGCCTTCCCAGCTGTTGTGACGCTCCACTAATGTCAACACTAATATCAAGATGGCGGATGTGCGGGAGTGGGCGCCGTCTGTGTATGGCAGCCTGCCCGCAGTCCGTCTCTTCACCTTTTTTTTTATTTTAAGTCCTGTCCAAAATGTTAGTGGAGGTCTTTTATGTGGTCGGTGGGGGGGGGGAGGGGGAAACTTTAATTCTTAGTCCCCTACCTGGTCGGAGAGGCAGCATCCCTCCGAGCTGCTTCTTCGCCCCGCCCTCGCGGCCTACCATCGAGAATGGAGCGGCGTTTCCTGTCGGGACCAGCCGGGACTACAGCTTCGGCGGCGGCGCAACGCAAGGACACCATCACGGAGCGGAGCCACAGAGCGGGCGATGCCTTGCCGGGTCGCCGTGCGGTAAGCTCCGGAGCGCTGTGGCCGTCGATCCAAACATCGCGGAGCTGGGGCTGCGGGCGTCCGGCCGCGGGCGGCGCTGGATTTGGAGCGCCGCGGAGCCAGGGATCGAGTTCGCCGGGGTCGGCACGGCCTGAAGTCTACGAGTGCGGGGAGGAGGCAGCCGCTCCAGACTTTCCAAGCCGCTTGAGGAATTGTTTCACCCGACGCCAGTGTTCCATCTTCACGGCAAGAGGGCCCTGAAAATCATCGGACTGGCTGCAAGGCCACAAATGGGCCCCGACCTCGGGTGTTTCAGAGGAAGAGGACTTAACTTTCTGGTGCCTTTCCCCACAGTGGACATTTTTGATTCTGCTGTGGGGGGACGTTTGTGTTGAACTCTATAATGTGTTGTGTCCATTTTCTTTCTTTCTTTATTTTTAACCTTTTTCTATGGTTTGTATGTAAATTTATTATTTAATTTATGTAAAGCACTTTGGTGTCAATGCAAGTTGACTTAAAATGTGCTATATAAATAAAGCAATAATAATAATAATAATAATAACAGTGCTATAAAGCATCACGTAAACTGCAGTAACTTGCTCAACAATGTCCAGTTTGAATATCGATGTTGGGGGAGTCCAGAACCAGGGGCCACAGTTTAAGAATAAGGGGTAAGCCATTTAGAACGGAGATGAGAAAACACCTTTTCACACAGAGAGTTGTGAGTCTGTGAAATTCTCTGCCTCAGAGGGCGGTGGAGGCGGGTTCTCTGGATACTTTCAAGAGAGAGCTAGATAGGGCTCTTAAAAATAGCGGAGTCAGGGGATATGGGGAGAAGGCAGGAACGGGGTTTTGATTGGGGATGATCAGCCATGATCACATTGAATGGCGGTGCTGGCTCGAAGGGCCGAATGGCCTACTCCTGCACCGTTTGTATATTATCAGCCATCATCCTACGCCTGTTCCACCGTTGAGGTCTTGGTTGGATTGCTCTTTGTCGGAGAACCCCTCAACCTCACCGCCATGGGTGACCCTACCAGCAGCATAGCTCCAGACGGCATCGCTCTCAGGATCTCAGGTCCAGACAAGCGTCTCCACCACGACAAGGTGAAAGTCCATGGAGAAATGGATTGTCACCAATACTAGTGCAAAAACTCATTAGTGCACCCAAAGACAGTTCATAGTTCATTGCAGAGTTTAGTGTTGTGTAGCGTTCAAGAGCCTGATGGTTGTTGGGAAGAAGCTATTCTTGAACCAGCTGGTCATGGTCTTCAGACTCCTGTACCTTCTTTCCGATGGTGCGAGTAAAATGAGAGCATGGCCATGGTGGTCCTTTGATGATACTGGCTGCCATTTTGAGGCAGCGTCTCCTTTCGATCCCTTCACTGGTACAAAGTCGGAGAATCGATGGTGTTAATGGGCACAAGAGAGCGAATAAATTGCAGGGGAATAAGTTAGTTGATGGTATTGACAGCCGACACGGTGGCACAGCGGAAGAGTTGCTGCCTTGCAGCGCCAGACACCCGGGTTCGTTCCCGACCTCAGGTGCTGCCTGCACAGAGTTTGTGCATTCTCCCCGTGACCTGCCTGGGTTTTCTCCAAGATCTTCGGTTTCCTCCCACACTCCAAAGATGTACAGGTTTGTTGATGAATTGGCTTTGTATAAATGTAAATTGTCCCTAGTGTGTGCAGGATAGTGTTAGTGCGCAGGGATAGTAAGATTAAACGAGAACTTACCAGTTTGAAGTTTGATCTGTATTTTATGAGGAGTTACGATGAGGGATTATGTGAAGAACCCCGTTTCCAACGCATGCGTGTCATTCTTCAAAGCAGCGGTGTGAGGTCACAGAAAACTATAATGACCTAACATAGTAAGATTATTAAAGAGATACCAGTTTTTGATATGATCATAGGAGGGTGGGAGCGGAGGGCACGTAATCCCTCATCGTAACTCCTCATAAAATACAGATCAAACTTCAAACTGGTAAGCTCTCGTTTAATCTTACTATTTTACTTCGGAGTCACGTGAGTGACTACGTGAAGATTTCAAAGCTCTGTGACCTCATGCCGTGGAACGAGTCCATTCTTCACAACTGCCTTGGGTATTGGGAGAAAGTATCATTAGCAATTTTAAACACACTCATACAAAGACTTGTGTGATATAACGAAAAATAAATTTATTAAATTGAAATCATAGCCCTGTAACCTTTCGGGCAAATTATATTATTGAACGTAAAATGCTTTCAGAAAACGATGATGGCTCCAAAACTGGTTTGTTATAAAACCTTTGGAAAATCCTTTCCGATGACCATCCTGCCATTCTGAGGATTTGGTCTGTTGGCACCTCCAGAATTTTTGCTGCGGATGTTGCTGCAGCCCTGGTGGAATGAGATTTAAAAACATTAGTGTCTATTCCTGCCATCTTTAGGACATATTTGAGCCACCTTGAGATAGTTTGGGTCGTGACCTTTTTGTGCTGTTCCTTGTAAGAAATTAACAGAGCCATTTCCTGACCTCGAATGCTCTTAGTATATTCCATGTATAATTGGATATGTCTAGCTATACACACGCATGCGTTGGAAGCGGGGTTCTTCACGTAGTCACTCACGTGACTCCGAAGTAAAATCACTGGTCGGTGTGTACTAGGTGGGCTGAGAGGCCTGTTTCCGTGCTGTATCTGAAGACTACCAGCATTGACTTGATGGGCAGAATGGCCTCTCTCTATATTGAGAGGAATGATGAGCAAGCCGTATGGAACATGATTGAAAATGCAATAAGGAAGGCAAAGCAGTGAAAACTAAAGTGCAAAACGTCACACCAGTTCCTAAGCAAAAATTACTTATTGACTCATACAAGGAGGAATCAGAGCAGGCTTTCCACTGATTATTTATAATTACAGTTTCGCAAAACAAAACCATTTCACCTCATTTTATTATTCTTTGCACAACAAGAAGCAGGTGATTACATTTAGCTCAGGAAATTGAAGTGGCTCTACTTTTACCCATCAAATTCTAATGAGCCAGTCAGAATGAATAACAGTGGAGCTGGTGGCTTGATTACTTTCAAGCAAGTCCGATTTCAGGGCCCCTCGGGTATTGGCCAGGCATCCCACCGCTCCTGCAGAGAGTCTGACCCTTACGCAGAGAGCTAATGAAGGGAATTTAAAAAGCAGGAGTCTGTTGTTGCTCACAGGTGATGTGATTTGATAGAACCAGCCTGTGTAGACAGTCAAGAAAAGGTTATTTCAAAGCACCCAGGTTTTTGACTGCTGGGGAAAACCGGTAAGAGACGTTATCAATGGACATGTGAAGTGAAGTGTTCCCAATATTACATTCTATTCCCCTTGCATATTCTGCATTGTTTAATGCTTCATTCAGAGTGGGATAGCAGCTTGTGCCCAGTCATTCAAGAAATCACTATATTTGATTAGTATCTTAGATGTGACACATTTTCGGCTCTGCGTCAACACCAAAGGTATCAACAATATTCAGTCGGCAGGTCCCAGTCTGACTGAAACCGACTGGTGTGACACGGTGGGCATGTCGGTGAATGAGAGAGAAACACACTCCAGATCAGCAGGAGGCCAGGCTTTTAAAGTGCTGAATATATACGGTATGCGTATGTCCAGGACACTACAAATTCACTGCGGTCTTATTAGCGTTTCGAGAGCTGGCATTTGCAGAATCATACAGCGTGGAAACAGGCCCTTCATCCCAACTTGCCCACACTGGCCAACATGCCCCATCTACGCTAGTCCCACATGCCTGTGCTTTGCCCATAGCCCTCTAAACCTGTCATAGTCATAGAGTGATGCAGTGTGGAAACAGGCCATTCGGTCCAACTCGCCCACACCGGCAACAATATCCCAGCTACACTAGTCCCACTTGCCGGCGCTTGGTCCATAACCCACCAAACCTGTCCTTTCCATGTACCTGTCGAACTGTTTCTTAAACAATGGGATAGTCCCAGCCTCAACTACCTCCTCTGGCAGCTTGATCCATACACCCAGCACCCTCTGTGTGAAAAAGTTACCCCTGGGATTCCTGTTAAATCTTTTTCCTTCACCTTGAACCTATGCCCTATCCTATGCACCTGTCCAAATGTCTTTTAAACATTATGATAGTCCCAGCCTCAACTACCTCCTCCGGAAGCTTGTTCCATACACCCACCACCATTTGTGTAAAAAAGGGATATCCCTCAGGATCCTATTTACCCCCTCACCTTAAATCTATGTCCTCTGGTTCTTAATTATTCTGCTCTGGGCAAACCCAATCTAGTGAGACCACACCTGGAGTATTGTGTGCAGTTTTGATCTCCAAATTTGAGGAAGGGCATTCTTGCTATTGAGGGAGCGCAGCGTAGGTTCACAAGGTTTTATCTCTCTTCGATTTAAACCAGCATCTGCCGTTTCATCCCACACGTGGCAATGAGAGTTGTTGGCACGTATTGAGTGTGAAAGCTGGACTGTTACACCGTACAACCACTGGTGAAGTCGCATTTGTAGTATTGTGTTCAGGCTTGGGTATCTGACAAGAAGGATGTCATTCAGCTTGAAAGTGTGCGGAGAAGATTTACGAGGTTATTGCCAAGGCTCAAGGGCCTGAACTATGTTGAGAGGTTGGGCGGGCTAGGACTTTATAGAGGTGTATAAAATCAGTTAAGGGCCTGTCCCACTTTCCCGAGTTAATCACGAATTCTCCCCCTAGTTTTCAAACTCGCAGAATGTTCGTAACGAGTCCGTAGGAGTACATAGGAGTCCGTGGATATATCGTAGCAGCTCGTTATGACAGCCGTAGGTACTCGGGCTATTTTTTTTACGCGTGGACATTTTTCAACAAACTGGAAAAACGTCCCGACTTACCTGATGCCCCGACTTACCTACGGCTGGCAAAAGGAGCCGCTACGATATATCCACGGCCTCCTGTAGCCTCGTTACGAACATTCTGCGTGTTTGAAAACTCGGGAGAATTCGTGAATAACTCGGGGGAATTCGAAAAAGTGGGACAGGCCCTTTAGAAACAGTAACAGTGATGGACTCAAAGTGCTGGATTAACCTAGCAGGTCAAGCAGCATCCCTGGAGAACATGGATAGGTGACATTTCAGATCGGGACCCTTCTTCAGACATGTGTGAAGGGACCCGACCCACTTAGTTACTTCAGCATTTTGTGTCTTTCTCTTTCAAATATCTTCCCAAACACTCAATTCAGTTACTCTGTTCTTTTACATTAATATTTTTTGCACCACTCGTACTTTGCAGTACAATTTTACACAAGTCTGCAGCTTTGTACATATTATTGTATTTATCACTGCATGTATACTGTTTACTCTGTGATTTTCATTTTATCTTTATTTATTTGTTGTGCTATTGCATTAATGAGCTTGTAAAAAATAATTTCATTGTTCTGATGCCAGTACAAATCACAGTACAAACACTCGACTTGTTAACAAGTAATTTAATAACTATTTACTGCAATCTAATTTTCATTTTCTTCACCAAGGTGAAGGGGGAAAGATTTAATAGGAATCTGAGGGTTAACTTTTTCACACTCATAGACGTGTCCCACGGTACGAGTTCATTCCAAGAGCTCTCCCGATTAAAAAAAACAAAACAAACTCGTGGTAAGCACGGAGAATGAACGTAGCCGGTACATCGGAGCTCGGGGACATCTCTTTGGGGCTCGTAACGCTAACGGCAGGTACCCGGGAAGACTCGCTAACGGCAGGTACGCTCTGGAAGCCTCGTGAAGATTTTTCAACATGTTGAAAAATGTCCACGAGAGCCCCGAGTACCGACGAGTGGCCATTAACGTAAATCTCTGAGTTCGAATCAGGGCAAACTCGGGAGAGCTCTGGGAATGAACTCGTACAGTGCGACAGAGCTTTCGGGGTGGTGGGTGTATGGAGCGAGCCGCCAGAGGAGATAGTTGTGGCAGGGAGAGTATCCCAACTTTTAATGGTATACCAGACCAAGTGGGACCCGCTGGGTCCCTGTCACATGGGAGGCCTGGTCTCCCAAAGCAACCCATTCCCCCAACGCAATATTCCACCACTCACCCATACGCTGAATCTGAACTAGAATCTGAACCATCATCAAGTATGCAGATGATACAACGGTGATTGGCCTCATCAGCAACAACGATGAGTCGGCCTATAGGGAAGAGGTCCAGCTACTAGCAGCATGGTGCGCTGACAACAATCTGGCCCTTAACTCCAAGAAGACCAAGGAGCTCATTGTAGACTTCAGGAAGTCTAGGGGCGGCACGCACACTCCCATCCACATTAACGGGACGGAGGTGGAACGTGTTTCCAGCTTCAGGTTCCTGGGGGTCAACATCTCCGATGACCTCTCTTGGACCCACAATACCTCAACTCTGGTCAAGAAGGCTCACCAGCGTCTCTTCTTCCTGAGGAGACTGAAGAAGGTCCATCTGTCTCCTCAGATCCTGGTGAACTTCTACCGCTGCACCATCGAGAGCATCCTTACCAACTGTATCACAGTATGGTATGGCAACTGCTCTGTCTCCGACCGGAAGGCACTGCAGACGGTGGTGAAAATTGCCCAACGCATCACCGGTTCCTCGCTCCCCTCCATTGAGTCTGTCCAAAGCAAGCGTTGGCTGCGGAGGGCGCTCAGCATCGCCAAGGACTGCTCTCACCCCAACCATGGACTGTTTACCCTCCTACCATCCGGGAGGCGCTACAGGTCTCTCCGTTGCCGGACCAGCAGGTCCAGGAACAGCTTCTTCCCTGTGGCTGTTACATTACTTAACTCTGCACCTCGGTGACTGCCAATCATCCCCCCCCCCCCCCCCGGACACTCCTCCCACCAGGGGAAAAAAAAAATACTATGACTGTATGCACGTAAATATATTTATTTATTGCTCGTATTTATGTTGCTCTTCTAGGGAGATGCTAACTGCATTTCGTTGTCTCTGTACTGTACACTGCACAATGACAATAAAGTTGAATCTGAATCTGAATCTGAATCTGAATTGCAGTTAGAGTCATAGATAGGGAGCTAGAGTCATATTGCTTGGAAACAGGCCCTTTGGCCCAACTTGCCCACAGCGACCAACATGCCCCATCTCAAGCAGTCCCACCTGCTGTGTTTCATAATCATAACCATAGCCAAATATGCTTCGCAACATACAAGGAATTTGATTTGGCCCATATCCCTCTAAACCTTTCCTATCCATGTACCCTGTAGGAAGGAACTGCAGATGCTGGTTTAAACCGATGATACTGGAGTAACACGGCGGGGGGCAGGCAGCATATTTGGACAGAAGGAATGAATGGGTGACATTTTGGGTCGAGACCCTTCTTCAGGCTGTAAGTCACGGGACAGGGAAACGAGAGATATAGACGATGATGTAGAGAGATATAGAACGGAGGGAGATGGAGGGCAGGGGGAATCACAGAGGGGGAGCAGTGAGAGAGGATGTGGCAGATCTCTCGTCGAGAGAGGAGGAAATTATGTTTCCACTAGAGGGAGTGTCTGGGACTAGAGGGCACAGCCTCAGAATAAAAGGACATATTTTCAGAAAGCAGATGAGGAGGAATTTCTTTAGTTAGAGGGTGGTGAATCTGTGGAATTCATTGCCACAGAAGGCTGTGGAGGTTAAGTCAATGGATATTTTTAAGCAAAGATAGATAGCTTCTTGATTAGTATGGGTGTCAGGGGTTATGGGGAGAAGGCAGAAGAATGGGGTTGAGAGGGAAAGATAGATCAGCCGTGATTGAATGGCAGAGTAAACTTGATGGAGCGAATGGCCTGAATCTGCTCCCAGAACTTAGCAAAACTTCTTCAAAGTAGGCACATCCTGAGTAGATTTCACAGTGGAGCAGACAAAATGTGCAGGAAGGAACCGCAGATGCTGGTTTAAACTGAACGTAGACATAAAATGCTGGAGTAACTCAGCAGGACTGGCAGCATCTCTGGAGAGAAGGAATGGGTGACGCTTCGGGTCGAACCCCTTCTTCAGACAGTCAGGGGAGAGGGTGACACGGAGAAATGAAAGGGTGAGGTGTGAAAACGAGAGAAGAAAGGGTGACGTTTCGGGTTTCTATGGTTCTATGTTTTTATTAGACTCGCCTGCCCTCGTTTGGCCCATATCCCTCTAAACCTGTCCTATCCATGTACCTGTCTAACTGCTTTTTAAATATTGCAATAGTCCCTGTCTCAACTACCTCCTCTGACAGCTCGTTCCATACACCCACCACCTTTTGTGTGAAAAAGTTACCCCTCAGGTTCCTTTTATATCTTTTCCTCTTCGCCTTTACCCTCAGTTGGTGGGAGTTGATTGTGAGCACGTTGATACCCCTTAGAATAAAGGAGAAGCCATTTAAGACTGAGGTGAGAAAATACTTTTTCACCCAGAGAGTTGTGAATTTGTGGAATTCCCTGCCAAATCACTGGATGGATTTAAGAGAGAGTTAGATAGAGCTCTAGGAGCTAATGGAATCAAGGGATATGGGGAGAAGGCAGGCACAGGTTATTGATTGGGGACGATCAGCCATGATCACAATGAATGGCGGTGCTGGCTCGAAGGGCTTGCACCTATTTTCTATGTTTCTATGTTACCCGCTTTTCCCACATTGTAGCCAAAATGGCAAGTTATTTAACTGGCAATCGAGTACTTGGGACATCTAGAAAGTAAAATAACAAACATTATGTATAATACAAGCCCTTCATTTCCTTTCAAAGAAAGCTGCCAAGATAAAATCTAGTTGTGTGAATTTCATCTTTTGTGATTTCTGATGTTCTTAAGCATCAGATTGCATCATTAGTAAAAGAAAGTGACTTCTGTGGCCTGTTGTGCATATTGCTTTTTCCTACTTTAAAAATAGCTTCAATTATTGAAGATATAATGTCTAGGCTCAATATTATTTTATGGATTTTTCCTTTATTTGTTCAAAATAAGACATTTGGCAGACAGATTTCAGTGGGATTTAAATGTCACCATGCAGTTTTAACAATAATCGCAGGAAGGCAAATTCCCTCCTTGAACTCGTTGGCATTTTTCCACAATTATTTTTGCCTGGTGCCCATTACAACTTACTAGGTTCATAAGTTCAAGGAGCAGAATTAGTCCATCAAGTCTACTCCACCATTCAATCTATCTTTCCCTCTCAACCCCATTTTCCTCCCTTCTCCCCACAACCCCTGACACATGTACTAATCAAGAATCTATCTATCTCTGCTTAAAAATATCCATTCACGACCTCCACAGCCGTCTGTGGCGATGAATTCCACAGATTCACCACCCTCTGACTAAAGAATTTTCGCCTCATCTGCTTTCTAAAAGTATGTCCTTTAATTCTGAGGCGAATAAATGATCGGGAGGTCCAAGACTCTCCCACCAGTGGAAACATCCTCTCCATAGTCTGCTGTATCCAGGCCTTTCACTGTTTGGTAAGTTCCAGTTAAGTTTATCTAGTTCATTTTCACATCTTACCTGCATATTACAACCCATGCGTTGCTAATCTTGTGTTTAGTTTGGTTTTCTTTTAGTTTATTATTAATTTAGTTTTAATTTAATTTTAGTTAAGTTGAGTTAAGTTTATTACTGTCAGTTGTACGAAGGTCCAGTGGAAAGGTTTTGTTTGAATTCTATCATGTCAAGAAAAGATTATCTGTGAATACAATGATGCCACCCACTGTGCAAAGATAAAGGATAAAAGGTGCAACATTTAGTACAAAGATAAAATATTGAAGTCCGATAATGTCCGATTTAAGGGCCTGACCCTCTTAAGCGATTTTTTCGGCGACTGCCGGCGACTGTCACAGTTGTAGCAGGTCGCCGAAAAAGTGGCAAAATGGACCCCCCCCCCACGACAATGTCTACGACAAGCTACGACAACCGACGACCCATTAGGATGTCCAACTATGACCACACCTACGACAACCAAAGTCAACCTCCGTTCAAGTGTTCAAGTTCAAGTGAGTGTTCAAGTGAGTTTATTGTCATGTGTCCCTGTATAGGACAATGAAATTCTTGCTTTGCTTAAGCACACAGAAAATAATAATAATAATATAATATATCTTTTATTGTCATTGCACGTCAGTGCAACGAGATTTAGTGTGCAGCTCCACTGATGTACAAATAGTAGGCATTTACTACAAAACAGATAAGTGTGTCCATATACCATGATATAAATATATACACACATGAATAAATAAACTGGTAGTGCAAATAACAGAAAGTGGTTGCTAATAATCAGAGTATTGTCCGAGCCAGGTTTAATAGCCTGATGGCTGAGGGGAAGTAGCTATTCCTGAACCTGGTTGTTGCAGTCTTCAGGCTCCTGTACCTTCTACCTGAAGGTAGCAGGGAGATGAGTGTGTGGCCAGGATGGTGTGGGTCTTTGATGATACTGCCAGCCTTTTTGAGGCAGCGACTGCGATAAATCCCCTCGATGGAAGGAAGGTCAGAGCCGATGATGGACTGGGCAGTGTTTACTACTTTTTGTAGTCTTTTCCTCTCCAGGGCGCTCAAATTTCCGAACCAAGCCACGATGCAACCGGTCAGCATGCTCTCGACTGTGCACCTGTAGAAGTTAGAGAGAGTCTTCCTTGACAATCCGACTCTCCGTTCACCCGCAACAAGCTAACGACCCCGTCAACGACAACCGAAGACATAGAAACATAGAAAATAGGTGCAGGAGTAGGCCATTCGGCCCTTCGAGCCTGCACCGCCATTCAATATGATCATGGCTGATCATCCAACTCAGTACCCTGTACCTGCCTTCTCTCCATACCCCCTGATCCCTTTAGCCACAAGGGCCACATCTAACTCCCTCTTAAATATAGCCAATGAACTGGCCTCAACTACATTCTGTGACAGGGAGTTCCAGAGATTCACCACTCTCTGTGTAAAAAATGTTTTTCTCATCTCGGTCCTAAAAGATTTCCCCTTTATCCTTAAACTGTGACCCCTTGTTCTGGACTTCCCCAACATCGGGAACAATCTTCCTGCATCTAGCCTGTCCAACCCCTTAAGAATTTTGTAAGTTTCTATAAGATCCCCCCTCAATCTTCTAAATTCTAGCGAGTATAAGCCGAGTCTATCCAGTCTTTATTCATATGAAAGTCCTGACATCCCAGCAATCAGTCTGGTGAACCTTCTCTGTACTCCCTCTATTAGCAAGAATGTCCTTCTTCAGATTAGGAGACCAAAACTGTACGCAATACTCCAGGTGTGGTCTCACCAAGACCCTGTACAACTGCAGTAGAACCTCCCTGCTCCTATACTCAAAATTCAGACAAATCACTCGCCGGTACCTGTCGCCGGTTGACGTAGGTTGACGCCAATGGAATTCATCGAAGCCAGCACTCGGCGACAACCAACAACACCTGCCTCATCCTGGTGACAACCTACGACAGCACCTACGACAGGAGATGACAAGTTGCGACAAGCCCACAGTCGCCGAAAAGTTTTGAACATTTCAATATCGAGCTCCGACCAAAAAAATGTTACGACTCTTGAAGAGACTACTCACGACCATACAGGCGTCACCCCGCGAGCATGTTGCGACAGCCTAGTCCCCTGTAGTCGCCGAAAAAATCACCTAAGTGGGACAGGGGCTTAAAGAACCTTCAAAGGTCTCCATTGTGGTAGATGGGAGGTCAGGACCGTGTCAAAAGAGTTGCAGTGTTAATACCAAGAACTTACTTGGAGGGTGGTAGTATAATGGTCAAGCTTAGATCATTGATATACTAAAACAAATTTAGTTTAATTAGATGCAGCGCGGAAACAGGCCCTTCGGCCCATTGGGTCCACGCCGACCAGCGATCCCTGCATATTAACACTCTCCAACACACACTAGGGACATTTATCTCATTTATACCAGGCCAATTTATCTACAAACCTGCACGTCTTTGCAGTGTGGGAGGAAACCGAAGATCCCGGAGAAAACCAGACAGCCCCGTAGTCAGGATGGAACCAGGGTCTCTGGTGCTGCAAGTGCAGTAAGGCATCAACTCTACCGCTGCGCCACCGTGCCGCGAAATTGATGAATTGATTCCATCTATTTGCTTGTTGGTTGCCAAGGAGTAAGCAGCTTACTTACTTTAGAAGGTATAGGAAGGAACTGCACATGCCGGTTTAAATCGAAGACACAAAATGCTGTAGTAACTCAGCGGGGCAGGCAGCACCTCTGGATAGAAGGAATGGGTGATGTTTCGGGTCAAGACCCTTCTTCAGACTCATTTTAGATGGTCCTGCACAAGCGTATGGTAGAACTGCTGGGAGTTACATTTTCTACAATTCTATATTTCTATCAAACAGAAGAAGGGGATTCATCGCAACAGTGTTAGTTGCCCAGCTTCTTGTTTCTTCACCCTTTGGTTAGGAAAGAGATCCTACTCTTAAGAAAGGTGCCAATCTGAAATGTTGACTATCCATGTCATAGAAACATAGAAACATAGAAAATAGGTGCAGGAGGAGGCCATTCGGCCCTTCGAAGCTGCACCGCCATTCGATATGATCATGGCTGATCATCCAACTCAGTGTCCCATCCCTGCCTTCTCTCCATGCCCCCTGATCCCTTTAGCCACAAGGGCCACATCTAACTCCCTCTTAAATATAGCCAATGAACTGGCCTCAACTACCTTCTGTGGCAGAGAATTCCACAGATTCACCACTCTCCGTGTAAAAAATGATTTTCTCATCTCGGTCCCAAAAGACTTCCCTCTTATCCTTAAACTGTGACCCCTAGTTCTGGACCTCCAGAGATGCTGCATGACTCGCTGAGTTACTCCAGCACTTTGTTTTTTTTTAAATTTTTATTAACAAGCACCTGCAGTTCATACCCTGGTCTCTGTTTAGTTTAGTTTTAGTTGCGGTTGTGAGGGAAAGATAAATCAGCCATGATTGAATGGTGGAGTAGACTTGATGGGCCGAATGGCCTAATACTGTTCCGATAACATGAATTTATGGATTAGCATCTGCAGTTCAATTTGTCTTCATGGATTAAGGAGAGTTACAGTGGATCATCCGTGATAAATCAAGAGAAATAAAGTAGATCATAAAATTCCTTGATTCATAGAATCATAAATTATGGAACAGCGCAGCGGTAGAGTTGCTGCCTCACAACGCCAGAGACCCGGGTTCGATCCTGACTACGGGTGCTGTCTGTACAGAGTTTGTACATTCTCCCTGTGACCTGCGTGGGTTTTCTCCGGGTGCTCCAGTTTTCTCCCACACTCCAAAGATGTACAGGTTTGCAGGTTAATTGGCTTTGGTGAAGATTGTACATTGAACTTAGTGCATATAATAATGCTCATGTACGGGGATCGCTGGTCGGCGTGGACTCGGTGGGCCAAAGTGGCTGCTTCCGCGCTGTATCTCTAAACTAAACCAAAAATAAAACACAGAAACTAGCTACTTGGCCCGTTGACATACACCTGCCATCAGGCACCAATTCTCATAAAATCAACCTTCATCCCATTTTATTTTATTTCCCTGCAATTCCCATCATCTCCAAAGACGCACAGGTTTGTAGGTTAATTGGCTTGGTATAAATGTAAATCATCCCCAGTGTGTGTAGGATAGAGCTAGTGTGTGGGGATCGCTGGTCGGCGCGGACCCGGTGGGCTGAAGGGCCTGTTTCCGCGCTGTATCTCTAAACTAAATTAAACTGAACTTTTATTTCCCTTAAAATCTTGTTTTTCTGACTTCAAGCAGAATGCACAGGAGAGCTTCTGAAAGTCTCAAGTGCTCGCTAGAATGTGTTGGCTGAAGGCAGATTTTGTATTTGATTCACTTGACTGAGTTCCTTGAATTGGAGGCAAGTTGAGGACTTGGCTGCGAAATTGGCTGAGCAGCAGGAGGCAAACAGGAGGGATATTGGGCAAGTGTGCAAGCTGGCAGAAGGCTGAGGCTATGTTTCCAGCTCTGCCGATGACACTGCTTGTTATCAATGTAAATGGATGCAAAGTTAGAATGATATGTTAATAGAGTGAGGGAGTAGTTTCAGTTTAGTTTAGAGATACAGTGCGGAAACAGTCATAGTGTGATACACTGTGGGAAAAGGCCCTTCTGCCCAACTTGCCCACACCGGCCAACATGTCCCATCTACGCTAGTCCCACCTGCCTACGTTTGGTCCATATCCCTCCAAACCTGCCCTCTCCATGTACCTGTCTAAATGCTTCTTAAACGATGCGATAGTCCCAGCCTCAACTACCTCCTCAGGCAACTTGTTCCATACACCCACCACCCTTTGTGTGAAAAAGCCACCCCTTCAGATTCCTATTAAATCTTTTCCCCTTCACCTTGAACCAATGTCCTCTGACATGTGAGAAATAAAACACCATTGAAAAATAAATGATGGTTTAAGATGGGAGTCCAGATATGAGAATTTTTAACTAGATCCCTTTAACGCCCTTTGATGATGTTAAAAAATAAAGTGGTTAGATTAAAAATTAGAGGCAGACGTTTCGGCTTTGATAGGATTCTAAAATCTTCTTCTGCAATTGGCAATTCTAGTCTAATTGTTCATTTTAAATCAGAGGTTGATTGATGATCAACCATGATCTCATTAAATGACAGAATTGGCTAAATAGAAATGTTCCTGTTGTTATGAGTTCTTTGATGAAGAAAGAAGGAGAATTGTGCATCAGAACGAACTGCAGATGCTGGAAAATCGAAGGTAGGCAAAAGTGCTGGAGAAACTCAGCGGGTGCAGCAGCATCTATGGAGCGAAGGAAATAGGCAACGTTTCGGGCCGAAACGTTGCCTATTTCCTTCGCTCCATAGATGCTGCTGCACCCGCTGAGTTTCTCCAGCATTTTTGTCTACCTAGGAGAATTGTGCAAATGGGCTTTCAAAATGTTTCCATTAAGTTGCAAAATAAAAGCCCCAATCATTGAGATAAAGGGACTGTGGCAGAGTGATAACTGAATTGGCTAAAGGATGAAAGATAGTTTTGATGGATAGGTGCACATCACTATTCATTACTGAGACCGTCTAACACACACATGATCACTAATAGGTGATGTTTCTGATCGGGACGCTTCTTCAGACAGATTGCAGGAGGGGGTAGGTGGGGGGGGAGTGAAAGCTGAAAGGGAGGTGGTCTCCCTACCACAGTCTGTCTGAAGAAGGGTCCTGACCCGAGACACCACTTATACATGAGCTCCATGTCAGAACTGAACGAGGAGGAGGACACAAATGCAGGCTCAGACACAGGGCAGATCAGTCTTCGGCGTTTAATCGGTCCAAGTCAGTACACAGGTAGGCAAAACAGAGGCAACAGTACCATATAGGAGCAGGCAAGAACCAGTGGTCGAAAATACAGGCAAAGGTCGAGATCACAAGGTCACAAGATTTCGAGAGCTGGAACGAGGTGATACCAAGTAGCATACACCACGAACTGGCAATGGGAACTAAAACACAAAAGGCTTAAATACAGACTAGCAGGGGATAACGAGACACAGGTGAAACACATCAGGGCGTGGCCAACAGACTAGCAGGGATAACGAGACACAGGTGAAACACATCAGGGCGTGGCCAACAATCACATGAGGGTAAACGACCTGACAGGAAATGGGACCTGAAACAAGAGGAGATGTGAGACACCAAAATAAAACAAGAATGCAAACTATAATACTAAAAACCAATAAGAAACAGAAACTAGATCAAACGCGAGACCTGACAGTACCCCCCCCTCCACGGCCGGCTCCTGACGGCCCAGGATCTTCAGGATGTTGGCGCCGATAGTCCCTGATAAGTTCTGGGTTGCATATGTTGCGAGCTGGCACCCAAGACCGCTCCTCAGGTCCATACCCCTCCCAATCCACAAGATACTGACAACCACGACCACGCCGGCGCATCCCCAGCAACCGGCTGACCGTAAACACTGGACCCCCATCAAGGATCCGGGGGGGCGGAGGGGGTGTGGAGGCAGGGACCAGAGGACTCTCCTTAAATGGCTTCAGACGGGAGACATGGAAAGTAGGGTGGACCCTCATGGCACGGGGGAGTTTGAGACGAACCGCCACAGGATTGATGACCTTCGATATGGGGAAAGGACCAACAAAACGAGGAGCCAGCTTCCGGGATTCCACCCTCAGCGGTAAGTCTCGAGTGGAGAGCCACACCCTTTGACCAGGCGAGTATACTGGAGCCGGCGTTCTTCCAAGGTCAGCCATCCTCTTGTAACGCGCAGAACTGCGCAACAGCATCTGACGAGCCCCATTCCAAACCTTGGCGTCCAACAGAGAACAAAACTCCTTCCAAAACCTGGACACGAACTGAGGCCCCCGGTCAGACACAATGTCTCTGGGAAATCCATGAATGCGAAAAACATGAGACAGCATGACCTCTGCCGTCTTCTTGGCGGAGGGAAGCTTGTGCAACGCAATGAAATGGACCATTTTAGAAAATCTGTCCACTACAGTCATGACTGAGGTGTTACCTTCAGAAGAGGGCAAGCCCGTGACAAAGTCCATGGAGATGTCTGACCAGGGGCGTGAGGGGACAGGCAGCGGATTCAGGAGGCCAAAGGCAGCCCGACGGGAGGTCTTGTTCTGAGCACAAATACTGCAGGCGGCGACGTACTCCTTAATCCCCCTCTCCATGGAAGGCCACCAAAACCGCTGTTTGGCCACAAACAGGGTTCGGCGGACACCGGGATGACAGGAGATCCGAGACATATGAGCCCAGTGAATCACCTGTGAACGAAGAGACTCGGGAACAAACAGACGATTAGAAGGACACCCTAGCGGAGACTGAACACCAGCAGTTGCCTCGGAAACTCTCTTCTCAATCTCCCAAGTAACCGCCCCAACAAAACAGGAAGCAGGCAGAATGGGAGTTGAAACCTTAGGGGATGGGTCAGGATCAAACTGTCTGGAGAGAGCATCAGGTTTGCCATTCTTGGCACCAGGGCGGTAAGACAGTACAAAATCAAATCGATTAAAGAAGAGAGCCCACCTTGCTTGGCGCGAGTTGAGGCGTTTGGCTGACTTGATGTATTCCAGGTTTTTGTGGTCTGTCCAAACTAGAAACGGCTGCTTGGTACCCTCCAACCAATGTCTCCATTCCTCCAAAGCTGTTTTAACCGCTAACAGTTCACGGTTACCCACATCGTAATTTCTCTCAGCAGGAGAAAGCTTCTTTGAGAGGAAAGCGCAAGGATGTAATCGACCATCTGTGGGGGATTTCTGTGAGAGTACGGCCCCGATGCCCACACCCGAGGCGTCCACCTCAACCACGAACTGGAGTGACGGGTCAGGGTGAACCAGGATGGGGGCCGAGGAGAAGCTCCTCTTGAGTCTCATAAATGCAGTTTCTGCTTGAGAGGACCAAGAGAAAGGCACGTGGGGTGAGGTAAGAGCATGGAGTGGTGCAGCAGTGACACTAAAGTTCCGGATAAACTTCCTATAAAAATTAGCAAACCCAAGGAACCCCTGAAGTCGCTTACGACTGGAGGGTGTAGGCCAGGTGGCCACATCACTGACCTTGCTCGGGTCCATCTGTATACCAGCAGGTGATACAACATAACCAAGGAATTGAACAGTGTTAACATGAAATTCACATTTCTCAGCTTTCACAAACAGATCATTCAGGAGCAAACGTTCTAGCACCTGGTGTACATGCTGCACATGGGAAGTCTCGTCTGGAGAAAAAATCAAAATGTCATCAAGGTACACAAACACAAAACGGTTCAGCATGTCCCGTAATACATCATTAACCATGCCTTGAAAAACTGCTGGAGCATTAGTAAGACCAAACGGCATGACCAGATATTCATAATGACCACTGGGTGTGTTAAACGCAGTTTTCCATTCATCCCCGTCCCTTATCCTCACCAGATGATACGCATTTCTAAGATCTAACTTAGTGAATACTGCAGCGTCTTTTAACAGTTCAAATGCAGAGGAGATAAGAGGAAGAGGGTATCTGTTCTTAACAGTAATGTCATTGAGTCCTCTGTAGTCAATGCAGGGCCGAAGTGTTCCATCCTTCTTATCCACAAAGAAGAATCCAGCTCCTGCAGGTGAAGAAGAAGGTCTGATGATCCCAGCAGCAAGGGCATCGTCAATGTACTTTTCCATGGCGAGCCGCTCAGGTGAAGACAAGGAGTAGAGATGGCCCTTAGGAGGCGCTGTACCTGGCAGAAGGTCGATGAAGCAGTCGTACGGTCTATGCGGCGGAAGAGATGTGGCCTTGACCTTGTTGAACACCTCCTTTAGGTCTAGATAATATGAGGGAACCTTGGTGAGATCTGGAAAATCCTCCTCCCTTGAACGGGGAAGCTGCCGGAGGGTGGTCCTGGAAGATCCCAGCAAACTGCTCCTTGACGGATCCTTCATAGACTCAGGAGAAGAATCATGCAGATAGATGAGTTTACAGTTATTCCCCCAAGAAATTACTTCCCCAGTACCCCAGTTCATGTGAGGATTATGGTAAGACAGCCAAGGGAGCCCCAAAACCAGAGGATGAAGAGGACAGTCGAGGAGATGAAAACTGATGGTCTCAAGGTGATTACCTGCCACGATGAGTTGAACAGGTTGAGTTCGGTGAATTACCCTGTACAGTAGGCGCCCATCCAGTGCACTAGCCTCCATAGGATCTTGAAGCTGTTCACGTTCCAGCTTCAATTCATCAGCCAAGCGAATGTCCATGAAGTTCTCATCTGCCCCAGAATCAACCAAAGCCTGCAGGGAGTGCCACTGGGAATGCACCAACAATTGTACCGTCGACAATGGACGAGAGGAACGGCTCATAGGAGTGGTACAACTCACCAATGTCCTCTCTTTCATTGGTGAGCTTTGTCTTTTACTGAACAGCTGTTCAACAAATGTCCCAGTTCACCACAGTAAAAACACCTCCCCTCCCTTAGGCGGTGCTGCCGTTCCTCTGGACTGAGTTTCGCTCGTCCCACCTGCATGGGCTCCTCCGAAGATGCAGGTGGCGCTGTAGGCCGACTGGACCGGCCGAGAGGGAAGAAGTCCCGACTGGAAGGTGAAGGGCGACGCTGCCGCCACTGCTGGGAGGAGGACCAAACTGCAGCCGATCTCCTCTCTCGATCTCTCTCTCTGAGCCTAGCGTCAATTTGGATAGCCAGGGAAATCATAGACTCGACGTCGGAAGGCAGGGTTAGAGGAGCCAATTGATCTTTGATAGCTTCAGACAATCCATTGCGAAAAGCATCCAACAAAGCAGCCTCATTCCATCCACCCTTAGCAGCAACAGTTCGAAAGTCAATAGCAAAATCCATAACAGAGCGATTACCTTGTTTCATGGAGACCAGGTTCTGTGAAGCCTCTCGGCCAGGATTGGAGTGATCAAACGTGCGGGACAGAGCTTCCATGAACAGGACCGATGTCTGGCAAACAGGAGAATTCCGAGACCACTCCGCCGTGGCCCAAGCCTCCGCCCTACCCGACAGGTGCGTGATGATAAAGGCTACCCTTGAGCGTTCTGATGAAAAGGAAGCCGCTTGAAGTTCGAAATGCAGTCCACACTGAATCAAAAAAGGTCTACATTTCTCCGATTCCCCCGAAAAGTGTTCCGGTCTTGCCAGGTGGACGAATGGAGATGCTGCAGCAGCCGCGGCCATCAGAGCTCCTGGAGACACAGACAAGGAAACAGACTCGGCAGGCACGGGAGCCGCAGCAGGAAACAAAGAATTCAGCCGAGTAACCAGGTCTTCAAACCGAGAACTTAAAGTGTTCACCTGTGAACCGATGTCTGCCTGGAACCCCTGCTGACGCTCGCCGAGATCCCGGCGATGATCGAGGAGAGTTGACCCTCGTAATGCGAGATGCGCTCCTCTTGCTTCTGGAGCGCTGCACGAAAAGGATCAGAGCCCGCTGAGTCCATTGTTGGCCAGTTCGTAATGTCAGAGCTGAACGAGGAGGAGGACACAAATGCAGGCTCAGACACAGGGCAGATCAGTCTTCGGCGTTTAATCGGTCCAAGTCAGTACACAGGTAGGCAAAACAGAGGCAACAGTACCATATAGGAGCAGGCAAGAACCAGTGGTCGAAAATACAGGCAAAGGTCGAGATCACAAGGTCACAAGATTTCGAGAGCTGGAACGAGGTGATACCAAGTAGCATACACCACGAACTGGCAATGGGAACTAAAACACAAAAGGCTTAAATACAGACTAGCAGGGGATAACGAGACACAGGTGAAACACATCAGGGCGTGGCCAACAATCACATGAGGGTAAACGACCTGACAGGAAATGGGACCTGAAACAAGAGGAGATGTGAGACACCAAAATAAAACAAGAATGCAAACTCTAATACTAAAAACCAATAAGAAACAGAAACTAGATCAAACGTGAGACCTGACACTCCAGACATGCTGCTTGAGTTACACCAGCACGTAGTGTATTTTTCGTTAACCATCATGAAACTGGCCACCGGGTGGCGCCCGTAATGGCTGCCTCGCCAACAGTCTGTCTCATCCCTTCTCTGTTTTTATTATTTTAAGTATGTCTTAAATGTATGTTTCAATGTTCTTGGTATGTTTTATATGGGGAGTTGGGGGAGGGGATCGGGGGAAACTTTTTTTCAGTCACTTACCTCGACAGAGATTCGATTTTTCTCCGTGTTGCATCTCCGTCCCCCCCCCCCCCGTGGCCTAACAACTTGGAGTGGTGCGGCCTTCCCTGGAGACCGGCCCGGAGCGTTCAATCCGCGGGCGTGGCGCAGACTTACCATCGCGGAGTGGGTGGTCCTTTGCCGAGGAACGCCAGCGAAAGTGCTCCAACTTTCCTTAGGCCTGGTGACTTTAACACCGTGAAGCCCACGGTCTCCAGTAAGAAGAGGCCGACTCGGGAGCTCCATGCCGCGGAGTGTTCCGATCTGTCCTGACGCCAGAGGTTCGAACATCCCGATGCCAGGGCTTGAACAGCGGACCGTCGGCAGCGGCGACTGCGGAGTGTTCGACCCCAACCATGGGTGAACAAAGGAGGATGATGCCTGAACTCCATCACAATGAGGTATATTGAATCCACTGTGGTGAATGTTTATGTTACATTTTATTTTATGTGTATTGTTGCTTTTCACTTAGTATGGCTGTATGGTAACTCAAATTTCACTGGACCTTAAGTGGTTAAGTGACAATAAACATGAACGAACTTGAACTTGAATGCTTTGAGAGGTTAGTTATGGAACGTACTAAATAAAGCCGACTTAACAGCCTTGACCCACTGCAGTTCTGAAGTTTGCCTGCCACCACAACAGGTCCACAGACGATGGCATCTCCCTGGCTCATCCCTATAAGAGATCAGACACCAATGTCAGACTCCTATTCATAGACGACAGCCCTACCTTTAATACCATTATACCATCCAAGCTCATCACCGAACTCGCTAGTTTGTGGGGAGTTGATGCAAAAGTGGGATAGCATTGAACTAGTGCGAATGGGTGATCGACGGTCGGCACGGGCTCGGCGGGCCAAAGGGCCTATTTCCTTGATGTATCTCTATACTATGGAATAATAATCTAAATGAGTCATAATTTAGCTCTAAAGTCTCACTGGCAGGGTGGTATGGGATATGCATTTACTACAGTTCAATGGTCAGTGTTAAAAATGGTCAATGGTTTATTTATTGTTATGTGTAGCAGGTGCAATGAAAGACATTTTTTGTATACAGATTTTCAAGACTATCCCCGTACATAAGCACGAGTCCGTACAGATTGCACAGAGCAACCCACTGAGTGCCTATGCAAGAGGTACCATGTTGGTGCAATTTTACTGTCCCAGGGCCTGTTGCAGCCATCTCCCCCTCCATTCCGGTCGTCCCCAGAACCGTTAAGTTAGAGATGATAAATAGTACGATTAAACGAGAACTTACCAGTTTGAAGTTTGATCTTTATTTTATGAGGAGTAACGTTGAGGGATTACGTGCATGCGTGTCAAACTTCAAAGCAGCAGTTATTGAACTGAACATAGTAAGATAAGAGAACCATAATACCTGTTGAACTTTATGATAGAGGGCTGGGAGCGGAGGGCACGTAATCCCTCAACGTTACTCCTCATAAAATAAAGATCAAACTTCAAACTGGTAAGTTCTCGTTTAATCTTACTATTTTACTTCGGAGTCACGTGAGTGACTACGTGAAGATTTTAAAGCTCTGTGATTTCATGCAGTGGAACCGAGTCCAGGCGTCATACACTGCATCAGTAGGCCAATGACGTGTGAACATTAAGAATGCATTCAGACATGACATAGATAAAGACATGTTGATGCTATTAATGAATAATAGTGACAATAGTAACCTCCCTCAACCTGGAGGAAGTATGAACCATACCTAACATAGAGTTGGCAAATACCCCTGATCTGGCAATAGGTTTATTCTGAATATTTGGACAGATCAATAGTTTGACCATCCTGCAACCGCTAGGATGTGGTCCATCCCTGCTGCTGAGGTATAGCGGTCCTGGTGGAGTGAGACTCAATGTCAATGTACACTCCTGTATATGCCAGACCCATATAACCATCTGGAGAAGGTTTGTAGTGATTCCTTCTAACAAGATTTTATGTAACTAATAATATTGCTGTCAGTCTATAAGGCTCTTAGGAACCTTGACATACTGGTGTAAATGCGTGATCACACGCAACCCAAGGTCCATGGGATATGCAACTCTAGTTTGGTCTTGTGTCCCTGTCTAATCTGCTTGATTAATCATAAACAAAACATGTTATTATAGCTCGCAGATATGATCATCCTATCCAGTGTTGCAATGACTGGACCCATAGCGCTGTACTCAGTGCCATGGCGTAATCACTAGTACGTGAGTATGACCATGGGCAGGGATGTTGCTGGTGCCCATCGGTGAAGTGATGTAGTACAATGTTAACAACCCATATCTCTGTGTCCCTAAGCCTGGGAGGTTTTAAGCTGACAATACCTTCATATTCTGGATATCAGAGGGTGAGACCGGACAGAGTGGTTTATGTTCTCCGCAGCCAAATGATGAGGAGGTACTTCAGGCACAGTAATGGGATAGTAATTTAATGTTATAATCCCATAAAACTGAATTTTAATGTGTCAGTCATCCGTGCCGAGTTAAACGTAAGGAAGCATAAACAATGCTTCCCATCTCCTATGCAGATTGCTGCTATTTGATGCTATCCCTGCAATCTGTAGTGAGCACTCTTAACGCTTATGGTTTGACAACCCGAGCCGCAGAAACGATCTCTCAGAGTCTGTAAGTCTATGAATTGATTATATCATGCAGAGGATGGTTTCAACATCACAACTGAACCAGCATCTTTTTATCCGGGATTAACCATGTAAGGTTTTATGTTCATTCTTCGCCTCAGCAGGAGCCATAAGTATATAACCCAGGCAGGCACTATGAAAACCCAGAAGCGGGAATCTTGCTGACTTTTGCAAGACCCGTCTATTGAGGCCAAATGGAGGAAGACATAAAAGAACATTTCTTCCTAGTGTAGCGAGAATGCACCCTTCGCCACTGTATGCCTCGTTCACTGTTGATTGAAACTGGATGCAAGCAACTCAATAGTTAGTGTTCTATCAATCCACATTGTCATTAAATACTTTGTGATCACACATTCATTCTGTGTTGTCGTTGATTTTGCATAATAATACACCAGTGCTAAATGCGGTTTGGTAAAACTCTCACCGGATACTTTGATTTGATTGTACCTTTGTGATTAACATATACCACCACCAAAGTGTATCACCTTGGACTTGTGCATGCCGTATATGCATATCCACACACCCTTTAATGCACAGAATGCACCTGGTGTCTATTGGCAGTTGATACCATGACTGAACACTTGATAACTCATGCTAATCCCATCTGCCTCCGTAACTAGAGATGGTATTAGTAAATTACCCATCTTTGGGGAATAGCATCAGTTTGGAAATGACTGAAGATTTACGGATAAGAGGTTTACGTGGAGCAAAGCTGCCCATCATTGTGACTTTGATTGTTTCAGCTAAAAAATAGCAGAGGTCTAATTGTATCGTTGCCTCATCCAGTTAAATTTCAAATATCTTCAACCCTGTGAGCGGAAATGATCACATGGAAGTTATTCAGAAAAGTCTATACTGCACATGCGGGTTGAGGCTGTTGACAATGATCAGACCACATCGCATTCTTGTGAGCCTTGTCTTGAAAGGCAACTCCAACCATACCTGTGTGCAGTATAAACTAATCTAGTGTTATCCCAAACCAGTGTAAATATTCAAACCAGTTTAATATTACCAACTTGTATCCGTGACAGGAGACATCATCGATGTGGTTCCATATCTTTATCCGAATGGGAGGACTTATGCAACCCATACCGAGGAGCTGCCTCAAACATGTGTGCATGATTTTACATCTGCTCCTGGGAGGTAGAGGAGCTTGAGTACGAGGTTGGCGCATCTTCCAGGAAGGCCGTTCTGGGCTGTGGCCTAAAAAAGACCTTTGTCCTGGTTGTACGGCCTTCAAGCTTTCACCAGCTTCAGTTCATCGTGGTTTGCTGGTGGGTGCGTTGGGGTGCTGCCGCCGAAGATGTGAGGTCTTGCGTGATGATGTGGCCTTCCTGAACCAGATGGCCACTCGTCGAGCTCCTGCTGCTGGTAGTGTTGTTCCTGCACCCCCTGCACACTTGTGGTTTCTTCAGTCTTCAGTCAGCCCAGAAGTGACTCCTAATGCTCCCCTCTGTCGAGGGAGATGCATTATGCAGCCCTCAATAAGGTCCCTGGAACCCCTGGTGAAAGACTCCAATCCCGGAGCATGTCACATTGGAGCTTCTGCTCCATCAACCGTTCCATGCGGGATATGCGATCACAGTTGCTCCCGCCGGCGGTGAGTCTTCACAGTCCGACTCGTCCGAGTCTTCGGCTTGTCCGACTTCTGCTTGGCTTTCCCACCAGTCTGAAGTGTCGATTCCGACTGTGCAGGTGCCAGGTCGGAGACTGCTGATCAAATAGCGATCCAGGTGCAGTCTACACCTGCTGACTGCCCGCAATTCCGCGGTCCTCCGCAGTCAGTCTGGATGCGGTCCATTCCTGTAACATATTCTTACAAAATAGCACAAAACGACCTTCGAGTACGGAATTTACCTGCATGTCCTTTTTAAACCTTCTGCTGCGGGGCAACGCTCCTCCCGAGCCTGGTCTCGTGGTCGTGGTTTGTTACAGCTGGGGTTCCTCTGTGGTCCTTGTAGAAACATTTCCATTACGGGTTTTTTCTTCCCCGAGCTTTTTCTCCGCGGTCCCTTATAACAGGACTTCTGCACGGTGTTCTCCAGTCGGGGCTTTCTTTCCCCCCCCCCCCCCCCCCGATCTGGGTATCCCCGCAGTAACTGCAGCCGGGATATCCCCACGGTCCCTATAAAAGGGATAGCCGCGATTTACAAAGTCGGGGGGGGTTATATGAAGCCGCTGGTTTAACTGCAAGCAGCACAGTAGGTGACTTACTGCTCTCCGTTCCTTGCATCCCGCAGTCTACGGAGCGGGTTCTCAGGTACCAATATGAAGCCACTGGCTCCACCGCCAGCGGCTTGAAAATGAATCCACCGCCGTCCGCTCCCCGCGGTCTCCGGAGCGGCTGTCCAGTTGCCCCCGGCACCAATATGAAGCCGCTGGCTCCACCGCCAGCGGCTCGAAGGCGAATCCACCGCCGTCGGCTCCCCGCTTCCCGCGGTCTCCCGAGCGGGTTCTCCACCAATATGAAGCTTCCCGCGGTCTTCCGAGCGCCTAGGTCCGTGGGCGGGATTCCCCGTGACCGGGGTTCCCTGGAAGTTTGAGACTGGGGTTTCCCCTCCGTCCCGACTTAGCCCCGGACTTTTAGCAGGACCTCTAAGTAGAGGTTCCTGCAAGAAGATTTAAACCTGAAAGTTTAAAAAAAAAACTTAGCCTCAGGTCTGTTGTTGGCAGGAGAATCACGTCCACCCTGCCAGTCGTCACGCAATGCGATAGACGATATGACACGAATGCGTACTGGATGGGGTCTTCACGTAGTCACTCACGTGACTCCGAAGTAAAATTGGATGTTCACTGATACCACAATGAAAAATATGCGGACTTAAGACAACCTAGATCATAAAAGGGCACAGGACCCAACAGGCTCTTCAGCCCACAATGCAGAACAAGATGCCAGGATCTCATTTGCAACAATAGACAATAGACAATAGGCGCAGGAGTAGGCCATTCGGCCCTTTGAGCCAGCACCGCCATTCAATGTGATCATGGCTGATCATCCCCAATCAGTACCTGCCTTCTCCCCATATCCCCTGACTCCGCTATCTTTAAGAGCCCTATCTAGCACTCTCTTGAAAGTATCCAGAGAACCTGCCTCCTCCGCCCTCTGAGGCAGAGAATTCCACAGACTCACAACTCTCTGTGTGAAAAAGTGTTTCCTCATCTCCATTCTAAATGGCTTACCCCTTATTCTTAAACTGTGGCCCCTGGTTCTGGACTCCCCCAACATCGGGAACATTTGCACTGCAAGGTACCTTGAGTGCAAATATGTCAGGAACCAAGATGAGTATTGCGTTTTAAACTCTGATAATGCTGTACAATATATCACAATCTCTTGTGATGGAAACCAACGGTTTGTTGCACAGTTGTTGCATTGTAGAACAAACTGCAATTGCATCTGCTTGACAATATTCCAAATTACTCATCTATAATTTGTTCTTTTCTTAATATCAAATTCTTTATTACCCAAACCCATCATCATATCACTGGAATGGGAAACTAGAATTGAATTCTGCGTCTCATTTACACCATAATGGCATTTTTGCTTTCGGAACAATGTTTTATACGTTAATTTGCATTGCGTTGAGGTTCAGAATGCATTGAGCTTCAGTGGGTGAGGCTCAGAACCTAAGACTAGGAATAAAGAGCCGAGTTTCAGCAATTTCCCTTTTAGCCAGAAGCAAACGGCTGCAAATTACATCTAATGTCCAGATCACCATGTCCAGATTGAATGACTTTACGGAGGATACTTTGACACGGATAGCCATTTAGTACATAAGTTCATAAGTGACAGGAGCAGAATTAGGCCATTCAGCCCATCAAGTCTACTCCGCCATTCAATCATGGCTGATCTACCTCTCCCTCCTAACTCCATTCTCCTGCCTTCTCCCCATAACCCCTGACACCCGTACTAATCGAGAATCTATTTATCTCTGCCTTAAAAATATCCATTGATTTGGCCTCCACAGCCATCTGTGGCAGTCAATTCCACAGATTCATCACTCTCTGACTGAAGAAATTCCTCCTCATCTCCTTCCTAAAGGAACGTCCATTTTTTCAGAGGCTGTGTCCTCTGGTCCTAGACTATTCCACTCGTGGAAACATCCTCTCCACATCAACTCTATCCGAGCCTTTCACTATTCGATTAGATTGGAGTAGAGATACAGTGTGGAAACAGACCCTTCAGCCACCGAGTCCATGTTGAGGAGCGATCACCCCGTACACTGGCACTATCCTACACACGAGGGCCCATTTACAATCTCATACTGGAGCTATTTAGCCTACAAACCTGTATGTCTTTTGGAGTGTTGGAGGAAACCAGAGCACCCGGAGGTAAAACAGGGAAAATACAGTGATAGGTATCGAGATAAGTACCGAGATATACCGAGATGTGTGGATCGCGGATCGGCCTCTATGGACATCCATGGAGAGGAGAGGACAGCCATACTCATTTTGAGTGACCGCTGATGATGATGAACGAGATACAGTGAAAAGGTTTTGTGTTGTGTGTTAACCAGTCAGCAGAAAGACTATATATTTAAGAAGGAACTGCAGATGCTGGAAAATCGAAGGTAGACAAAAATGCTGGAGAAACTCAGCGGGTGCAGCAGCATCTATGGAGCGAAGGAAACCCTTGGGTTTTGGCCCGAAACGTTGCCTATTTCCTTCGCTCCATAGATGCTGCTGCACCCGCTGAGTTTCTCCAGCATCTTTGTGTACAGTGGAAAGACTATACCTGATTACAATCGAGGCATCCACAGTGTGCAGATGCAGGATAAAGAGAAAAACATTTGGTGCAAGATAAATTTGTGTAAAGTTCAATTAAAGATAGTCCGAATGTCTCCAGTGAGGTAGATGGTAGGTCAGGATCATTCTCTACTTAATTGATAGGATCATAAGTCCATAAAGTTTAGGAGCAGAATAAGGCCATTCGGTCCATCAATGGTTGTCCCACCAGGGCTGTCCTCAACCCGAAAAAGTCACCCATTCCTTCTCTCCAGAGATGCTGCCTGTCCCGCTGAGCTACTCCAGCATTTTGTGCCTATCTTCAGTTCAGTTGCCTGATAAAAACTGGAAAGAAACAGTCCCCGATCAGATTGGGTGTCGAAAATCCATCCAGCTCAGAACTAAGATGAATAATTGGCCTCATATCGGCTGATGTTTCCAGCATGTTTCAAAACCACCAAATCGTCCAAACCCAGCAACTCCAGCAGTCAATCTTATTAACTTCCACCTCGTTCTATCTATTACATCCTTAAGTGGGGAGATGGGGCCTATGCACAATATTCCAACTCCAGACACATCGAGGCCCAATCTAATTGCACTAACAAGTCTTTCACCTTGTACCCAAATCTTTGTGCAATAACGGTTAACATGTTATTTGCCTTCCTAATTGATATCTGCAACTGTATATTAGCAGTCAATGATTCTTGTACCTGAAACTCGCTTGCCGCTCGGAACATCAATACTTTTCCATCACACTCACCTCTTAGCCGGCCAAACTTCGATCAGCCCGACACAAAACGTCCTACAACACAAAATCTTTCTTTTCCGGGGTAATCTTTTTCTTTTTAACCCTTCGCTAGACATGGTCACCAGATGACTGGGGAACAACACACATGGCCCCACTTATACCTCACGTTGCCTCGGCAAGGCCAGCAGCACAATCAAGGATGAGTTGCACCCCGGGCCACTCCCTCTTCTCCCCTCTGCCATCAGGCAAAAGGTGCAGAAGTGTGGAAACGCCCACCTCCAGCATCAGTGTTTAAGAAGGAACTGCAGATGCTGGAAAAATCGAAGGTAGACAAAAATGCTGGAGAAACTCAGTGTGTCAGGCAGCATCTATGGATCGAAGAAATATGTATCGTTTCGGGTTGATACCCTTCTTCAGACTGATGTTGGGAAGTGGTGGGGGGGGGGGTGAGAAGATGAAAGGAAGAGGCAGAGACAGTGGGCTGTGGGAGAGCTGGGAAGGGGAGGGGAAAGAGGGAGAAAGCAAGGGCTACCTGAAATTGGAGAAGTTATTGTTCAAGCCGCTGGGGTGCAAACTGCCCAAGCGAAATGTGAGGTGCTGTTCCTCCAATTTACGGTGGGACTCACTCTAGCCATGGAGGAGGCCCAGGTCAAAAAGGTCGGATTCGGAATGGGAGGGGGAGTTGAAGTGCTGAGCCCCCAGGAGATCAGGTTGTTTATTGCGAACTGAGCAGAGGTGTTGATCGAAGCTTCAGAACCAGATTCAGGGACAGTTTCTTTCCAGCTGTTATCAGGCTACTGAATCATCCCCTTATCATGTATCTGACACTGTAAATGGGTCAATTGTAATCATGCATTGTCTTTCCACTGACTGGATAGCGTGCAACAAAAGCTTTTCACTGTACCTCGGTACACGTGACAATAAACTAAACTGAACTGATTTACGAAACTTAATTCACTTTGCAAATTTGACATCGACATGTGGCATAGGGTTTTTAAATTAACTCTACTGAAAGTGCGGGGATCACTGGTCGGCGTGGATTCAGTGGGCCAAAGGGCCTGTTTCCACGCTGTATCTCTAAAATAAACTAAACTAATTTGAAAGTCTCTTGTACAGGTGGGGAGAGTTCAATGTCAGACATCATTGGCTGCATGCAAAAAAAAAAGGAACTGCAGATGCTGGATTACACAAAGTGCTGGAGTGCTTCGACAAATCAGATGGCATCTCTGGAGATCATGGAGAGGTGACATTTTGGGTCAGGACTCTTCTTCAGTCAGAAGAATTGTCCCAATCCGAAACGTCACCCATCCACGTTCTCCAGAGATGCTGCCTGACCCATAGAGTTACTCCAGCACTCTGTGAAACGTCACCTATCCATGTTCTCCAGTCCAGAGATGCTGCCTGATTCGTTGAGTTACTCCAGCACTCTGTGAAACGTCACCCATCCACGTTCTCCAGAGATGCTGCCTGACCCGCTGAGTTACTCCAGCACGTTGTGAATCATCACCCATCCATGTTCTCCAGAGATGCTGCCTGACCCGCTGAGTTACTCCAGCACTCTGTGAATCATCACCCATCCATATTCTCCAGAGATGCTGCCTGACCCGCTGAGTTACTCCAGCACTCCGTGAAACATCACAAATCCACGTTCTCCAGAGATGCTGCCTGACCCGCTGAGTTAATGATACCATCATTGGCTTCGAGATCCACCATCATGAAGTGCTTCAAAAGTCTGGTCATGCCGTACTTTGATGGTGATTTATTTGTCACATCTGCAACAGCACAGTCAAATTATTTTTGCATGTTTAATACATACGGGCGCCGATATATTTGCCGTCATTAGTCCAAAGCCCAGTCGCCCCTCGTGCTCGATGTACTGCAGCAGTTCCCTCGAACCGACGTCCCTCTCCTCTCCTCGCCCGGCTATCTTTGTCATAAGGTCAAAAGTGATTGTGGTAGAATTAGGCCATTCGGACCATCAAGTCTACTCCGCCATTCAATCATGGCTGATCTATCTCTCCTGCTTCACCTTGTTACCTTGCCTTCTCCCCATAACCTCTGACACCTGCACTGATCAAGAATCTATCTATCTCTGCCTTAAAAATATCTACTGACATCCTCCACAGCCTTCTGTGGCAAAGAATTCCACATATTCACCACCCTCTGACTAAATAAATTTCTCCTCATCTCCTTCCTAAAAGAACGTCCTTTAATTCTGAGACTATGACCTCTGGTCCTTGACTCTCCCACTAGTGGAAACATCCTCTCCACATCCAGTCTATTCAAGCCTCTTCCTCTCGGTCACGCTGATTGACGAGCCTGCAGGTGGGTTATCGGGTCCATAGTGGTTCGGTGCTGAGCTAGGGTTGTGCAGGTTGGTTCAAGTGCTCCAACCTATTGTGTCCATCTCCAGAGATGCTGCCCGTGCCGCAGAGTCACTCCGCCATTTTGTGTCCGTCCCAACTGAGTGAGTCAGGCTGCCGACTGCAAGCAGGGCCCCACCGTTGCCAAGGAAGCCTTAACCCACTACAATTTGTCCATTTCCGCAACAGGTCCATGGCAGACAGAGGCTTACTTTAGTTTTGTTTGGAGATACAGCGCGGAAACAGGCCCTTCGGCCCACCAATTTATATTTATACCAAGCCAATTAAGCTACAAACCTGTAGGAAACCGAAGATCTCAGAGAAAATCCACGCAGGTCACGGGGAGATCGTACAAACTCCATATGGACAGCACCCGTAGTTGGAATCGAACCCGGGTCTCTGGCGCTGAAAGTGCTGCAAAGCAGCAACTCTACCCGCTGCACCACCGTGCCGTCACAGAGTCATACAACATCCAAACAGGCCCATTTCGACAGGTAATATTACACCGTTTAAGAAACATTTAGACAGATACATAGATAGGATAAGTTTATAGGTTTAGAGGCTCAGAGATAGATATGTTCTTGATTAGTACGGGTCAGAGTTTATGGGGAGAGGGCTGGAGAATGGAATTAAGAGGGAGAGATAGATCAGCCATGATTGAATGGCGGCATAGACTTGATGGGCCGAATGGCCTAATTCTGCTCCTAATGACCTTATAACATTATGATGTGGGCCAAATACGAGGGACGGCACAGTAGCGGTAGAGATGCTGCTTTACAATGCCAGAGACCATGTTGGTCGGTGTGGGCAAGTTGGGCCGAAGGGCCTGCTTCCACGCTGAATGACACTATGACTGACGATAGTCCGAGGCTGGTTCACCCAATGACAATTAGCTTTGTTGGCATTGCCAAAATTCAGTGCAAAGTCTGCAGACAACCATCGAATTCTTCCTACAGTAATTCTAATTAGGCTGGCACCTGGTGGGTGGCAGGCTGTTGGTGTGAAGACTGCGACCTATTCCTCCTCCAAACCTTGTGATCCTTGCCTTGAAGCTTCTCAGGAGGTAAAGAGCTTAGCAGGCACATACTCCCCCCCCCCTAAAGGTGATGAGAGGAGGCGCGAACAGATGGAGCTCAAGGAATATAGAGTAACGCCAGCGAGAGCTTCAGGATATGCTCAAAGTGCTAATGGCAACAATTATATACATGAGGTGTGAAAGTATGCTCCCTGCTGAAAAAATGGTGTGGGGAAAAGTACAAATCATTTAGTTTAGAGATACAGCAGAGAAACGAGGACCTTCACTCAGCCCACCGGATCCGTGCTGACCAGCGATCCCCCACACACGAACACTACCGGGGACAATTTTACATTTATGCCAAGCCAATTAACCTACAAACCTGTATGTCTTTGCATTGTGGGAGGAAACCGAAGATCCCGGCGAAAACCCACAGAGATCACGGGGAGAACGGGCGAACTCCGTACAGACAGCACCCGTAGTTGGGATCGAACCCGGCTCTCTGGTCCTGTAAGGCAGCAGCTCTGTCGCTGCGCCACCTACAGGGCCAAAGGGACAGTGAAAGCAACAGAATCAAACAGGTTTAAGGGCCTGGCCCACTTAGGTGATTTTTTTCGGTGGCTGCCGGCGGCTGTCACAGTCGTAGCAGGTCGCCGAGAAACCAACGACTAGACCCCCTCCGACAATATCTACGACAACCTACCACCTAATCGACGTCAAGCTACGGCAAGCTACCGACAACCGGCGACCCATTAGGACGTCCACCTACGCTACGACAACCTACAACCACACAGGCGACAACCTACAACAACCAAAGTCAACCTTCCTTCACCCGCGACAAGCTATGACAAGCAACGACCCTGTCGGCGACAACAGAAGACAAGACACTTGGGCAGCACTATGATAGCGGTAGAGTTGATGCCTTTCAGCGCCAGAGACTCGGGTTCAAATCTGACTATGGGTGCTGTCTGTATGGAGTTTATACGTTCCCCCCGTGACCTGCATGGGTTTTTTTCCGGGACCTTCGGTTTCCTCCCACACTCCAAAGATGTACAGGTTTGTAAGTTAATTGGCTTTGAATGAATATTAATTGTCCCTTGTGTATGAAGGATAGTGTTAGTGTGCGGGGATCGCGGGTCGGTGCGGACTCGATGGATCAAAGGGCCTGTTTCCACGCTGTATCTCTACAGTAAACTATTCTAAACTAAACTAGACAATATCAATTTGGTGAAACACTTGAAATTTAAATTTAGTTTAAACTAAACTAAACAGCAGGTCAGGCAGCATCGTTGAACACCTCTGCACAGTCTGCCTTGGCCCACATGATCTCCCGGTTGCTCAACACTTTAACTCCCCCTCCCATTCCCGCACTGACCTTTCTGTCCTGGGCCTCCAATGTCAGAGTGAAGCCACATGCAAATTGGAGGAACAGCACCTTATATTTCGCTTGGGCATCTTACAACCCAGCGGTATGAACATTGATTTTTCTCATTTCAAGTAACCCTTGAATTCCCCCCCTCCCCCCCCCCCCCACCATGCGTGTTTCACTGTTTGTATCCCATTATTATCATTTCTCCCACAGCCAACAATGGACCATTGTGAGCTCCACCATTCTTTGGTCACGGGTTAGAGTATTACTACAATACGTGAATTAATGTATTGTATTAATTAATGTATACATACTAATATGTATTCCCTCCCTCACCCCTCCCCCACCCTAGCCGTCCTACTAACTAGTTCCACTGTTCGCATCCTGGTATCTCTTTGTAATTACCTCTTCCCCGGCTAAATATGGGTCATGAAGTACTTTACATCACCTATCCATAAATGCTCCACCCTTCCTTGCTTATCTGTTGCCGGCACTGCTTTGTTCCAGCTCCAGTTCCCTCCCCTATGCTGTCAGTCTGAAGGAGGGTCACGTCCCGAACCGTCGCCTATCCTTTTCCTCCAGACAAAAAGTGATACTTATTACTTTAAGTATGAGTGATACAGTCCGTGCCGACAAACGATCCCCGCACACTAATACTATCCTACATACACCAGGGACAATTGACAATGTTTACCAAAGCCAATTGGCCTACAAGCCCATACGTCTTTGAAGAACACAAGGAGATGCTGCCTGACCCGCTGAGGTACTCTGGCATTTTGTGTCCATCTTCAACAAAGGTCTGGCATACGTGTGCAAACCTGCCTGTCGTGTTTCCCTCCATTATTGAGTACAAAGGATGTGAATCATTTTGATTGTCCTTGTGTCATCAACGTTGGGGTACAAATACGATTCTTGCTTATGTCTTACCTTCAAATCTTGTCACCTTCATTGTAGAGGAATACTCGTTGTGCGACTTGTATCTTTCTTGGCTGCCATTCCGCAGCAGACCATTTGTGGATCCCGTAATTACATTTCAATCATTGAGAAGTATTCTTACATGCGCCCACTTGGAGCAACTGTGCCGCAAGAGGACGGGATGTCGCCGAGATTGATCAGGGGAGAGACAACCTTATCTTTTTAGCAAGTACGTGTCACTCGAAATGTTTGTTCTGAAAGAGCAGAGAAGTCAAATTGATATTTAACAGGATCTGTTCTTTATTGCAGTGTGGGAATAAGAGCCACATCTAGACAGGGACAATCATTCACCTGTTTGCTCTGTGGCACTTAACAGGAATGTGGGCATGTAGATAGCAGCAGGAAATGACAAGGAAAGGTGGTAGACAAACAAATCTTATCTATAGCACACATCAAATATAACAAAGGAAGGCTAAAGGCACTGTGGCTCACCTAGAAACTCCAAGGAATAATGTAGACACAAAGAACTGCAGTTGCTGGTTGACCAAACAAAGACATGGAGTGCTGGAGTAACTCAGTGGTTCAGAGAGCATCTCTGGAGAACATGGATAGGTGACATTTTGGGTTGGGTCTGAAGAAGAGTCCTGACCCGAAAAGTCACCTTTCCATAACAGAAACATGTAAACATAGAAACATAGAAAATAGGTGCAGAAGGAGGCCATTCGCCCCTTCGAGCCAGCACCGCCATTCATTGTGATCGTGGCTGATCGTCCCCAATCAGCCATGATCACAATGAATGGCGGTGCTGGCACGAAGGGGCGAATGGCCTCCTTCTGCACCTATTTTCTATGTTTCTATGTTTCTAAGTCCATAAGATGGACATAAAATGCTGGAGTAACTCAGCGGGACGGGAGAGAAGGAATAGGTGATGATTCAGGTTATGACCCTTCTTCAGACTGGTGACGTTTCTGTACTATACCTCTAAACTAAACTAAACTTGAAGCATGGACTATACATCTTGCTACACAGGACCAGCTTAATCCACTGTGTATTTAGAACATATTCTGCCTCATTTTTAACTTGCATATACGTGTGTGACTGCACAATGCCAATACTAAACCAAGAAAATCCATTAATCCTTGTGCGCAGAGTGGCTTTGAAGTTTGGGTTTATGACTCATTCTCATGTTTGTTTTCAGGTTATGCTGATGCTAATTTGACATCCTTTCATTAAACAATGGATCAAATGTCTAAGCCTACTATCGCCAGATAATTATCACCCAACAATGTAGAAGTACCTTGTTGCTTGGCTATTGAAGCTTGGGGTTTACAGATAGTTAGCACAATAAGAACTTTATCGCCGACTTGCAGGAAAGTTCCCGCTCAAATTTGCGAATAATCTCCACTGTTTGAGGCAGAGTACATTTTGAAAAGCTTGTCGCTGACATGAAAAACAACACAGATTCTGAAAACCCATCAAGTAAAAAAGGATGTTAACATTTTTAAGTAGAAACAAGGTAGCGAAGAAGGAAAACAGAACGCTAGCATTTATTTCGAGAGGTCTAGCACAGTGCTTGTTAAACAGTGGTACACAAAAATGCTGGAGAAACTCAGTGGGTGCAGCAGCATCTATGGAGCGAAGGAGATAGGCAATGTTTCGGGCCAAAACCCTTCTTCAGAGTTAAACTGGTGAATGGTTCATCCAAGGATGCATTAAATTATTTTGTGATGAATGAAACTAGAGGGGTGAATTCAAGAGAGAGCTAGATAGGGCTCTTAATAATAGCGGAGTCAGGGGATATGGGGAAAAGGCAGGAACGGGGTACAGATTGGGGATGATCAGCCATGATCACATTGAATGGCGGTGCTGGCTCGAAGGGCCAAATGGCCTACTCCTGCACCTATTGTCTATTGTTTATTGTCTATCGAATGAAGGGTGAATGACTTAATTTATTCAGATTTCTTTTTTTTTTCTATATTTAAAAAAGGCTAGTTTTCCAAGAAAAAAAAATACAGTGATCAAAGCCCTAAAGGGTAGGGTGGGGCTGAAGCCCTGTGTTTAGACATTGGAATGTTTTTTTTTTATCATTCTAATAGAATGATTTTCCAACTCCAATGGTAATTAAATTTCTTTTTTTTTCACTCAGAGTTTTCTTTGCATATTTTTAGGGTGTTCAAAAAGTTGAATCAAATAAACACTTCAGAAATGAGTCAATTGATGTATTTTGCTCATGTGACAAAATTAATTATATATAAAACCATACACAAAGGAGAATAAGACGAAAATTACCAAAATACACGAGAAAATTTAGTCGAGGGTGAATGAAATTTTGTGATTAAAGACTCAAGGGTGAATGACACTGAAATAGTTTAAGAAGCACTAGTCTAGCATACACAAACAGGGATGTATTGCTGAGGTAGACAAAAATGCTGGAGAAACTCAGTGGGTGCAGCAGCATCTGTGGAGCGAAGGAGATAGGCAACATTTCGGGCCGAAACACTTCTTCAGACTCAGACCAAGCTGATGTATTGCTGAGGCTCTATAAGGTGCTGCTCAGGTCGCATTTGGAATATTGTGAGCAATATTTGGCATCATATCTGAGGAAGGATGTGCTGGCTCTGGAGATTGTCCGGAGGAGGTTTATAAGAATGATCCCAGGAATTAATGGGTTACCATATGATGAGCGTTTCACCACACTGGGCCTGTACTTGCTGGAATTTATAAGAATGAGGGGGGACCTCATTAAAACATACCAAATAGTTAAAGGCTTGGATAGAGTGGATGCGGAGGGGATGCTTCCACTAGTGGGAGAGTCTAGGACTAGAGGTCATAACCTCAGAATTAAAGGATATTCCTTTGGGAATGAGATGAGGAGGAATTTCTTCAGTCAGAGTGTGGTGAATCTGAGGAATTATTTGCCACAGAAGGCCGAGGAAGCCAAGTCAATGGAGATTTTTAAGGCAGAGATAGATAGATTCTTGATTAGTACGGGTGTCGGGGGTTATGGGGAGAAGGCAGAATGGGGTAGAGAGGGATAGATCAGCCATGATTGAACGGCGGAGTGGATGATGGGCCGAATGGCCTAATCCTGCTCCGAGATATGATGAACTCACGGAACCAGAAAGCGGAACTAAGATTGTTTGCCTTTGAAGGAAGACTCTGGCTCTGTCACTGCAGCCTCCTTTATCCTGGCAGTTCCACCTGAGAGAGATGAGTCAATTGGATGATTGATGAGTTAACATTACAGTAACGAATGTTTCAGCTTTAACTGTCGAATCTGCCAGGTTTATTGGTCTTATGCACAGATTGAGGACATTAGCATCACACTACAAATCCTACTGAATTTTGAAGCATGAAGGCATTTGAGAAGCAAGTGAGTGCCATGCTTTGAACCCAACTTTGCCAACCACTGCGGAACATCTGCTGCCTGTGCAGATCATAGCATTGATTGCCAAGCTTAATGGTCTTTCCAGCCAGCAGAAAATGTAGTCATGAAACTGGAGATACTTCAAGATGACAAGGACAATTCTTTTTCTCTTAAGTTCATGTTCATAAGTGATAGGAGCAGAATTAGGCCATTCGGCCCATCAAGTCTACGTCGCCATTCAATCGTGGACGATCAGTCACTTCCTCTCAACAGACAACACCTGTAGTCAGGACTGAAACTGGGTCTCTGACGCTCCAAGGCTGCAACTCCACGGCTGCGCAACAATGTTAGTGCAGGAAATTGAACAGAGTGTAACATGTGCTGGCCTGTAATTAATGCTGGTTTTGCACTATCACAAAGAAAGTGAAACCCCTTGACAATAACCTGCAACTTTAGTTTAGTTTAGTTTAGAGATACAGTGCGGAAACAGGCCCTTCGGCCCATCGAGTCCGCGCCGACCAGCGGCCTACCCATACACTAACACTAGCCAATTAACCTACAAACCTGTTCGTCTTTGGAGTGTAGGAGAAAACCGAAGATCTTGTAGAAAACCCACGCAAACCCACGGGGAGAAGGTACAAACTCTGTACAGGCAGCAGCCACAGTCAGGATCGAACCTGGGTCTCTGACGCTGTGAGGCAGTAAATCTACCGCTGCACCACCGTGCCGCCCTTTCTCTCAGTCATTCATTGCACGAACTTATTACACAATATTAAACAAATATCCAAATGGTGCAAAGTATCTCCTGAAGCAACAATATATGTTTTACTACTCCATTACACAATGTTCATAATTTAGAATTTAGATGATGTCATGTTGAGAGAAAGCCTCCCTGACATCTCTCAGCCAAAATTAGAATCTCTCATTGGCATGAGGAGCAAGGGTTAAATAAATCCATTGATTCTTTCAGAAGACGTTAAGGAGAAAATATTTATCAAAATTTTGCGGTTGAAGGTTTTTGGTAGCAAGTACTGACTTAAGCTAAAGAGAATAATGCTTAATAGGTCAATAAGTGTACACAAACTAAGTTAAATATGCAGGCCTAAATATTGATGAAATCTATACAATTAAGCTTCAGACAAATGTGGTAACCAATTGTCAATTTTCAGTATTGCCTCTGAAGCCCTTGGAATGTTTAGTTCATTGATATTTTAAGACAGAACGCACACAATTACTGTTGGTGAGATGAGCAGGCCATTGTTTTCTATGTACAGATCCAGATGTAGAGATACAGCGCGAAAAACAGGCCCTTCGCCCAACCGAGTCCGCGCTGAACAGCGTCCCCCGCACACTAACACTATCCTGCACACACGTGAGGGACAATTTACATTTATACCAAGCCAGTTAACCTACAAACCTCTAGGTCTTTGGAGTGTGGGAGGAAACCGAAGATCTCGGAGAAAACCCATGTGGTCACGGGGAGAACGTACAAACTCAGTACAAACTGCCGTCCCAAACGCCCCATGTATATTAAAAAACATATAAATAATCATATATTTAAATATCAAACAGCAATGGACAATAGGTGCAGGAGTAGGCCATTTGGCCCTTCGAGTCAGCACCGCCATTCATTGTGATCATGGCTGATCATCCATGCATCAGGCATGTCCACTCCTATTGTAACATATCTTTCCACACTCCATGGGCTGACTGACCTGCTGGAGATTCCTGAAAGCCTTCACAAGGTATTAGGATGGAGTTTGGATGTTGGCTTTCCGCCACTTATTCATTGGGAATCTCAGAAACGATTAAATAATTACAGTCAAATCCTCACTGCTCTTGAAAGCTGTTGGATAATGACTAAGATTGCAGACGTGATGCATTAATGAAGGTACTAACCATTATAAGGGGTTTAGTCAGGTATTAGCGAGTACATCAATTGATCTCCTTAACGCAAGAATAAGGTGGAGACGCAAGGAACTGCAGATGCTGGAAACTTGAGAAAAACACAGCAAAGTGCTGGAGGAACTCAGCTGGTCATAGAAACATAGAAAATAGGCGCAGGAGTAGGCCATTCGACCCTTCAAGCCAGCACCGCCATTCAATATCATCATGGCTGATCATCCAAAATCAGCAACCCTGTTCCTGCTTACTCACCATATCCCTTGATTCTGTCAGGCAGCATCTGTGGAGGAAAATGAACAGATGACGTTTTGGCAGCAACTCTGGAGAGAAGGGATGGGCGACATTTCGGGTTGAGACCAGTCTGAGGAAAGGTCTCGACCAGAAACGTCGCCCATTCCTTCTCTCCAGAGATGCTGCCTCACCCGCAAAGTTACTTCAGCATTTTGTGTCTACCTTCGATTTAAACCAGCATCTGCAGTCCTTTCTTACACAGATGACGTATCGGGTCATGTCCCTTCTTCTGACTGATTGTAGTAGATGGGGAGAAGGCTGGAAATAGAGATGTGGGGTTGGGACAAGATCTGGCAGGAGGTACAGTAGGTGGATGCATATTTACCCTTATTCATTATCTCTGACAGAAGATAAGCAGGGATATCAGGGGTCAGAGCAGAATAGGAAGTGTTGGAAGAATTCAATGGATTGATCAGCATCTGTGAGTGGTGGGGGGAGTGGGAGGGGTGAGGGTGGGAGAAGAATTGTCTCGACCCGAAACGTCACCCATTCCTTCTCTCCATAGATGCTGCATTACCCGCTGAGTTACTCCAGCATTTTGTGTCTACCATAAACTAATGTTTGGAGTCAGTGCCAAGATAAACTAATCTCCTGCACATGACTCTTCTCCCTCCATTCTCTGCATACCCATTTGCCCATCTAAAAATGCTGCTGCTGTATCTGTCTCCACCACTAGCTCTGTCAGTGTGTTCCAGGCACTCACTTGTAAAAAACCTGCCCCGCACCTAGGGTTGCCGACTGTCCCGTATTAGCCGGGACATCCCGTATGTTGGGCTAAGTTGGTTTGTCCCGTACGGGACCGCCTTTGTCCTGTATTTGACTGCAACTTCTCGGGTCGAGGGGACTGTCGGGTCCGGCCCCGCCTCACCAGTCCCGACGTAGTGCAGCCCATGGAGTGCAGCAGCAGCAGCGCCTCGCCCGTGGCCCCATCGGTCGGAGGGCCAGCCAGCTGTCCGAACTTCGGACCTTCGCTTACCGCCGACACCACCACCACCCCTCCTTCTCATGGCCGATCATCGGTTCATGAGTTGGACGGGGCGCCGGACTTTGCGCGCGACGTCACCCGGGCCAAAATTCCTCAGCTGGCCCGCCGGCTGGTCTTTGTGTGCAGTCCAGTACCCGGGCCAACTCATCATTCACCCAGCCACGGCCCAGTCGGTCAACGAATTGCCGTCAGGAATTTGTCCCTCATTTTGACTTTTTGTCCCTTTTTGGGGAGTGAGAAAATTGGCAACCCTACCCGCACATGTCCTTTAAATTCCAAACCACCTACATTTTTCTCCTCCCTCCCACCTTAACCCCTCTAGTATTTGTTATTTCTATCCTGGGAAAAGATTCTGACTACCCTATCTACCCTACCCTTATCTATTCTATCTCTGCCTCTCGATTTTATATACTTCCATCAGGTCTCCCTCCATCCTCTGGTGTTCCAGAGAAAATAATCCATGTCTTTACAACCTTTCCCTGTAGCTAGTGTGCGGGGATCGCTGGTCGGTGCGGACTCGGTGGGTCGATGGGGCTGTATCTCTAAACTAAATTAAACTAAACTAAATGCCTTCTAATCCAGGCATCCTTCTGGTAAACCTCCTCTACACCCTCTCTAAAACCTAATCTCAATGGTTCAATGGTGCGTTGTTGCACAGGCGACCGCACAGTGAATTTTTGGTTGCATATATTACACATGTGGGCACCAGTAAGTTTTGGCGCCATTTCCAAAGTCTAGTCGGCCCGTGCACTCGATGTACTGGAGTAGTTCCCGCGAACCGATGTTCCTCTCCTCTCCTCGCCCGGCCATCTTTGTGTCCCGGGGGCACTTCCTGCAACCGACCTTGAAGGCGCTGGATGCGTTACCCCGGTTCACCCTCCTACCGGCCCTCGCTCCTCGCGCCCGACGGCTCCAGCTCCCTCCCGGTTATGCCGACCGCCAAGCCTGACAAGCGTTCAGGCGGGCCTTGCGGTCTGACAAATCTTGTAACCTCTTCAGTAGTGCTGCTCTTCAAAGCATAGGGTGGTGCAGCAGTAGTGTTGCTGCCTTGCAGTGCCAGAGACCTGTGTTCGATCCTGACTACGGGCGCTGTCTGCACTATGTTTGTACGTTCTCCCCGTGACCTGCGTGGGTTTTCTCCGAGATTTTCGGTTTCCTCTCATATGCCAAAGACGTACAGGTTTGTAGGTTAATTGGTGTAATTGGTATAAATGTAATCCTAGTGTGTGTAGGTTAGGTCCCTACTGTGTGTAAGATAGTGTTGGCGTGCGGGGATTGCTGTTCGGTGCGGACACGGTAGGCCTAACGGCCTGTTTCCGCACTGTATCTCTAAACCAAACTAAACTAAACTCAGTCCGTCGTAATCAATCAATTAATCAATCAATCAACCTTTATTGTCATCTTGCAAAGCAACAGTTGTACAGTGCAAAATGAGAAGACGTTTCCCAGGGAATACCGGAGCATCGCACATGAAACTTAAAACATTTCACACATAATAACACTAAAAACAGTCCAGTCCCTGATGGAACAGTATAAATAGTTAAAAGCAGGTAAAACACAACGTTAAAATACAGTAAAACCAATCATAAAAATGCCCGGGGCAGCTGATTTGAGTGGCCAGTGCCAGTTATTAAAGTGTCCGTGCCAAGCCGCAGAATCAGGTGACTGTGAGCACAGAGTGACTGTTTAGCAACCTCACAGCCTGTGGCAGGAAGCTGTTTAGCAGTCTTGTAGTCCGGGCTGCGATATCTCTTGCCTGATGGCAGGAGATCCAGGTGTATGTGGAGGGGGTGCAGTCTGTCCTTAGCAATTCTCTGAGCTTTTTTCAGACAGCGGCTCTGGGACAGTTCTTGTACCGAGGGTAGGGAGACGCCAATGATCCTCTCTGCTCCCCTCACTACCCTCTGCAGAGCCTTCCTGTCCGAGCAGTTGCAGGTGGAGTACCATGTATTTATGCAGTACGTGAGTACAGACTCCACCGTACCCCTGTAGAAAGTCCTGAGGATGTTGGTGGGGAGTGAGGCCTGTTTTAGTTTCCTCAGGAAGTGCAGTCGCTGATGGGCCCGTTTGACGGTCCCAGTGGTGTTCCTGGACCAGGTAACCAACCTGATCTCCCGGTTGCTCAGCACTTCAACTCCCATTCCCAATTTGACCTTTCTGTTGTGGGCCTCCTCCATTGTCAGAGTGAGGCCCAGCGCAAATTGGAGGAACAGCGCCTCATATTTCGCTCGGGTAGTTTACACCCCAGTGATATGAACATTGACTTCTCTAATTTCAGATAGCCCTTGCTTTCTCCCTCCTTCCCCTCCACTTTCCCAGTTCTCCCACTAGTCTTACTGTCTCTGCCCACTCTCTATATTTTTCCTGCCTCCCTCCCCCACCCGACATCAGTCTGAAGAAGGGTCTCGACCCGAAACGTCATCCATTCCTTCTCTCCATAGATGCTCCCAGTCCCGCTGAGTTACTCCAGCATCTTGTGTAAACTATACATAACTTGTATCTATGTTTATTCAGAATAATTCGACAAGGTTTTTGCCACATGTTTTCCTAATAAACCTTCCTTTTATTTCTTCTTGGCTTGCTCGTACTTTGATTACACTTTGATGGTTAATTAAGCCGTTTGAAAGCCAGTTCGTCATTCCTTATCCATTGTTGGGAATTTTCCAGAATGTTCCTCTGGGCATTCATTCATGTTTTCCGACTTATCCTGATTTCCATCTATTTTATAATATTCCCTGTCACTCCTCATACTTCCTGATTTGAAATGTTAATGTTACACCCGATCAAACAAAATCCATGTTTGAAATTTGTAAATGTATGCATTGCCAGAGACTTTCAGTGCAACAGAGTGAATCTAAGCTGTGATGTATTAGAAGCAAAATATTTGCCTTGGGTGTTTTTATTTTAAACCAGTCACAAGTTTAATTTGAACATTCTCAGTTTCCATCGAGCCTTCGACTGTTTCATTGAAATATGTTTGATTTTCCATCCTTTGTAATTCTTAAATATTTATTTCTGCTAATTGGTTATTCGCTTTTATCCTTTCCTATATAATCTTGTCAAGGTCACTTTGTATCTATTAATATATTTCCCCAATCAAATGGTAGAGTTGCTGCCTCACAGCGCCAGAGGAACCTGTGATAGATACTGAACCCGAATGCTGTTTGTGTGGAGTTTGCACGTTCTCCCCGTGACCGCGCGGGTTTTCTCCGGGTGCTTTGGTTTCCTTCCACATCGCAAAGTCGTGCAGGTTTGCAGGCTAATTGGCCTCTGTAAATTGGTAAATCGGTGGGCGGCGCGACTCACGTCGCAGCGGCCTCTGCAGTCCGTCTGTCTTTTTATTATTTTTTGTCTCGTTTCAATGTAGTTTTTATTTATTTTTTGACGGGGTATGTGAGTGTGGGGTGTGGGGGGTGTGGGGGGGGGGGGGGGTGGGGAAACTTTTAAAATCTTTCCCCTGCACAGAGAACCCGACCTTTTCCCTGTCGGGTCTCCGTTGCCGTTGGGGCTGAGCAACGTGGAGCGGCCTCCAACCGGAACGACCTGGGGCTCCAGTCGCGGAGCTGCGGACTTACCCACCATCGCGGAGCTGGCCGAGTTCGGAGCGGGTGGAGCTGTGGTGGCGCTCGGCTGCGACCCGACCCCCGGAGATTCGGTGGCTCCAACCGCAGGTCTGGTGGACAGAAACACCGGGAGCCCGCGGGTCCCTGCTGGGAGACCGCTTTTTGGGGCTTCCGCAACGGCGACTTCTCCCGCCTGAGTTGCGGGGTCGAAGAGTACCTGGAGCGGGGACACTTACCATCGCCCGGCGAGGCTTTGAATGGCTGTGGGACTTTGCAAGCGCCCGCCGGGGGCTCCAACAACAAGACCCGGAGCGCGGCCTTGCATCACCCGGCGCGGCGTTAATGGCCGCAGAACAATTACCATCGCCCGCCGGGGGCTTTGACTCTGACATCGGGAGGGGAATGGGGAGTGCAGGGGAGAGATAAGTTTTTGCCTTCCATCACAGCGAGGAGGAGATGCGCTGTGATGGATGTTTGTGTAAATTGTGTTGTGTCTTGGGTCTTTTTTTCTTGTGTGTATGACTGCAGAAACAACATTTCATAATAAAATTGTATTGTATTGTAAATTGCCACCAGTGTGTAGTGAGTGGATGTGAAAGTGGGACAACATAGAACTAGTGTGAATGGGTGATCGATGGTCTACGTGGACTAACTCAGTGGGCCAAAGACACAATTTCCATGCTGTATCTTTTAATTGTTGATGGTGAGGCATTATATGCCGCTTGTCTGTGGCGACATGTTGCAAACAGCACAGCAGAAAATCACAACACACATTGGTTCTGAGCTTACCTGTGTAAAAGGAACAGCACAAATCTGTCATTTATTATATTTTATACAGTGTACCATGGTTACATACTCTGTTGTAGACAAAAGTGCTGGAGAAACCTCAGCGGGTGCAGCAGCATCTAAGGAGCGAAGGATAAAGGGAACGTTTCGGGCCAAAGCCCTTCTTCAGACTGATGTAGGGTGGGGGGGGTGAGAAGAAGAAAGGTAGAGGCGGAGACAGTGGGCTGTGGGAGAGCTGGGAAGGGGAGGTGAAAGAGGGAGTAAACAAGGGGAGAATCTCCCCATCCCCTCACCCCTCCCACCCTACATCAGTCTGAAGAAGGGTTTCGGCCCAAAACGTTGCCTCTACTTCCTGAGAAGATTACGGAGAGTCGGATTGTCAAGGAAGACTCTCTCTAACATCTACAGATGCACAGTCGAGAGCATACTGACCGGTTGCATCGTGGCTTGGTTCGGCAATTTGAGCGCCCTGGAGAGGAAAAGACTACCAAAAGTGGTAAACACTGCCCAATCCATCATCGGCTCTGACCTTCCTTCCATCGAGGGGATTTATCGCAGTCGCTGCCTCAAAAAGGCTGGCAGTATCATCAAAGACCCACACCATCCTGGCCACACACTCATCTCCCTGCTACCTTCAGGTAGAAGGTACAGGAGCCTGAAGACTGCAACAACCAGGTTCAGGAATAGCTACTTCCCCACAGCCATCAGGCTATTAAACCTGGCTCGGACAAAACTCTGATTATTAATGACCACTTTCTGTTATTTGCACTTTACCAGTTTATTTATTCATGTGTGTATATATTTATATCATGGTATATGGACACATTTATCTGTTTTGTAGTAAATGCCTACTATTTTCTGTGTGCTTAAGCAAAGTAAGAATTTCATTGTCCTATACAGGGACACATGACAATAAACTCACTTGAATTTGAACTATTTCCTTCGCTCCTTAGATGCTGCTGCACCCGCTGAGTTTCTCCAGCACTTTTGTCTACCTTCGATTTTCCAGCATCTGCAGTTCCTTCTTAAATACATATTCGTTGTGCTGCTGCAAGGAAGAATTTAATTGTTCTATCTGGGTCATATGATGATAAAACAGGTTTCCGTCCACATTGGGGACAAATACACTCTTTCCCTGCTGTATCTTTTAATCAGTCACAAAAATTCTGTGTGAACTATTTGTTTTCTTGGCAGGCATTGCATAACAATAGGTGTTGTCCCCTCATTTGGTCGATATGCTTCTCAGAACCAAGTCATGTTAAAAATGGAAACAAACAGGAGTTCCTATGACTAGGGTACATTCAATGAGATGACATTGAAACCACAGCGTGCTGGAGTAACTCAGTAGATTAGTCTGAAAATGGGTTCCGGCATGATTACAAAGATTGCAAAAAGTAGTGCCCTCCCCATTATCAAAAGGATCTACAGGCCTTAAAAATGCAGCCAGCATCATCAGAGACCCACACCACCCTGGCCACACACTGATTTCACCCCTGCCATCGGCAAGAAGACACAGGAGCCTGAAAACTGTAATGTCCAGGTTCAGGAACAGCTTCTTCCCTGCAACCATTTTAGGCTATTAAACACGACAACCTCTCAATAAACTCTGAACTACATAGACTAGTGGGAATTATTTTTGTATTTACACTCTTATTGTTTGGTTACTTGTTCATGTATACTGAACTTTTTTACCATTTTTATGGGTTTTACAGAATACTATGTCCACATATCTGTTGTGCTGTCCCACTTAGGTGATTTTTTGGGCGATTACAGCCGAGAGCCGCTAAATGTTCAACACGTTGAAATTTATTTGCCGATAGTGGCGACAATTTTTTCTGTCGTAAGTTATCGAAGATTGACGTAGGCGTTGTCGTAGGTTGTCGCCGGTTGTTGTAGGTGCTGTCGTAGGTTGTCGCCAGGTGTCGTAGGTGAATCCCATTAAAAGTAGTCCCTGGTAGTCGCCCACGTGGGACAGGCCCTTTAGAATTCCATTGTTCTGTTTCGGGTGATATAGCATTAAAACACTCTTGATTTGACCCCGATTGTTCTCCTGAGGTGCTTCCTGACTACTCCAGCACTCTGCATCTTTTTTATAAACCAGCATCTGCAGTTTGTTCCTTCCACAGATGACATGGTCTGTATTCCATTGGATTTAGAAAACTGAGAGATGAAGTTCATTCAAGCATAATTTATTGAATATTATTGAATGATGAACCTTGAGAAGAGGTTTCCTCTGAATGGAGCGTCTCGAATTGTTAATGTAATCTTGGGGTAAGGCAGACACAAGCAACTGCAGATGCTGAGTCTTGAGCAAAACGCAAAGCGCTGGAGTAACTCAATGGATTTGGCAACATCTACGGAAGGAACGGATGGGCAATGTTTTGGATCAGAACTCTTCCCAGGTTTAGTTTAGAGATGCAGTGTGGAAACAGGAACTTCAGCCGACCCAGTCCACGCTGACCATCAATCACCCACACACGAGTTCTATGTTATCTCACTTTTGTATCCTGCACTCTAAGGCCGATTTACAAAGGTGTCGAGGTGCCAAATGGTTGCTTTTTTTGGACATTACATGGTTGGTATACATGCAGGTTTGGTTCTCTAACATAAAAGACGTTGTTGCGGCTCTAGAGCGAGGTTCTTCACACGAGCTCTGCTACCTGACGACTCTTGATCTCGAAGTAAGATTCTCCCCTTAACTCATGACATCACGTGCCTTGCAAAACCTGTCACGTGACAGTCTCCATTCTGCTGACAAGGGTTCGACGGTAAGTGGTCTGACCACCAGATGGCGCCACAAAGGACAATTAAACTACAAACCCGATGTCTTTGCAATGTGGGAGGAAACCGCAGCACCCGTCGAAAACCCACGCTGTCACGGGGAGACCGTACAAACTCCGTACAGACAGCAGCCGTAGTGCGGATCGAACCTGGGTCTCCGGCGCTGTTAGGCAGTAAATCTACCGCTGCACCACCATGCCGCCCTTTCACTCAGTCATTCATTGTACGCACTTATTAAACAGACAGCACCCGAGAACGGGATTGAACCCGGGTCTGGCTCCGTGAGGCAGCAGCTCTACTGCTGCGCCATTGCACCGCCCTAAGGGGTTGGTATTCGGGCAACTGGAACGGCGACCATCAGAGTGGAACACACACACACATCGCAAAGGCGGGGGCCAGGGAAAGTGGGGGAGCGCTGTCTGAAATTCACACGGTGCAAAGCCAAGGTGATACAGACACACACCGCGATGAACAGGAAGGTTAAAGACGGCTAGCACAGTGTACGGTAAGTCCTTTAAAAGGGGGAAGGGGGATGAGGGGAAAAGGGGAGAGAAGGGGGGAGAAGGGGAGAGAAGGGGGCGAGAAGGAGTGGAGACACTTTTAAGAAGCCAGGCAACTTTTTAATAAGCCAGAGATACACAGCTGTGAAGTTTGGTGGGCATTTAACATTACCGGTCAGTTTTCCTTGGTTCTGAAAACTTGTGCTTAGGATTTTTCCCCAAATGAGCCAATGAAAATACCCGGTCAGCAAAGGTGATTAACTAAAACCACCTACGGCTACCTCGACTACCCATAACTACATGGCGACCCCACTACCTCTGCACCTACGACTACAAAAGTATCGATTTTCTCCAAGGCGACCAATTTTTGGTCGCAGAAACTTTTTCAACATGTTGAAAAATTTGCAGCTACCATACTGAGGCCGCGACTAGTTCCCAGAATTCGGGAACTCCTCGCGACCATGAAGGAGACTCACCAGGGACCACCAGCGAACATGTGGCAATCATGAGGCGAGCGCAGAGTCTCCTGCACTCGCCTAAAAAGTCGCCTAAGTGGGACAGGCCCTTAAAGTGAAGGGGTCTGAATACTTTCTGAATGCACTGTATACCCAGTTGAACCAACTCTAATAAAGTCATAGTCATTTAGTGTGCAAACAAGCCCTTCAGCCCGACTTGTCCACACCAACCAACATGCCCCATCTACACTAGTCCTACCTGCCTGCGTTTGGCCCATATCCCCCTAAACCTGTCTTATCCATGTATCTGTCTAACTGCATCTTAAACATTGAGATAGTCCCTGCCTCAACTAACTCCCAGCTGCTCGTTCCATACACTCACACCCTTTGTGTAAAAATATTAACCCTCTGTTTCCCATTAAATCTCCCACCCCCTCCCCTCACCTTAAGCCTGTGTCCTAGGCTGCTCAACCCTTCCCTATAGCTCAGGCCCTCAGGTCCTGGCAACATCCTCGTAAACATTCAAACTATTTGTGACTGGGTGGAATTAATATATGGCATTGATTTAACAGCATGTGAGACCTTTCAAATCTACAGTTTCACCAACATTATCTATGTAATTTTAGCCGCTGTGTTTGAATTCTTTCCACATTTTTTGTTACAGCCTTATTCTAAAATTGATTAAATTCATTTTTCTTTATCATCAATCGACACACAATACCTCACAATAAAAAAAGCAAAAACAGGTGTTTAGAAATGTTTGCAAAGTAATTAAAAATAAATAACTGAAATATCACATTTACATAAGTATTCAGACCCTTTGCTATGACACTCAAAATTGAGCTTCGGTGCATCCTGCTTCCATTGATTATACTTGAGATGTTTCTACAACTTGATTGGAATCCATGTGGTAAATTAAATTGATTGGACATGATTTGGAAAGGCACACACCTGTCTATATAAGGCACTACAGTTGACTGTGCATGTCAGAGCATCAACCAAGCCATGAAGATGAAGGAATTGTCCGTAGACCTCCGAGACAGGATTGTGTCAAGACACAGATCTGGGCAAGGGTATAAAACAATTTCTGCAGCATTGCAGGTCCCGAAGAGCATAGTGGCCTCCGTCATTCTTAGATGGAAGAACTTTGGAACCACCAGGACGCTTCATAGAGCTGGCCGCCCGGCCAAACTGAGCAATCGGGGGGAGAAGGGCCTTGGTCAGGGAGGTGACCAAGAACCTGATGGTCACTCTGACAGATCTCCAGAGTTCCTCTGTGGAGATGGGAGGACCTTCCAGAGAAGGACAACTATATCTGCAGCACTCCACCAATCAGGTATTTATGGTAGAATGTCCTTAGTAAGAGACACATGACAACCCGATTGTAGTTTGCTAAGAGGGACCTAAACAATATTCTCTGATCTAATGAAACCAAGTTTGAACTCTTTGGCCAAGTGTCACACCTAGAGGAAACCAGGCACCGCTCATCACCTGGCCAATACCATATGCATGGTGATGCATGGTGGTGGCAGCATCATGCTGTGGGGATTTTTCAGTGGCAGGAACTGGGAGACTAGTCAGGATCAAGGAAAGATGAATGGAGCAAAGTACAGAGAGATACTTGATGAAAACATGCTGCAGAGCGTTCAGGACCTCAGACTGGGGGCAGAGGTTCACCTTCCAACAGGACAACGACCCTAAGCACACAGCCAAGACAATACAGGAGTGGCTTTGTGACAAGTCTGTGAATGTCCTTGAGTGGCCCAGCCAGAGCCCGGACTTGAACCCGATCAAAAATCTCTGGGGGGACCTGAAGATAGCTGTTGATCAACGCTTCCCATCCAACATGACAGAGCTTGAGAGGATCTGCAGGGAAGAATGGGAGAAATTACCCAAATACAGGTGCGCCAAGCTTTTAGCATCATACCCAAGAAGACTTGAGGCTGTAATCGCTGACAAAGGTGCCTTAACAAAGTACTGAGTAAAGGGTCTGAATACTTATGTAAATGTGATATTTCAGTTATTTATTTTTAATTACTTAGCAAAAATTTCTAAACACCTGTTTTCGCTTTTTTATTATGGGGTATTGTGTGTAGATTGATGATATAAAAAAAAGAATTTAATCCATTTAAGATTACGGCTGTAATGTAACAAAATGTGGAGAAAGTGAAAGGGTCTGAATACTTTCTGAATGCACTGTATAATGAAGCAATGCATCATAGTCCAGTATATGTAATGTTGGAAAATGGAAATAGATGAGAAAATCATTTGAGAATAGAGCAATGGGAAAACTGATGAACTAATGTTTTCAAGAAAGAGTTTGATTTAGCTCTTGGGGCTAAGGGAATCAAGTGATATGGGGGGAAAAGCTGAAACGGGGTACTGATTTTGGATGTTGTGCCATGATCATATTGAATGGCAGTGCTGGCCCAAAGGACTGAATGGCCCACTCCTACAACTATTTTCTACGTTTTTATGTTTCTCTGAAGTGATAAGTGGAGTAAGAATGAGAGTCACAGGAAGCCATGCATAGAGATGCCTTCTTGTATAATCCATTATTCTCCCATTTCGAGGTCATGAATCGCGATCTCTATTCATTCCCGACTAATGTTTAATGTCGCAACTTTTAAGAAACATTTAGACAGATACGTGGATAGGACAGGTTTAGAGGGATGTTGGCCAAATTCCGCCAGGCGGGACTAGTGTAGGTGGGACATGTTGGCCGTTGTGGACAAGTTGGGCCGAAGGGCCTGTTTCCATGATGTAAGACTGTGACTGTAATGTGTGTGTAACTAGAAACATAGAAAATAGGTGCAGGAGGAGGCCATTCAGCCCTTCGAGCCAGCACCGCTGTTCATTGTGATCATGGCTGATCGTCCCCAATCAATAACCCGTGCCTGCCTTCTCCCCATATCTCTTGATTCCACTAGCCCCTACAGCTCTATCTAACTCTCTTAAATCCATCCAGTGATTTGGCCTCCACTGCCCTCTGTGGCAGGGAATTCCACAAATTCACAACTCACTGGGTGAAAAAGAAAATTCTCACCTCAGTCTTAAATGGTCTCCCCTTTATTCTAAGACTGTGGCCCCTGGTTCTGGACTCGCCCAACATTGGGAACATTTTTCCTGCATCCAGCTTGTCCAGTCCTTTTATAATTTTATATGTTTCTTTAAGATCCCCCTCATCCTTCTAAACTCCAGTGAATACAAGCCCAGTCTTTTCAATCTTTCCTTATATGACAGTCCCGCCATCCCAGGGATCAATCTCGTGAACCTACGCTGCACTGCCTCAATCACAAGGATGTCCTTCCCCAAATTAGGAGACCAAAACTGTACACAATACTCCAGATGTGGTCTCACCAGAGCCTTATACAATTGCAGAAGAACCTCTTTACTCCTATACTGAAATCCTCTATGGAAGTGTTTTTAATTTATTTGTGTGTCACTGTTGCGATCGTGATGCCATTGTTGTCATAGTTTACGTTTTACATTTGCTGATTTTTTTTATCTAGACATCTCTTGTTTTACTGAAAGATGTTTGATAATTTGTCCTTTTTAGTTCTTTGTGAACTGGTTTGTGCCCAAATTCATATTGGAACCTTCAATGTGCCAACCAGCCACAAATATACTTAAGTGACACCATATAACAACAATTACAGCACGGAAACAGGCCATCTCGGCCCTTCAAGTCAGTTGCGAACACTTATTTTCCCCTAGTCTCATCTACCTGCACTCAGACCATAACCCTCCATTCCTTTCTCGTCCATATACCTATCCAATATATTTTTAAATGATAAAATCGAACCTGCCTCCACCACTTCCACTGGAAGCTTATTCCACACAGCTACCACTCTCTGAGTAAAGAAGTTCCCCCTCATGTTACCCCTAAACTTCTGTCCCTTAATTCTCAAATCATGTCCTCTTGTTTGAATCTTCCCTACTCTCAATTGGAAAAGCTTATCCACGTTAACTCTGTCTATCCCTCTCAACCTTTTTAAAGACCTCTATCAAGTCCCCCCTTAACCTTCTGCGCTCCAAAGAATAAAGAATAAAATGGACACAACGTGGAAACAGGCCCTTCGGCCCCACCGGGTCCATGCCGGCCAACAATCACCCGTACGCTATTCTCTCCGACACTCCATGGACAATTAAAGGGCCTGTCCCACTTAGCGATTTTTTTCGGCAACTGCCGGCACCCTTCATAGTCGCAGCAGGTCACTGAATATTTTCAACATGTTGAAAATCCAGCGGCGACCAGAACAAGGTAGGACTCTTTGGGCGACTATTCACGACCATACAGGCGGCACCACGAACATACAGGCGACATGTCGCTGGATGACGCCTGTTTGGTCGCGAGTAGTCGCCCAAAGAGTCGTACCTTTTTCAGGTCGCTGCTGGATTTACAACACGTTGACATTTTTCGGCGACCTGCTGCGACTATGAAAGGTGCCGGCAGTCGCCGAGAAAATCATGTAAGTGGGACAGGCCCTTTACAAAGGCCAATTAACCTACAAACCTGCACGTTTTTGAAATGTTTTTGGCGTGTGGGAGGAAACCGGAGCACCCATAGGTAACTCACACGGTCACGGGGAGAGCGTAAAACTCCATACAGACAGCACACAACCTCAGGGTGGAACCCAGAGCTCCGGTGCTGTAAGGCAGCAGCTCTACTGCTGTGCCACTGTGCCACCATTTAGCTTAGAAAGTTTCAGAAAGGACGTGATTATTACGAAAGCATATGATGGTAGAAATGTAACGTGACTCCTTTGCTGGGGAATCTGAAGATTTAAAAGATGAGTTGGATATAAATCTAATCTGTTCTGAAATTTAGAGTTTCGAGTTTGGAGAGTCAGCATGGAAACTAGTGCACCGACCTCACAAATCCACGGCATAAAACGATCACTCGATCCGTTCACTAGATCTATGTTGTCGCACTTACGCATCCACTCCCCAGATGCAGAAAACAATTAACGTACAAACCTGCACGTCTTTGGGATGTAGTAGAAAACCGGAGCACCCGGAGAACTGTACCACTCTACTGCTTTTTTAAAAATTGCTGTTTTTTTCCCTTTTTCCTTCAGCCCACAATATTTAATATGTAAAAGAATATGTGATTCTGTTCCATTCTGTTTGTAGTTTGTTTGGTTGGTTGTTTGTTTGTTTGTATTTTTGCACAAAGTCCGCGAACATTGCCACTTTTCATTTCACTGCACATCTCGTATGTGTATGTGACGAATAAACTTGACTTGACACAGTCACAGGGAGAACGTACAAACTCCGCACAGACAGCACTCGACTTCAGGGTCGAACCCAGGCCTCTGGCACTGTAAGGCAGCAATTCTACCAGCTGCGTTACTGTGCCTCCTTAGATTTAATGTAGACACAAAATGCTGGAGTAACTCAGCGGGTGAGGCAGCATCTATGGAGCGAAGGAATGGGCAACGTTTCGGGTCGAGACCCTTCTTCAGACATTCTTTCTTCCACACTCCCTAAATTTAATGATAGTGGACACTTTGCTTTTAGAGATACAGTGTGGAAACAGGCCCTTCGGCCCACCGAGTCCGCGCCGACCAGCGATCCCCGCACACTAACACTATACTACACACACGGAATTTACAATTATAACGTCAATTAGCCTGCAAACCTGTACGGACCGAAGCACCCGGAGAAAACCCAGGCGGTCAGAGATTGAACATACAAACTCCACACAGACAGCACCCGTAGTCAGGATCGAACCGGGTCTCTGGCGCTGTAAGGCAGCAACTCTACTGCTGCGCCACTGTGTACTCCACAGGTAATTACGAAACGACACAATAACTTTAAAAGCACAACTCTCAGTAATTTGAATCTTGTGTGGCAACTTCAATTAATTTTCACAAAATGAAATGTTTCTTGGGCTGTAGGGCAAGACACTTCAGATAACTTCAGATTGACTTCTTTATCTTTTAAATCATTTCAAAATCAATGGAGTAGAGAGAAAGGGCATTCAAAGCGCTATAAGGATCTCATCTAATTTAACAGGTTTGCCATTTAGCGATGTGTGTTATGTCTAATCACTGATGGCTTAAGAAACAAACAGGCACCATTTAATGACATTAATTTTGTAACTGGCATTTAAGCCCTAAAGCTCCGAAAAAGCTGTTATCTTGAATAATCTGTACTTTAACTATGTTTTGTTTAATTTGCTTGCCACCAAAAGAAAACTCTTATAGAGTCATAGAGTCGTGGAAACAGCTCCTTTGGCCCAACTTGCCCACACCGACCAACAAGTCCCATCTATACTAGTCCCACCTGCCTGTGTTTGGCCCATATCCATCTAAACCATTGGTCACCCATCCTTTTTCTCCATAGGTGCTGCCTGACCTACAATATGGTGCCCAAAACTGAACACAGTACTCTAAATATGCTTCACACAAAGGGTGGTGGGTGGTTGGTGTATGGAATGAGCTGCCTGAGGAGGTAGGTGAGGCTAGGACTGTCCCAACGTTTAACAAACAGTTAGACAGGTACATGGATAGGACAAGTTTGGAGGGATATGGACCAAATGCAGGCAAGTGGGACTAGTGTAGCTGGGACATGTTGGTCGGTGTGGGCAAGTTAGGCCGAAGGGCCTGTTTCCACTCTGTATCACTCTATGACTACAATAACGTCTTATATAACAGCAACATGAACTCCCAAATTCTATACTCAATACTCTGAATGATGACGGCCAATGTGCCAAAAGCCCTTTTGTCCACCTTATCTATATTTTTATCGAACAGTATTTTCAAGGATGTTTTCTAGATGCACAATCCATTGAGAGAGAACTCTTTGCTATTTTCGTGAACATACACCACTGAGCCTCTCCCACCTCTTCCAACCCTTATCCACCTACTTCATACATCACTGCCTCAAGAAAATATCTAACCTGATGGAAGACATCTTGGAGACTCGACGACCATTTTGCCATTTCACTGAACACGTATGCTTAGTCCACCAAGGCCTACTCGATTTCCCAGCTACGATCCATTTGAACCCCTCTTCCCATTCCCATACTGATCTTTCTGTCCCGGGCCACCTCCGTTGTCGGAGTGAGGCCACACGCAAACTGGATGAACAGCACCTCATGTTCCACTTGGGCGACTTCCAAACCCAACAGTGTGAACATTAAATTCTCCAATATTTAGTAATGATCCACACACCTCACCCTGTTTTTCTTCCTCGCTCTTCCCGGTGTCCCCCCAGGTGTGGGGAGTGGATTAAAAAAGTGGGAGACCACAGAACTAGTGTGAACACCTCGGCATGGACGCGATGGGCCCAATAGCCGGTCTCCATGCAGTGTCTCTAAAACTGAAACTAAACGGACCCACGCGGTCACGGGGAGAACGTATAACCCACGCACAGACAGAGCCCATAGTCAGGATCGAACATGGTGAATCTCTGGAATTCTCTGCCACAGAAGGTAGTTGAGGCCAGTTCATTGGCTATATTTAAGAGGGAGTTAGATGTGGCCCTTGTGGCTAAAGGGGTCAGGGGGTATGGAGAGAAGGCAGGTACGGGATACTGAGTTGGATGATCAGCCATGATCATATTGAATGGCGAGGCAGGCTCGAAGGGCCGAATGGCCTACTCCTGCACCTATTTTCCATGTTTCTATGTTTCCATGGGTCTCTGGCGCTGTAAAGCAACAACTCTACCGCTGCACCACCATGCCGTCCTGAAGTTGTATGAAGCAGTGATTAAGGGGAATTGAAACAAAACTGTACAGTAAGTAGCATCAAGGCTGAGAAGGGTTATTTAAGTTTCTCTATGCAATTATTCCTACTGAGTTCTGAGAACTCTAAATTGGTCAATCACAGAGTATGCTAAGTGGAATTGTTATGCTTGATTTTATGCCTTTATACTTTCTGCAGTTTCATTTCAGTACAGCCACATATTGAACATGATAATTTGATTTATCCATCCAATCAAAATGTGGAAACACAGCCATAGTCTGTATAGATCTTAATCACCAATAACATATTGTAATTAATATATCGTATCGTATCCTCCTGTTCCTCCAAATTTATGTCCAGAAAAAAGCTGGTGTTTTCCTATCTTTTAGTCTCTGGGATCATAAGATCAAAAGACATAGGAGCAGCATTAGGCCAATCAATCATGTCATTCAATCATGGCTGATCTATTTATCCATCTCAACCCTATTCTCCTGCCTTCACCCCGACCTACCAAATCTGAGGAAGGACATTATTGCCATAGAGGGAGTGCAGAGAAGGTTCACCAGACTGATTCCTGGGATGTCAGGACTGTCTTATGAAGAAAGACTGGATAGACTTGGTTTATACTCTCTAGAATTTAGGAGATTGAGAGGGGATCTTATAGAAACTTACAAAATTCTTAAGGGGTTGGACAGGCTAGATGCAGGAAGATTGCTCCCGATGTTGGGGAAGTCCAGGACAAGGGGTCACAGCTTAAGGATAAGGGGGAAATCCTTTAAAACCGAGATGAGAAGAACTTTTTTCACACAGAGAGTGGTGAATCTCTGGAACTCCCTGCCACAGAGGGTAGTCGAGGCCAGTTCATTGGCTATATTTAAGAGGGAGTTAGATGTGGCCCTTGTGGCTAAGGGGATCAGAGGGTATGGAGAGAAGGCAGGTACGGGATACTGAGTTGGATGATCAGCCATGATCATATTGAATGGCGGTGCAGGCTCGAAGGGCCGAATGGCCTACTCCTGCACCTAATTTCTATGTTTCTATGTAATCTTTCATGCCCTTACTAATCAAGAATCTATGAATCTTTGTCACGGTGGCGCAGCGGTAGAGTTGCTACCTTACAGCGAATTCAATGCCGGAGACCCGGGTTCAATCCCGAATATGGGTGCTGTCTGTGCGGAGTTTGTACGTTCTCCCCGTGGTTTTCTCCTAGATCTTCGGTTTCCTCCCACACTCCAAATACATACAGGTTTGTTGGTTAATTGGCTTGGTAAATGTAAAAAAAAGAATGTCCCCAGTGGGTGTAGGATAGTGTTAATGTGCGGGGATCGCTGGTCGGCGTGGACCCGGTGGGCCGAAGGGCATGTTTCCGCTCTGTATGTCTAAAAACTAAAACTAAAAAAATACCCAATGACTTGGCCTCCACATCCGAATGTGGCAATGAATCCTACAGAATCACCACCCACTGGCTAAACAAATTCTTCCTCATCTCCATTTTAAAGTGTGGCATCTTATTCTGTGTCCTCTGGTCCTAGACTCTCCGACTTCCGACTCACCGACTTCCGCCCAGTTGCACTTACCCCCATCATCACCAAGTGCTTCGAGAGGCTGGTCCTGGCACACCTCAAAAGCTGCCTACCCCCCACACTGGATCCCTATCAGTTTGCCTACCGCAAGAACAGGAGTACGGAGGATGCAGTCTCAACGGCACTTCACTCCGCCCTCTCCCACCTCGACAACAGAGACACGTACGTAAGAATGCTGTTCATCGATTACAGCTCAGCATTCAACACCATTATACCATCTAAACTGATCACCAAACTCGGTAACCTGGGCATCGATCCCTCCCTCAGCAACTGGATACTGGACTTTCTAACCAACAGACCACAGTCTGTTAGGTTAGACAAGCACACCTCTTCAACCCTCACCCTGAACACCGGCGTTCCACAGGGCTGTGTGCTGAGCCCCCTCCTCTACTCCCTCTTCACCTATGACTGCACACCTGTACATGGTACTAACACCATCATCAAGTATGCAGATGATACAACGGTGATTGGCCTCATCAGCAACAACGATGAGTCGGTCTACAGGGAGGAGGTCCAGCACTTAGCAGCATGGTGCGCTGACAACAACCTGGCCCTTAACTCCAAGAAGACCAAGGAGCTCATTGTAGATTTCAGGAAGTCCAGGGGCGGCACGCACACCCCCATCCACATTAACGGGACGGAGGTGGAACGTGTTTCTAGCTTCAAGTTCCTGGGTGTTAACATCTCCGATGACCTCTCTTAGAAACATAGAAATTAGGTGCAGGAGTAGGCCATTCGGCCCTTCGAGCCTGCACCGCCATTCAATATGATCATGGCTGATCATCAAACTCAGTATCCCGTACCTGCCTTCTCTCCATACCCTCTGATCCCCTTAGCCACAAGGGCCACATCTAACTCCCTCTTAAATATAGCCAATGAACTGGCCTCGACTACCCTCTGTGGCAGGGAGTTCCAGAGATTCACCACTCTCTGTGTGAAAAAAGTTCTTCTCATCTCGGTTTTAAAGGGTTTCCCACTTATCCTTAAGCTGTGACCCCTTGTCCTGGACTTCCCCAACATCGGGAGCAATCTTCCTGCATCTAGCCTGTCCAACCCCTTAAGAATTTTGTAAGTTTCTATAAGATCCCCTCTCAATCTCCTAAATTCTAGAGAGTATAAACCAAGTCTATCCAGTCTTTCTTCATAAGACAGTCCTGACATCCCAGGAATCAGTCTGGTGAACCTTCTCTGCACTCCCTCTATGGCAATAATGTCCTTCCTCAGATTTGGAGACCAAAACTGTACGCAATACTCCAGGTGTGGTCTCACCAAGACCCTGTACAACTGCAGTAGAACCTCCCTGCTCCTATACTCAAATCCTTTTGCTATGAAAGCTAACATACCATTCGCTTTCTTCACTGCCTGCTGCACCTGCATGCCCACTTTCAATGACTGGTGTACCATGACACCCAGGTCTCGCTGCATCTCCCCTTTTCCTAGTCGGCCACCATTTAGATAATAGTCTGCTTTCCTGTTTTTGCCACCAAAATGGATAACCTCACATTTATCCACATTATACTGCATCTGCCAAACATTTGCCCACTCACCCAGCCTATCCAAGTCACCTTGCAGTCTCCTAGCATCCTCCTCACAGCTAACACTGCCCCCCAGCTTAGTGTCATCCGCAAACTTGGAGATATTGCCTTCAATTCCCTCATCCAGATCATTAATATATATTGTAAATAGCTGGGGTCCCAGCACTGAGCCTTGCGGTACCCCACTAGTCACTGCCTGCCATTGTGAAAAGGACCCGTTTACTCCTACTCTTTGCTTCCTGTTTGCCAGCCAGTTCTCTATCCACATCAATACTGAACCCCCAATGCCGTGTGCTTTAAGTTTGTAAATAATCTCTTATGTGGGACCTTGTCGAAAGCCTTCTGGAAGTCCAGATACACCACATCCACTGGTTCTCCCCTATCCACGCTACTAGTTACATCCTCGAAAAATTCTATAAGATTCGTCAGACATGATTTACCTTTTGTAAATCCATGCTGACTTTGTCCAATGATTTCACCACTTTCCAAATGTGCTGCTATCCCATCTTTAATAACTGACTCTAGCAGTTTCCCCACTACCGATGTTAGACTAACTGGTCTGTAATTCCCCGTTTTCTCTCTCCCTCCCTTCTTAAAAAGTGGGGTTACGTTTGCTACCCGCCAATCCTCAGGAACTACTCCAGAATCTAAAGAGTTTTGAAAGATTATTACTAATGCATCCACTATTTCAGGAGCTACTTCCTTAAGTACTCTGGGATGCAGCCTATCTGGCCCTGGGGATTTATCGGCATTTAATCCATTTAATTTACCCAACACCACTTCCCGGCTAACCTGGATTTCACTCAATTCCTCCAACTCCTTTGACCCGCGGTCCCCTGATATTACCGGCAGATTATTTATGTCTTCCTTAGTGAAGACGGAACCAAAGTAGTTATTTAATTGGTCCGCCATATCCTTGTTCCCCATGATCAACTCACCCGTTTCTGACTGCAAGGGACCTACATTTGTTTTAACTAATCTCTTTCTTTTCACATATCTATAAAAACTTTTGCAGTCAGTTTTTATGTTCCCTGCCAGTTTTCTTTAATAATCTATTTTTCCTTTCCTAATTAAGCCCTTTGTCCTCCTCTGCTGGTCTCTGAATTTCTCCCAGTCCTCCGGTATGCTGCTTTTTCTGGCTAATTTGTACGCATCATCCTTCGCTTTGATACTATCCCTGATTTCCCTTGTTATCCACGGATGCACTACCTTCCCTGATTTATTCTTTTGCCAAACTGGGATGAACAATTTTTGTAGTTCATCCATGCAGTCTTTAAATATCTTCCATTGCATATCCACCGTCAACCCTTTTAGAATTAATTGCCAGTCAATCTTGGCCAATTCACGTCTCATACCCTCAAAGTTACCTTTCTTTAAGTTCAGAACCATTGTTTCTGAATTAACAATGTCACTCTCCATCCTAATGAAGAACTCAACCATATTATGGTCACTCTTGCCCAAGGGGGCACGTACAACAAGACTGCTAACTAACCCTTCCTCATTACTCAATACCCAGTCTAAAATAGCCTGCTCTCTCGTTGGTTCCTCTACATGTTGATTTAGATAACTATCCCGCATACATTCCAAAAAATCCTCTTCCTCAGCACCCCTGCCAATTTGATTCACCCAATCTATATGTAGATTGAAGTCACCCATTATAACGGTTTTGCCTTTGTCGCACGCATTTCTAATTTCCTGTTTGATACCATCTCCAACTTCACTACTACTGTTAGGTGGCCTGTACACAACACCCACCAGCGTTTTCTGCCCCTTAGTGTTTCGCAGCTCTACCCATACTGATTCCACATCCTGCAAACTAATGTCCTTCCTTTCCATTGCGTTAATCTCCTCTCTAATCAGCAACGCTACCCCACCTCCTTTTCCTTTCTCTCTATCCCTCCTGAATATTGAATATCCCTGGATGTTCAGCTCCCAGCCTTGGTCACCCTGGAGCCATGTCTCCGTGATCCCAACTATATCATAGTCATTAATAGCTATCTGCACATTCAACTCATCCACCTTATTACGAATGCTCCTTGCATTGAGACACAAAGCCTTCAGGCTTGTTTTTACAACACTCTTACCCCTTATACAATTTTGTTGAAAAGTGGCCCTTTTTAATTTTTGTCCTGGATTTTCCGGCCTGCCACTTTTACTTTTCACCTTGCTACCTATTGCTTCTACCCTCATTTTACACCCCTCTGTCTCTACGCTCACACATTTAAGAAACCCTTTCCCTTTAACTCCATCCTCCACTAGCCCATTCGACACCCCACCCCCCTTATTCAGTTTAAAACCACCCGTGTAGCTGTGGCAAACCTGCCTGCCAGAATGCTGGTCCCACACCTGTTAAGATGCAATCCGTCCCTTTTGTACAGTTCCCCCTTACCCCAAAACAGATCCCAGTGATCTAAGAATCTAAATCCCTGCCACGTGCACCAGTTCCTCAGCCACACGTTCAGGTCCCGTATCTCCCTGTTCCTGCTCTCGCCAGCACGAGGAACTGGAAGCAAACCGGAGATAACAACCCTGGAGGTCCTGCTTTTCAGCATTTTTCCGAGCTCTCTAAAGTCACGCTGCAGAATATTCATCCCCTTCTTTCCGACATCGTTTGTGCCGACATGCACTACCACTTCCGGATGTTCACCTTCGTCCTTGAGAATTTTCTGCACTCTGTCCGTGACATCCTGGATCCTGGCACCAGGAAGGCAGCACACCATCCTCGCATCCCGTCTGTTGCCGCAGAAACCCCTGTCCGTACCTCTCACAATGGAGTCTCCTACTACAATGGCGTTGCCTGCCTTAGGCCTTTTTGGCTTTGGCTCAACAGCCCTATTCGCATCACAAGCCAGTCCGCCGCCCAGTGTAAACACCTCTTCTGTCCCGACAGCTTCTAAGTGGGTGAACCTGTTCACAAGAGGTACAACACCCGGGGATGTTGGCATTCCATGCTTCCCTCCCGTTCTCACTGTCTCCCACCTTCTCTCTTCCAGTACCTTAGGTGTAACAATCGTACTGTAGGACTTGTCGAGGAACGACTCCGTTTCTCGGACGAACCGGAGGTCATCCACTTGCTTCTCCAGTTCCCCAACACGGCCGTTCAGGAGCTCTACCTGGAAGCACTTTTCGCATTTGTAGTAGCCAGAGGCACCAGCGGTGTCCTTGACCTCCCACATACTGCAAGCATCACACTGAATCAGCTTGCCTGACATCTCCTTCTTTCGTCTCTCCCTCTGCAGTGTTTTGCGTAGTCTCCTCTCCTCAGCCTCCTCTCCTCAGACTCTCGAGCCAAAGACTCACACTTTTCTCACAGGGCACTTCACTCACTGCCGCACCCTAAGAGCAGTCTTACTTAAATTGACTGATAAATTGCCTGATTTACCAATTTACAAACCAAATTCCTCAGTTTTCAGCTGTTTTCCCAGCACTGACTCACTTCTCTCCTCCCACTTGGGCTAGAGCCAATCAGTCGTATCTCTTGCTAATCTCCTCCTGCTGCTGCTATTGTTGCTCCCAAAGCTACAGCAGTTCTGAGTCAAGTCTGCCTGTCCTTGACCTGTACTTAAACTGTTTTCACTTCTCTCCTCCCACTTGGGCTAGAGCCAATCAGTCGTATCTCTTGCTAATCTACTACTGCTGCTGCTGTTGTTGCTCCCAAAGCTACAGCAGTTCTGAGTCAAGTCTGCCTGTCCTTGACCTGTACTTAAACTGTTTTCACTTCTCTCCTCTCTTGGACCCACAATACCTCAACTCTGATCAAGAAGGCTCACCAGCGTCTCTTCTTCCTGAGGAGACTGAAGAAGGTCAATCTGTCTCCTCAGATCCTGGTGAACTTCTACCGCTGCACCATCGAGAGCATCCTTACCAACTGTATCACAGTATGGTATGGCAACTGCTCTGTCTCCGACCGGAAGGCATTGCAGAGGGTGGTGAAAATTGCCCAACGCATCACCGGTTCCTCGCTCCCCTCCATTGAGTCTGTCCAAAGCAAGCGTTGTCTGCGGAGGGCGCTCAGCATCGCCAAGGACTGCTCTCACCCCAACCATGGACTGTTTACCCTCCTACCATCCGGGAGGCGCTACAGGTCTCTCCGTTGCCGGACCAGCAGGTCAAGGAACAGCTTCTTCCCGGCGGCTGTCCCTCTACTCAACAACGTACCTCGGTGACTGCCAATCACCCCCCCCCCCCCCCCCCCCCCCCCCCGGACACTCCTCCCACAGGAAAAACACTATGTCTGTATATATGCTAATGTAAATATTTATTCAAATCATATGCTATGTCGCTCTTCCAGGGAGATGCTAAATGCATTTCGTTGTCTCTGTACTGTAGACTGACAATGACAATTAAAGTTGAATCTGAATCTGAATCTGACTAGTGGAATCATCATCCCCACATCCACTCTATCCTGGCCTTTCATTATTCGATCGGTTTCAATGAGGTCCCGCCTCATCCATTTAAACACCAGTGAGTACTGGCCCAGAACCATCAAATGCTCCTTATTCATTAATCCAATCATTCCTGGGATCATTCTCTTAAACCTCCTCTAAATCCTTTCCAGCACCAGCACATCCTTCCTCAGATACAGGGCCAAAAACGGTTCACAATGTTCTAAATGTGTTTTGTCCAACGCCTTGTAAATCCTCACCTCTCAGTCTTCCATTGATCTGTACCAGACAACCTAGAGGCACATAATTATGCAGTATTATCGAGTGTGAGGCTTGGATAGAAACATAGAAACATAGAAAATAGGTGCAGGAGTAGGCCATTCGGCCCTTCGAGCCTGCACCGCCATTCAATATGATCATGGCTGATAGTGTGGACGTGGAGAGGATGTTTCCACTAGTGGGAGAGTCTAGGACCAGAGGACAGAGCCTCAGAGTAAAAGGACATTGTTTTTGGAAGGGGATGAGGAGGAATTTCTTTAGTCAGAGGGTGGTGAATCTGTAGAATTCATTGCCACAGAAGGCTGTGGAGGCCAAGTCAATGGATATTTTTAAAGTAGAGAGATATACTGTAGATTCTTGAGGTTTTTAATCAGCCAAAGATCTTGGGCAACTCAAATGGCAACCTTAGATCCAGTTGATTACTGACATTTATGAGGATGTTGCCAGGACTTAGGCAGAGAAGATAGACAGATTCTTGATTAATACGGCTGTCTGAGGTCATGGGGGGAAGGCAGGAGAACGGGGTTAGTAGAGAGCGATAGATCATCCGCGATTCAATGGTGGAGTAAACCTGATGGGCCGAATGGCCTAATTCTGCTCCCATCACATGTCCTTATGATCTTATGATTATCTGTACATTGGCAATGGAATGATTAGAATGAACAGTGAGCAAAAGAGAAAGGAAAATGCACGGTTCATGAAACGCATTATCACCTCAAATGTTAACAGAACGGAACAAGGATTATTCCCCCACCACCAGTTAAAACAAACCAGCGAACATTAACACATACTTTTAAAACACACTAAAAATATCAATAAAGATGAAAAGACAGCCAAGCTGTTGGCGAGGCTGCCACATGATAAGGGAATAGCATTTTGCGCGAGGTGACAGTATTCAGTATTCAGTATTTACTTTAATGTCATTTTAACTGAGTACTTACATACACAGAAGAAACGAAAAATTGTTTCTCAATCAGTTCCCGTCAGTGCAGTTAATTTAAAAAAATAAAAATAAAAATAAAAAATAAATAAAACGGCAGTAAAGTCCAAGCAAAGATAATCCGAGGGTCACCAATGAGGTAAATAGTCGTTCAGCACCGCTCTCTGGTTGTGGTAGGATGATTCAATTGCCTGATAACAGTTGGGAAGAAACTGTCACTGAATCAGGAGGTGTGCATTTGGATGTGGGCCAAACGCAGGCAGGTACGACTAACGTGGATGGTCGGCATGGGCAAGATGGGCCGAAGGGCCTGTTTCCACGCCCTACGGCTCCATGAATCTATAAATGCTTGCCGTTAACACAGAGATAATTTGAATCCTGTTCGCAAGCGTCTCCGAAGTGCGTCCAATTGTCTACTTTCACCAACGTCTTAAGGCGACACGGAGTCCCAAAGAAGCGGTGAAACTGTCAACACTTGAAACATGCTGGTGGCATCGACAGAACAGTGAGGACCGCGCAGTTTTCTCATTCATTTCTGATGCCTTCCTCCACAGGGACCACTGTGCTGTCACACAATGTGTATCGGATACATGTCATCTATATCGAGATCGTGCATAGCTTGATTCCTTCCCCCTGAGGGGCCAAAAGAAAAAAGTCTAATCATTAGATCGGCAGGCTGTGGGAGGATTTATTACTCCTGGGCAAGCATTAGCACGAGCGCGGAGAAAGTTACATCAAGTCAAAAAATGCAAGCAGAGAAACAATTCACATCGTCAAATGTGAGCTTGATGACCAATGTAAGTGAGAACATTAATCAAAGGAATGAAAAGCAAGAAACTGCATACAAAGGGCCAGCTGTAGCCAGGAACACAAAACTCAAAAAGGGAATGATTCAGCGTATAGATATATTCGACAGCGGAAAATGTAAACTTTAGAGAAGCTTATATTCTAATGACAAACAAGCGATGAGATTTTCATCACTGTTGTTTTTTTATGCCCAACTAAATTAAATAGAAACGTAGAAAATAGGTGCAAGAGGAGGCCATTTGGCCCTTCGAGCCTGCACCGCCATTCATTGTGATCATGGCTGATCATCCACAATCAGTAACCCACGCCTGCCTTCACCCCTTATTCTTTGGTTCCGCTAGTCCCGAGAGCTCTATCTAACTCTCTTTTAAATCCATCCAGTGAATTGGCCTCCACAGCCTTCTGTGGCAGAGAATTCCACAAATTCACAACTCTCTGGGTGAAAAAGTTTTTTTCTCATCTGAGTTTTAAATGGCCTCCCCTTTATTCTTAGACTGTGGCCCCTGGTTCTGGACTCACCCATCATTGGGAACATTTTTCCTGCATCTCGCTTGTCCAGTCCTTTTATAATTTTATAATTTTCTATAAGATCCCCTCTCACCCTTCTTAATTCCAGTGAATACAAGCCCAGTTTTTCCAATCATTCCTCATATGACAGTCCCGCCATCCGAGGGATTAACCTCGTGAACCTACGCTACACTACCTCAGTAGCAAGGATGTCCTTCCTCAAATTAGGAGACCAAAACTGCACACAATACTATAGATGTGGTCTCACCAGGGCCCTGTACAACTGCAGGAGAACCTCTTTACTCCTATACTCAAATCCTCTCGTTATGAAGGCCAACATGCCATTAGCTTTCTTCACCCAGGTCTCGTTGCACTTCCCTTTTTCCTAATCCTGCTGAGGGTTTCAAGGAGACCAAAGGCAAACGCGACAAATGCAGTGGGACAACAAAATTGCTCAGTTGCTAGGAAACAACATAAAATGAAAAGAGGATAGACACAAAAAGGCTGGAGTAACTCAGACAGCATCTCTGGAGAAAAGGGCTAGCTGACCCTTCTTCACAGGGTCTTGACTTGAAACGTCACCTATTCCTACTCTCCAGAGATGCTGGCTGACCCGCTGAGTTACTCCAGCATTTTGTGTCTATCTTTGGTTAAAACCAGCATCTTCAGTTCACATAGAAACTGTAGGCCATTCGGCCCTTCGAGCCAATTTATTCATGGCTGATCATCCAAAATCATTTCCCGTTCCTGCTTTTTCCCCAAATCCCGTGATTCCATTAGCCCTAAGAGCTATATCTAACTCACTCTTGAAAACATCCAGTAAATTAGCCTCCTCTGCCTTCTGTGGCAGAGAATTCCACAGATTCCTACCTACACATGAAATAAAATGAATCGGTTTCCATTTAGTTCAGAGATACAGTGTGGAAACAAGTCTTTTGTTCCATTGAGTCGGCACCGACCAGCGATTCCCGCACATTAACACTATCCTACACATACTAAGGACGAATTTACAATTTTACCAAGCCAATTAACCCACAATCCTGAACGTCTTTGGAGTGTTAATTTATCTACAAAACTGTATGTCTTAAAATCATAGTCATAAAGTGATACAGTGTGGAAACAGGCCCTTCGGCCCAACTTGCCCACACCCGGCAACAATGTCCCAGCTACACTAGTCCCACTTGCCTGTGCTTGGTCCATATCCCTCCTAACCTGTCCTATCCATGTACCTGTCTAACTGTTTCTGAAACAATGGGATAGTCCCAGCCTCAACTACCTCCTCTGGCAGCTAGTTCCATACACCCACCACTCTTTGTGTGAAAACATTACCCCTCAGATTCCTATTAAATCTTTTCCCCTTCACCTTGAACCTATGTCCTCTGGTACATAGTACAGAAGAGAGATCGAGCAACTGTCCATATGGTGCCAGCGCAATAACCTGGCCCTCAACACCAGCAAAACCAAGGAACTGATTGTGGACTTTGGAAGGAGTAGGAGGGGGACCCACAGCCCCATTTATATCAACGGGTCGATGGTTGAAAGGGTCAAGAACTTCAAATTCCTGGGCGTGCACATCTCTGAAGATCTTTCCTGGTCCGAGAACACTAACGCAATTATCAAAAAAGCTCATCAGCGCCTCTACTTCCTGAGAAGATTACGGAGAGTCGGATTGTCAAGGAAGACTCTCTCTAACTTCTACAGGTGCACAGTCGAGAGCATGCTGACCGGTTCCACGTGGCTTGGTTCGGCAATTTGAGCGCCCTGGAGAGGAAAAGACTACAAAAAGTAGTAAACACTGCCCAGTCCATCATCGGCTCTGACCTTCCTTCCATCGAGGGGATTTATCGCAGTCGCTGCCTCAAAAAGGCTGGCAGTATCATCAAAGACCCACAGCATCCTGGCCACACACTCATCTCCCTGCTACCTTCAGGTAGAAGGTACAGGAGCCTGAAGACTGCAACAACCAGGTTCAGGAATAGCTACTTCCCCTCAGCCATCAGGCTATTAAACCTGGCTCGGACAAAACTCTGATTATTAGCAACCACTTTCTGTTATTTGCACTACCAGTTTATTAATTCATGTGTGTATATATTTATATCATGGTATATGGACACATTTATCTGTTTTGTAGTAAATGCCTACTATTTTCTGTGTGCTTAAGCAAAGCAAGAATTTCATTGTCCTATACAGGGACACATGACAATAAACTCACTTGGTCCTCGATTCCCCTACTCTGGGCAAGAGACTTTGCCCATCTACCCGATATTCATCTCATGATTTTGTACACCACATCCTCTTGCGCTCCATGGAATAGAGACCCAGCCTACTCAACCTCTCCCTATAGCTCACACCCACTAGTCCTGGCAACATCCTTGTAAATCTTTTCTGAACCCTTTCGTTCTTGACAATATCTTTCCTATAACATGGTGCCCAGAATTGAACACAATATTTTAGATGCGGTCTCACCAACGTCTTATATACACAGCTGCAATATGCTTTAAAATACCCATTGACGAGCTCCACAGCCATCTGTGGCAATGAATTCCACAGGTTCGCCACCCTCTGACTAATGAAATTCCTCGGAGTGTGGGAAGAAAACGGAGCACCCAGGGAAAACCCACTTGCTCCCAGCAAGGACGTACAAACTCCGTACAGAGAACGCCATGGTGAGGATCAGTGGAAATCCTTGACGGAGGGTGCAATGTTACAGAGCCATCATTTTGTGACATCCGTGGTGTGTCGGAATAAAAAAAATCAGGAAATGGAAACCGTGTAAATATAATCAAACTTATTGTGGATAGACAATAGACAATAGACCATAGATGCAGGAGTAGGCCATTGGCCCTTTGAGCCAGCAACGCCATCCAATGAGATCATGGCTGATCATCCCCAATCAGTACCCCATATGTCCTGACTCCGCTATCTTTAAGGGCCCTATCTAGCTGTCTCTTGAAAGATGTGAATTGGGAGAAAAGAACAGCTTCTCAATAACTGACGTCTCTCCAGACGTCCACATCTGCGCCAGGTGCGTCGAGATGGGGCTCCTAAGGGACCGCGTTAGGAACCTGGAGCAGCAACTCGATGACCTCTGTCTGCTCAGGGAGAGCGAGGAGGTCATAGAAAGGAGTTACAGGGAGGTGGTCACTCCAAGACCACGGGAGACAGAAAACTGGGTCACAGTTAGGAAGGGCAATGGGCAGAGGCAGGGACTGGTGAGTACCCCGGTGGCTGTACACCTTGAAAATAAGTACTCATGTTTGAGCAAGGGTGGGGGAGACAGCCTACCTGGGGGCAGCGACAGCGGCCGGGCCTCTGGCACAAAGACCGGTCCTGTTGCTCAGAAGGGTAAGGAAAAGAAGAGGAGGGCAATTGTAATAGGGGACTCTATAGTCAGGGGGTCGGATAGGCGATTCTGTGGACGCAGACAGGAGTCCCGGATGGTAGTTTGCCTCCCTGGTGCCAGGGTCAGATTTGTGTCTGAACGTGTCCAAGAAATCCTGAAATGGGAGGGAGAGGAGCCTGAGGTTGTGGTGCATATAGGTACCAACGACATAGGTAAAAAAAGAGAAGAGGTCGTGAAAGAAGAATTTAGGGAGTTAGGTAGAGAGTTAAAGAGAAGGACTGGAAAGGTAACAATCTCAGGATTACTGCCTGTGCCACGCGACAGTGAGAGTAGGAATGGAGCGAGGTGGAGGATAAATGCGTGGATGAGAGACTGGTGCAGTGGGTATGGATTCAAGTTTCTGGATCATTGGGACCTCTTTTGGGGAAGGTGCGACCTGTACAGAAAGGACGGGTTGCACTTGAACTCAAGGGGGACCAATATCCTGGCGGGGAGATTTGCAAAGGCTACTGGGGAGACTTTAAACTAGTATGGTTGGGGGGAGGGACTCAAATTGGGAAAGCTAGCAGTCAGTGTGTGAAGCAGGGGGCAGAGAATGGTAGCACTCTGACCCAAAATGTAGGGGAGAGAGAAGAAAAAGAAAATAATCAGAGAATAAGAGAGGGTGGGTTTCTTAAATGTGTATATTTTAATGCTAGGAGCATTGTAAGAAAAGTGGATGAACTTAGAGCCTGGATTGACACCTGGACGTATGATGTTGTGGCGATCAGTGAAACATGGTTGCAGGAGGGCTGTGATTGGAAACTAAATATTCCAGGATTTCGTTGCTTCAGGTGTGATAGAATTGGAGGGGCAAGAGGTAGAGGTGTTGCATTGCTTATCAGGGAAGATATTACAGCAGTGCTTTGGCAGGATAGATTAGAGGGCTCGTCTAGGGAGGCTATTTGGGTGGAACTGAGAAATGGGAAAGGGGTAGCAACACTTATAGGGGTGTATTATAGACCGCCAAATGAGGAGCGAGAATTGGAAGAGCAAATATGTAAGGAGATTGCAGATATTAGTAGTAAGCACAAGGTAGTGATTGTGGGAGATTCTGTAAATGGGCTGGATGGGTTGGAGTTTGTAAAATGTGTGCAGGATATTTTTTTGCAACAATACATAGAAGTACCTAGTAGAGAAGGGGCGGTACTGGACCTCCTGTTAGGAAATGAGATGGGTCAGGTGGCAGAGGTATGCGTTGGGGAACAGTTCGGGTCCAGTGATCACAATACCATTAGTTTCAATATAATTATGGAGAGGGACAAAACTGGACCTAGGGTTGAGATTTTTGATTGGAGAAAGGCTAACTTTGAGGAGATGCGAAAGGATTTAAAAGGAGTAAATTGGGACAGTTTGTTTTATGGGAAAGATGTGGAAGAGAAATGGAGTACATTTAAAGGTGAAATTTTAAGAGTACAGAATCTTTATGTCCCTGTTCGGTTGAAAGGAAATCGTAAAAATTGTAAAGAGCCATGGTTTTCAAGGGAAATTGGACACTTGGTTCGGGAAAAAGAGGGAGATCTACAAGAGTTATAGGCAGCATGGAGTAAATGAGGTGCTTGAGGAGTATAAAGAATGTAAAAAGAATCTTAAGAAAGAAATTAGAAAAGCTAAAAGAAGATATGAGGTTGCTTTGGCAAGTAAGGTAAAAGTAAATCCGAAGGGTTTCTACCGCTATATTAATAGCAAAAGGATAACGAGGGATAAAATTGGTCCATTAGAGAGTCAGAGTGGCCAACTATCTGCAGAGCCAAAAGAGATGGGGGAGATATTGAACAGTTTCTTTTCTTCGGTATTCACCAAGGAGAAGGATATTGAATTATGTGAGGTAAGGGAAACAAGTAGAGTAGCTATGGAAACTATGAGGATCAAAGAAGAGGAAGTACTGACACTTTTGAGAAATATAAAAGTGGATAAGTCTCCAGGTCCGGACAGGATATTCCCTAGGACATTGAGGGAAGTTAGTGTAGAAATAGCAGGGGCTATGGCAGAAATATTTCAAATGTCATTAGAAACGGGAATAGTGCCGGAGGATTGGTGTACTGCGCATGTTGTTCCATTGTTTAAAAAGGGGTCTAAGAGTAAACCTAGCAATTATAGACCTGTTAGTTTGACGTCAGTGGTGGGCAAATTAATGGAAAGAATACTTAGAGATAATATATATAAGCATCTGGATAAACAGGGTCTGATTAGGAACAGTCAACATGGATTTGTGCCTGGAAGGTCATGTTTAACTAATCTTCTTGAATTTTTTGAAGATGTTACTCGGGAAATTGATGAGGGTAAAGCAGTGGATGTTGTGTATATGGACTTCAGTAAGGCCTTTGACAAGGTTCCTCATGGAAGGTTGGTTAAGAAGGTTCAATGGTTGGGTATTAATGGTGGAGTAGCAAGATGGATTCAACAGTGGCTGAATGGGAGATGCCAGAGAGTAATGGTGGATGGTTGTTTGTCAGGTTGGAGGCCAGTGACGAGTGGGGTGCCACAGGGATCTGTGTTGGGTCCACTGTTGTTTGTCATGTACATCAATGATCTGGACGATGGTGTGGTAAATTGGATTAGTAAGTATGCAGATGATACTAAGATAGGTGGGGTTGCGGGTAATGAAGTAGAGTTTCAAAGTCTACAGAGAGATTTATGCCAGTTGGAAGAGTGGGCTGAAAGATGGCAGATGGAGTTTAATGCTGATAAGTGTGAGGTGCTACATCTTGGCAGGACAAATCAAAATAGGACGTACATTGTAAATGGTAGGGAATTGAAGAATGTAGGTGAACAGAGGGATCTGGGAATAACTGTGCACAGTTCCCTGAAAGTGGAATCTCATGTAGATAGGGTGGTAAAGAAAGCTTTTGGTGTGCTGGCCTTTATAAATCAGAGCATTGAGTATAGAAGTTGGGATGTAATGTTAAAATTGTACAAGGCATTGGTGAGGCCAATTCTGGAGTATGGTGTACAATTTTGGTCGCCTAATTATAGGAAGGATGTCAACAAAATAGAGAGAGTACAGAGGAGATTTACTAGAATGTTGCCTGGGTTTCAGCAACTAAGTTACAGAGAAAGGTTGAACAAGTTAGGGCTTTATTCTTTGGAGCGCAGAAGGTTAAGGGGGGACTTGATAGAGGTTTTTAAAATGATGAGAGGGATAGACAGAGTTGACGTGGAAAAGCTTTTCCCACTGAGAGTAGGGAAGATTCAAACAAGGGGACATGACTTGAGAATTAAGGGACTGAAGTTTAGGGGTAACATGAGGGGGAACTTCTTTACTCAGAGAGTGGTAGCTGTGTGGAATGAGCTTCCAGTGAAGGTGGTGGAGGCAGGTTCGTTTTTATCATTTAAAAATAAATTGGATAGTTATATGGATGGGAAAGGAATGGAGGGTTATGGTCTGAGCGCAGGTATATGGGACTAGGGGAGATTATGTGTTCGGCACGGACTAGAGGGGTCGAGATGGCCTGTTTCCGTGCTGTAATTGTTATATGGTTATATTATATGGTAACTGGGAACATGATGATCGGTGAGCATTTCACGAGGCCAATGTGTATAGGAGGTGGGTGGAATAATGTGACCAGAGCAGGAGAGACAGAAAACTGGCCAAGCTAGAAGATACAAAGAGTTAGGTCTGAAGAAGTGTCTCAATTCAAAGGCAAAACAGAAGACTTGTAAGTGGACACAAGATGTTGGAGCAACTCAGCGGGACAGGCAGCATCTCTGGAGAGAAGGAATGGGCGACGTTTCGGGTCGAGATCCTTCTTCAGATCTAACTCTTTGTTTTTTCTAACTTGGCCAGTTTTCAGATGAAGGGTTTCGACCCAAAACATCGCCCATTCCTTCTCTCCAGAGATGCTGCCTCACCCGCTGAGTTACTCCAGCATTTTGTGTCTACCTTCGATTTAAACCAGCATCTGCCGTTCTTTGCTAATCAGACTTGTAAGTGTATCTAAGAGAAAGTTTTTTCTTACTCACAGAGTGGTTGCTTTCTGGAACATGTTGCCAGAGGAGCTGTAATACAATTATTACACTTAAGAGGCATTTAGGCAGACCATTAATATGTAAGACAGTGAAGGATATGTCCTGAGTGCAGGCAAGCGGGATTAATGTAGATAGGCAAATCCTATAGGCAAAAAGGTTGGCACAGACTTGGTGGGCCAGTCTCCGTGCTTTGTGCCTCTACAACATAGTTTAGTTTAGTTTAGAGATACAGTGTGTTAACAGGCGCTTTGGCCCATAGATTGCTCGCCGACCAGCGATCCCCGCACACTAAAGGGCCTGTCCCGCGAGCATGCGACTCCATGCGGCAAGCGCGACCTAAAGGGCATGTCCCACGAGCATGCGACCAAACCAGAAGCGGGAGCCGCGCAGAGGTCGAGTGAGTGACACGAAGGTCGAGCGAAGTCCGCGAGTGACGTACGGTGTCGAGGCGACTGCGGGCCGGCAGGCCGTTGCCGCGCGGAATTTTTGAACACGGTCAGGTTTTCGGAGCCCCGCGCGATGTCGGGACCAGCTCCGCACAACTCCATACGGCTCCGGCGATCGAAGTGGGACCGGCCCCGCGAGGCCGTACGGCTCAAGCGACCACGTTAGCTCGCGCTTGCCGCATGGCGTCGCATGCTCGTGGGACAGGCCCTTTACACAATCCTACCCACACTATGGATAAGTTACAATTATACAGCCACTAACCTGCAAACCTGTGCATCTTTGGAGTGTGCGGAGAAACCGGAGATCCCGGAGAAAACCCACATAGGGAGAATGTACAAACTCCGTACAGACAGCACCCATTGTCGGGATGGAGCCCGGGTCTCTGGTGCTGTAAGGCAACAATTCTACCGCTGCGCCACGATGCCGGCCCTACTTCTGCTTGGCATAGTCCCAATAATAAAAATCAAAACTCTCTGCAGAAAGATTTTAAAAGAGAGGGCGAGCAGAGGAAATGTATTTAAATTGTTCCCCCGTGGATGAGAATCTTGAGTTATGCCAGGAGACCGGAGAAAACGCAACCAGGGAAATTACAAGTAAATCTGATAAATATATTTTAAATCCTGATGGATGGAGACAAGATCGACAGGGAGAAACAATTCCCATTGGCAGAGGTTTCAAGAACCAAGAGAATCGGAATGAAAGCGGTCGGCACACAAAACAAAAGTGACAAAATGAACAACTTAATTTTGTAGCATCTGCTTAGGGTCTGGATTGTACGGCTGAGAATAATATTGGATGTGGCTACAATGATATACAATACTTGCATACTCTGGGGTTTAGAAGGATTAGAGGGAATCTTATTGAAACATATAAGATTATTAAGGGCTTGGACACACTAGAGGCAGGAAACATGTTCCCGATGTTGGGGGATTCCAGAACCAGGGGCCACAGTTTAAGAATAAGGGGTAAGCCATTTAGAACAGAGATGAGGAAACACTTTTTCACACAGAGAGTTGTGAGTCTGTGGAATTCTCTGCCTCAGAGGGCGGTGGAGGCCGGTTCTCTGGATATTTTCAAGAGAGAGCTAGATAGGGCTCTTAAAGATAGCGGAGTCAGGGGATATGGGGAGAAGGCAGGAACGGGGTAGATAGATAGATAGATAGATAAATACTTTATTAATCCCCCTATTCAGGGGAAATTCTGATGTCCATGCAGCACACCAATAAAAAATACAACACAGTATTCACAAAAGAATTCAACACCAAAACATCCCCCCACAGTGATTCCCACTGTGGGGGAAGGCACAAAGTCAAGTCCCCATCCTTTTGTCCACCTTGGGCCTATTGAGGCCTCCACGGTCGCCGCCACGGCGCCCGATGTTCTCGCCGGGTGATGGTACGCCGGCGTCGGGAGAACCCCCAGCAGCTTGGGGTGCCAGGAACGGCCGCCTTCCCACCGGAGCCTGCGGCTTCCAAGCCAACAGACCACGCCAGACGGAGCTCCGCACACTGGCGATCTCGGCGAGATGTGAGTTCAAAAAAGTTCAAAAGTAGTGATTGTGGATGATCAGCCACGTTCACATTGAATGGTGGTGCTGGCTCAAAGGGCCGAAAGGCCTACTCCTGCACCTATTGTCTATTGATAGTGTTGAAAAAAGAACTATGGAAATCATTTAAGGAAATAATTTTCAGTTCTATAGGAGACGGCATGGGTGTTGCGTCTGGAGAGAAATTTGGGCCTACTGTCTCTAGCGTTAGAGGTGAGAGATGATCATATGGAAAGCTAAATATTCATACATGGCTTGACAAGATGAAAGGTGTAATCAGGTAGGTCCAGGCAGACTGAGTGAAGGTGTTCAACAAAATGATCACCCAGTCTACGCTTGGTCTCGCCGATGAATAAGTCAGCGAGACTAAACGTAGACTGGGCTATCGTTTCACTTAACACCTCTGCTCAGTCTGCCTGAACCTACCTGATCCCCGGGTGTTCTCTGTGGCCCTAGTGAGACCACACCTGGACTATTGTGTGCAGTTTTGGTCTGCAAATTTGAGGAAGGACATTCTTGCAATTGAGGGTGTGCAGCGTAGGTTAATTCCCAGGATGGCAAGACTGTCATATGTTGATAGAATGGAGCGGCTGGGCTTATATACTCTGGACTTTAGAAGGATGAGAGGAGATCTTATTGAAATATATGATTATTAAGTGTTTGCACACGCTAGAGGCAGGAAACATGTTCCCGATGTTGGGAGCATCCAGAAACAGGGGCCACAGTTTAAGATTAAGGGGTAGGCCATTTGTAATAGAGATGAGGAAAGAATTTTCCTCATTTTCACACAGAGAGTTTTGAATCTGTGGAATTCTCTGCCTCAGATGGCAACGGAGGCCAATTCTCTGGATGCTTTCAAGGGAGAGTTAGATAGAGCTCTTAAAGATAGAGGAGTCAAGGGATATGGGCAGAAGGAAGGAACGGGGTACTGATTGTGGATGATCTGCCATGATCACAGTGAATGGCGGCGTTGGCTCGAAGGGCCGAATGGCCTGCTCCAGCACCTATTGCCTTTTGTCTATTGTCTATCCCTAACCAGTCTGAAGAAGGGTCTCGCACCGTCATCCATTCCTTCTCTCCAGACGTTACTCCAGCTTTTTGTGTTTATCTTCAGTTAATAATTCAGTATAGATTAGCTTCAATGTGTGTTTAGTTTTACAGCTACAGTGCGGAAACAGGAAACAAACACTATCTTACACACTAGGGATAATTTACATTTATACCAAGCCAATTAACCTACAAACCTGTACGTATTTGGAGTGTGGGTGGAAACTGAAGATCTCGGAGAAAGCCCACATGTTCATGGGGAGGGCGTGCAAACTCCGTACAGACAGCACCAGTTGTTGGGATCGAACCCGGATCTCCTGAGCTATGAGTACTGCAAGGCAGCCACTCTACCGCTGCGCCACCATGTGCCCTTGTGCTGGTTCTGCTCTTGTTACTTGACTTTTGAAACAGCAACACAAAAGAGCTATTGAAACTATACCGAGATCCCGAGTCTTTGCGCTTGGTTAGTATTGAAACACTTAAACATAGAAACATAGAAACATAGAAAATAGGTGCAGGAGTAGGCCATTCGGCCCTTCTAGCCTGCACCGCCATTCAATATGATCATGGCTGATCATCCAACTCAGTATCCCGTACCTGCCTTCTCTCCATAATGTCCTTCCTCAGATTAGGAGACCAAAACTGTACGCAATACTCCAGGTGTGGTCTCACCAAGACCCTGTACAACTGCAGTAGAACCTTCCTTTAGCCACAAGGGCTACATCTAACTCCCTCTTAAATATAGCCACTGAACTGGCCTCAACTACGTTCTGTGGCAGAGAGTTCCAGAGATTCACCACTCTCTGTGTGAAAAATGTTTTTCTCATCTCGGTCCTAAAGGATTTCCCCTCTATCCTTAAGCTGTGACCCCTTGACCTGGACTTCCCCAACATCGGGAACAATCTTCCTGCATCTAGCCTGTCCAACCCCTTAAGAATTTTGTAAGTTTCTATAAGATCCCCCCTCAATCTCCTAAATTCTAGCCGAGTACAAGCCGAGTCTATCCAGTCTTTCTTCATATGAAAGTCCTGACATCCCGGGAATCAGTCTGGTGAACCTTCTCTGCACTCCCTCTATGGCAATAATGTCCTTCCTCAGATTAGGAGACCAAAACTGTACGCAATACTCCAGGTGTGTCTCACCAAGACCCTGTACAACTGCAGTAGAACCTCCCTGCTCCTATACTCAAATCCTTTTGCTAAAGGTCTGACCCACTTTCACGGCCTAATTCACGACCACTGCCGAGTATGTTCTTGACTCATACTCGCGGCATGGTCGTCACGAGGTCATAGGAGGTCGAAGGTAGGTTGTAGCAGACCGTGATGCTAGTCGTAGGTACTCGTAGCATCAAGTAGGTCGGGGCGTTTTTTCTAGCCTGATGAAAAATGTCCATGAGTAAAAAAGGTTGTGAATGAGGTCGTGAAAGTGGGACAGGCCCTTAACTCTTTGGGTTACTGAAGCAGAGCTTTAAATATCTCAATTGTTCCAACCGCACTTCAAATACATTTTATGAATCCTGTTAATTATACCAATTTATTGTCAAAATGATATTGGTTGCTAAATCATTAGGTTCCATTAGTAAATGACACATTTTCCTCTTGATTTAACAGATTATTGCCAATGAAACAATACTAATTATGCCAGATAATTGATTTAATTTAACCATATATCACATGTCTGAGAATAATACATACTATTAGCACTTTATTTTAATTTTATTCTTGAAATAAAAATCAACGTAACTTAATGCTTCAATATTTAACAGATTACTTAGTTTATGTACGACAGAGTGTTTGGTTTAAAACCCCAAATGTTTGTAAAATAGGGAATCTAGCCATTTTGTGATATTGACACACTGTGGCCAATCGTCCTAATCTACATTCACATTTTAATACATTTCTCTTCAGGAACACAGAGCAATGTGAAATGGACGCAGAAATGAATTAGCAGGTCCACTCAATAGCGGGGCAGGGTATGACTTGGGGCAGCACAGTGCCGCAGCTGGTGGAGTTGCTGCCACACAGCGCCAGAGACCCAAGGTTCGATCCTGACCTCGGGTGCTGTCTAAGAGGAGTTTGTTTGTTCTCCCCGTGACCGTGTGGGTTTTCTATATTTTTTTAATCAAACGATTTATTCAATTATTAAAAATAATATTTTCAATACAATAAAACAAAACACAACCCACCACCATAATACAAGACAAGCAAATGTACTAAATAGATTAGGGTACACAAAATTGCTGGGGAAACTCAGCGGGTGCAGCAGCATCTATGGAGCGAAGGAAATAGGCGACGTTTCGGGCCGAAACCCTTCTTCAGACTGATGGGGGGGGGGGGGGGGGGGGGGGGGGAGAAAGAAGGAAAAGGGGAGGAGGAGGAGGAGCCCGAGGGCGGGCGGATGGGAGGGTGGGAGGAGACAGCTCGAGGGTTAAGGAAGGGGAGGAGACAGCAAGGGCTAGCAAAATTGGGAGAATTCAATGTTAATGCCATACGGACGCAAGGTCCCCAGACGGAATATGAGGTGCTGTTCCTCCAATTTCCGCTGTTGCTCACTCTGGCAATGGAGGAGACCCAGGACAGAGAGGTTGGATTGGGAATGGGAGGGGGAGTTGAAGTGCTGAGCCACCGGGAGTTCAGGTAGGTTATTGCGGACTGAGCGGAGGTGTTCGGCGAAACGATCGCCCAACCTACGCTTGCTACGCTAAATAGATTACTATCCAACTATGTATACAATCCTTGTCAGGGATGCATTCAACCTTCCGCCGTGCTCAGCGGCCCCGGAAACCCCGAGAGTGCCCGTGGACAGGGCGTAGTCCCTCTCTTACACCACCCTGTCATGGACGTAACCCCGGAAAAGGGACAGGCAGCCGGCTCAGGCAGAGCCTTCTTCCGATGGGTTTCCTCTTGGTGCTCCGGTTTCCGCCCATATCCCAAAGACGTGCGGGTTTGTAGTTCAGTTGAGTTTATTGTCATGTGTACCGAGGTACAGGGAAAAGCTTTTGTAGTGCGCTAACCAGTCAGCGGAAAGACTATACATGATTACAATTAAGCCATTCACAATGTACAGATACATGATATAGGGAATAATGTTTAGTGCAAAATAAATTCCAGTAAAGTCCGATTAAAGAAAGTCCCCAGTGAGGTAAATAGTCGCTCACCATTGCTCTCTAGTTGTTGATAGGATATTTCAGTTGCCTGGTAACAGCTGGGAAGAAACTATCACTGAATCTAGAGGTGTGCGCTTCCGCACCTCTGTACTTTTTGCCTGGTGGCAACATGAGGAACTGAAGATGCTGGAATCTTGAGTGCTGGAGAAACTCAAACAGTCAGGCAGCATCTTTGGAAGGAATGAATAGGCCTTGGAATAAAAGATGTACCTTCAGAAAAGAGATGAGGGGGAATTTATTTTGCCAGAGGGTGGTGAATTCATTACCACAGGCGGCTGTGGGCATTTTTAAAGTGGAGATAGATAGATTCCTGATTAGTGAAATTTAGGAAGGAGATGAGGATGAATTTCTTTAGCCAGAGGGTGGTGAATCTGTGGAATTCATTGCCACAGAAGCCCGTAGAGGCCACATCAATGGATATGAGGCCAAGGATATTTTTAAGGCAGAGATAGATAGATTCTTGACTAGTGCAGGTATCAGGGGATATGGGGAGAAGGCAGGCGAATGGGGTTAAGAGCAAAAGATAGATCAGCCATGATTGAATGGTGGAGTAGACTCCATGGGCCGAATGGCCTAATTCTTCTCCTATAGCTTAGAACTTATGGACATTGCAGGTCTGAAGAATTGTCCTGACCCGAAATGTTGCAGATCCATTTCTTCCAAAGATGGTGACTGACCTGCTGAGTAACTCCAGTACTTTGTGTTTTAGCCCCTTGGTAAGTTGCATTGGGTTTGACAAGGCTGCCATCACCTGACCCCAAGTAGTCCCCTAGGATTGATACTGGGAGGAATGTGTTTGAATGGGACCTAGTGTAAAATGGCAAATGTAATTGGAAGAGGTGAGGGGGGAGATGGGAAAGAATGTAACTTAATATAGTTTAGTTTAGAGATACAGTACAGAAACAGGTCCTTCAGCTTACCTAGTCCGCATCGACCAGTGATCCCCGCACATGAACTGTTATCCAACACACACAAGGGAGATTTTATATCGATACCAAAGCATTTAACCGACTAACATGTACGTCTTTGGAGTGTGGAAGGAAAGCGAAGTTCTCAGAGAAAACCCACGCAGATCACGGGGAGAAAGAACAAACTTCGTACAGACAGCACCCGTAGTCAGGATCAAACCCGGGTCTCTGGCGCTGTAAGGCAGCAACTCTAGCACTGCGCCAACGTGCTGCCCCCTAATTGTGGCAACATAATTGAGACAATGCCAAGGAGAAATAGGTTAATTGGCTCGGTATAAGTGTAAATTGCCCCTAGTTGTGTATAGGATAGTGTTAATGTGCAGGGATCGCTGGTCGGGGTGGTCTCGGTGGGCCGAAGGGCCTGTTCCATGCTGTATCTCTCAATAAATCAAATTCATCCGGCCACACTGTTACCCTGGTGGAGCTGGGGCAAGATTAACCAATTTCTGGATCGGTATTTCATATAGTACACTCTGTACATACTGGAGTAATCAAACTAATATCATTTGTTCTATATCTCTCTATGTCCCCATCTATATCTCTCATTTCCCTTCCCCCCGACTCTCAGTCAGAAGAAGGGTCTCGACCCGAAATGTCACCTATTCATTTTCTGCAGAGATGCTGCCTGATTCACTGAATTACTTCAGCTTTTTGTGTCTATCTTCAGTTTAAACTAGCATCTGCAGTTCCTTCCTACACTTAATATCCATGTTTGCTCATTTAATTGTATCATGAATCTTCATTGTGTACATTGCAGAACATTAACGCATCTGTGCTCAATGAACTGTTTGTATATTTTAGTTTAGTTTAGAGACACAGCGCGGAAACAGGCCCTTCGGTCCACCGAATCCGCACTGACCAGCGATCCCCGCATACTAACACTACCCCACACACACTTGGGACAATTTACCTTTATGCCAAGCCAATTAACCTAGAAACTTGTTTAAGAAGGAATTGCAGATGCTGGAACACAAAAATGCTGGAGTAACTCAGCGGGCGCAGCAGCATCTATAGGGTGATTTCACGAAAGGTCACTGGAGCGTAGATCCGCACCCACGTGACCGAAAATTTTAACTGGAATACATGCGTCACTTCCGGTACATGTTAGTGAATGGGAAAACACGCACTTTCACACCCGTTAAAAACATCGAAAACGGACCGTTTTTGAGCTGCAATTAACTGTACCAGTCGGGGTGACCGTGAGGCACAGCTACCTAAATTTACAGTCCAAAAAAAAGATAGAAACTAAGGTAAATTCAAGAGGGAGCTGAAGGTGTAAAAACCGCGGAAGTTGTTAGCGGACATTTGCCGTGGAGATTTAAAGATCGAAAATATCGGGAATTATCGCGTTTGCTCGCTGCATTTCATCAAAAGTAAGGCATTATTGACTTTTTATCTTTATTCATTTGTTATATGAAAAGTATTAAAAGTTAAAAATCCGTCAGTAAAATTGCAAAATCGCCCATGGTTCTCAGGTGGGTTTTAACATGCAAAATGAAAATGCTTCTGAAGCTCCATTTACCATTTAAATAATCGTAAACTATCAATGCGTTTTGAAATAAATTTTACTGAGATGCAAGCTAAGGAATGGGATAATTGTCAGCTGTTAGTTGGACAAAATCAGGACATTTTATTATTTGCCAAAATATATTTCTCAATGTTTCTTGTTTAAAGCCATGCACGTGCAACAAGAAGAGAGTATTAAAGCAGATTTGGTTGTAGCTCAAGCATCTATAGCTCTGCAAGTTGATGGCGTTCTTGTGCACATTGTCTATCCTGCTCACAGTGGGTGCCCAATCAGGATTGTCGACATCATTCCATGCTACAGGCTTGTCTGTTATTAGATGATAAATAAATAAATAAGTAGTTTGGGTGATTGTGCAGGCTTTAAACAAGAAACATTGAGATATATTTTGGCAAATAATAAAATGTTCTGCTTTAGTCCAACGAGCAGCTGACAATTATCCCATTCCTTAGCTTGCATCTCAGTAAAATTTATTTCAAAACGCATTGATAGTTTACGATTATTTAAATGGTAAATGGAGCTTCAGAAGCATTTTCATTTTGCATGTTAAAACCCACCTGAGAACCATGGGTGATTTTGCAATTTTACTGACGGATTTTTAACTTTTAACACTTTTCATATAACAAATGAATAAAGATAAAAAGTCAATAATGCCTTACTTTTGATGAAATGCAGCGAGCAAACGCGATAATTCCCGATATTTTCGATCTTTAAATCTCCACGGCAAATGTCCGCTAACAACTTCCGCTGTTTTTACACCTTCAGCTCCCTCTTGAATTTACCTTAGTTTCTATCTTTTTTTTGGACTGTAAATTTAGGTAGCTGTGCCTCACGGTCACCCCGACTGGTACAGTTAATTGCAGCTCAAAAACGGACCGTTTTCGATGTTTTTAACGGGTGTGAAAGTGCGTGTTTTCCCATTCACTAACATGTACCGGAAGTGACGCATGTACTCCAGTTAAAATCTTCGGTCACGTGGGTGCGGATCTACGCTCCAGTAACCTTTAGTGAAATCACCCTATGGAGCGAAGGAAATAGGCAACGTTTCGGGCCGAAACCCTTCTTCAGACCTAGAAACCTGCACGTTTTGGGAATGTGGGGGGAAACCGAAAATCTCGGAGAAAACCCGCGCAGTTCACGGGGAGAAGGTACAAACTCCGTACAGGTAGCGTCCGTAGTCAGGATCGAACCCGGGTCTCTGGCGCTGTAAGGCAACAACTCCAATGGTGAGAATCGTGGAATGACAGAAGTTTGATTTCCGCGGGGAGCTGAAATACCATCAAACTTCCTCCGGAATAGGCAGCGACATCTTAGCGACTAGATGACGGCGATATTTTACAGGATTAAAGAGGGATTATATTTGGCTCAACATTTCTGGAACAGTTGCGTCTGTGAGAATAAACAAACGCATACCAAAGGGAACGGTACAGTTAGAATGAATGCACAATAAGTAAAATTTGATTGCTTGATGCTTCTCTCCAAGGGTGTTATGGTCGGGGCGATTGACGATTAGTCCTCTGCCGTCACAAGGCTGACTCTGTCCCATTAATTTCTCTTGACCAAACATGCTACGAAATGGAGGGAGAATACTGCTGATGCTGGAAAAGCAATGGCGTGATTTACTAGCAAGCTGTACAGCCGAGGGATTTGGGCACAGGACCTTTTATATGTGGCTTAAGGGCATTGCAAAATCCTTTCAGCAACAGAGTGTAAGGAATGCTACATACAGCCCTTTTCTTATTATTGATTCGACTGCATGAGATCATTATTTACAAATAGAAGGTTCATTGCATTATAGAATGTGTTTACTTTCGATGCGGTGTCCACCCTACAAAGTCAATGAAAATCGTTTTGCAACTATTCCCCGGATCTACTTTCATTTTCTTGTGCTGAGCAACCAGGCTTCATTGCAGCAGCATTGGTCTTCTTTGTGAAGGGTGACGCAGTGGTAGAGTTGCTGCCTCCTCACAGCGTCAGAGACCCGGGTTCGATCCTGACTATGGGTGCTCGTCTGTACGTTCTCCCCGTGAACCGCGTGGGTTTTCTCCGGGTGCTCCGGTTTCCTCCCACACTCCAAAGACACACAGGTTTGTAGGTTCATTGGGTTTGGTGAAAATTGTAAATTGTCCCCAGTGTGTGTAGGTTAGTGTGAGTGTACGGGAATCGTTGGTAGGTGTGGACTCGGTGGGCCGAAGGGCCTGTTTCGGTGCTGTATCTCGAAAACTAAAACTAAAACGTGTTCAAGTTCATTCTTTGCTGTTCTCTTGAACAGATTGTTAAGCTTATGGAAATATGGCATTTTGGTGGGATATTGCAAGACACTAAAATTCTCCAAGCTTTGCTTTATTCATTCTCATTGAATCATCATGCTTGTTGATTTTTTTTTGTAATTTAATGTTTGACTATATAATGCTAACTGCATTTCGTTGTTTATGTACAGTACACTGCACGACAATAAATTTGAATCTGAATCTGAATCTGAATCTGACAATAGACAATAGGTCTCATATATTCATGTTCTATCTTCATTGAAATAATATCGTAGCATCATAGGGATTTAGCCACAGAGTCATACTGTACAACATGAGAATACAATAGACAATAGACAATAGGTGCAGGGGTAGGCCATTCGGCCCTTTCAAGCCAGCACCGCCATTCGCTGTGATCATAGCTGATCAACCACAATCAGTACCCCGTTCCTGCCTTCTCCCCATATCCGCTGCCTCTGCTATCTTCAAGAGCCCTATCTCGCACTCACTTGAAAGTATCCAGAGAACCGGCCTCCACCGCCCTTTGAGGCAGAGAATTCCACAGACTCACAACTCTGTGTGTGAAAAAGTCGCATTATTTAAGAATAAGGGGTAAGCCATTTAGAACGGAGACGAAGAAACACTTGTTCTCACAGAGAGTTGTGAGTGTGTGGAATTTTCTGCCTCAGAGGGCGGTGGAGGCAGGTTCTCTGGATGCTTTCAAGAGAGAGCTAGATAGGGCTCTTAAAAATAGTGGAGTCAGGGGTTATGGGGGGAAGGCAGGAACGGGGTACTGATTGGTGATGATCAGCCATGATCACATTGAATGGCGGTGCTGGCTCGAAGGGCCGAATGGCCTACTCCTGCACCTATTGTCTATTGTCTATTTCTAATTATAAGTCCATGTAGACAATATGGAATCCATAAGGAAGTACAAGGAACTGCTGAAAAAAGACATGGAGTAGCCCAGTGGGTGAGGCAGCGTCTTTGGAGTACATGGATAGGTGACCTTTCTGGTTGCGACCCATCTTCAGTACTGTTCTTTGTTCTGTCATAAATTGCTGACCTCAAAAGAGGTTTGAAGGCCCTGACACACCTAAATTGAAGATGTGATATTAGTCCATGAGCCTACACTAGGCTTCTGTGGGGCAGTATAGGGGCAGGAAATCAGAACGGACGTGAGGTGGAAAATTAAACGTACATGATTGTGGACCTGCTGCCTCACAGCGTCAGAGACCCAGGTTCGATCCTGACATCGGGCGCTGTCAGAGTAGCATTTTTACATTCTCCTTGTGGGTGCCAGAATTCCACTGTGCAGTGCATACAGTACGTGGCAATATAGAACCGATGACCTTGTGGGTTTCCTCCGGGGGCTCCGGTTTCCTCCCACATTCCAAAGACGTACAGGTTTGTAGGTTAATTGGCTTCGGTAAAATGTCCCTCATGTGTAAGATAGAACAAGTGTATGGGGATGTGTAGGAGGGAACTACAGATGCTGGTTTAAACCAAAGATAGACACAACATGCAGGAGAAACTCAGCGGGACAGGCAGCATCTCTGGAGAGAAGGAATTGGTGACGTTTTGGGTCAACACCTTTCTCCAACACCCTGCACCCACCACTTCTCCCAATTCATCGAATCAGAATCAGAATATCTCTCTCATAAACTTCCAACACACCAGGTATTGTATTCAATAAATTCCACTCTGTGATTTTCAACACATCTATATGATACTGTCATCGACTGTCTGATGAAGGGTCTCAACCTGAAATGTCACTCATTCCATCTTTCCAGAGATATTGCCTGTCCCGCTGAGTTACCCCTGCTTTTTGTGTCTATCTGAAGTGGATGGGGATCGCTGGTCAGCGTAGACTCAGTGGGCTGAAGGGCCTGTTTCTGTGCTGCATGACTGTGACTCTAAATGTGAAGAATCTGTGAGAATGGGATAAAATCCTTATTGGGAGAATTTGTTGTTTCTGCAGAAGTTTTCTTTTAGTTTTGGAGACACAGCGTGGAAACAAGTTTTCGTCATGTGCCGACCATCAATCGCCCCGTACACTAGTTCTATCCTAAACACTAGGAACAGCCTACAGAAGCCAATTAATCTACAAACCTGCAGCTCTTTGTGATGTGGGAGGAAACACATGCGGTCACAGGGTGAACGTGCACTGACTCAGTGCAGACAGCATCTGTAGTCAGGATTCAGGCCGGGTCTCTAGTGCTGTAAGGAAGCAACAACCGCTGTGCCACTGTGCCGCCCCAAGTCTTGGAAGTCATGAAAAAGTCTTCCAGCTACTCCACCATTCTCTTTAGGATTGTATAATGGAGCAAAAGCTAAAGGAAACCAACCAATAAATAGCCTGCAGGTAGCTGATTAAATAGACTTGGTAAGGTGTGCTGTTGAACCTCAAGTAACCTCAATAAACGTCATCCCAGCTGTAGCCTTGGTCTCCACTGGCATCAAATCACAGTTGCAAATTAATTCTATCACGATCTTCCTACACTGCATACATTCACTACACATGCATGACGTGGTATGGGCAGCCATTTTGGGCAGCACAGTGGCGCAGTTGTAGAGTTGCTGCCATACAGTGCTTACAACGCCAGAGACCAGGGTTCGATCCTGACCACGGGTGCTGTCTGGACGGAGTTTGTCCGTTCTCCCCGTGACCGTGTTGGTTTTCTCCGTTGCTCCGGTTTCCTCCCGCGCTCCAAAGACGTACAGGTTTGTATGCTAATTGGCTTGGTATTATTGTAAATAGACCCGGCTGTGTGTAGGATAGTGTTAATATGCAGGGATCACTGGTTGGTGCGGACTCGGTGGGTCGAAGGGCATGTTTCCGCGCTGTATCTCTAAACTAAACTAAACTAAACAAAACTAAACTAAACTAAACTAGATTAAACTAAACTAAACTAAACTAAACTAAACTAAACTACACTAAACTAAACTAAACTAAACTAAACTAAACTAAACTAGACCCGAATCTTTGCAGGTAATATTAACATTTAATAGAGTGGACAGGGGCAAATTCTTTCCCCTTTTATGAGGAGATGAATAAGGGACCGCCAATACATGATAGAAGCTAAGATAGATCTACTGAAGAAAAAATTATTAATGGAACATTAGAATTAAAAATGTACCACAAGTGGCATTGAAAGTTAGTAGGTAAGCCCATGAACGAGAAATTAAAAGATATAGATGAAGAGACTTTTTTTTCGTCAGAGGGTCGTGAATATGTGGAATTAATTGGCACACATGCTTGTGGAGGCCAAGTCAATTGATATATTTAAAGCAGAGATAGATATATTCTTGATTAGTACGGGTGTCAGGGGTTATGGGGAGAATGGGGTTAGGAGGGAGAGATAGATCAGCCATGATTGAATAGTGGAGTAGACTTCATGGGCTGAATGGCCTAATTCTACTCCTAAAGCCTATGAACATGATATGCTGATAACATAAGCTGAAGAGCAGTGGGAAGTCATTCAAGAATCAGAAATCAGGTGTGTTTAATTATCTTTTTTAACTGACAACAGAACAATTTATTTCTTACTTGTTGCAGCTTTACAGGTCTATTAACATAAAAAAATACAGTTAATATGTAACAATTGAAAATTCAATAATTTAATTACTATAATACTTGTGCAAAGATAAACTAAGTCAGTACTGAGACCAAAGACACATTCCATGGAAGATTACTGTTGATGAGGTTGGTGTTGTGTACAAGAGCCTGATTGCAGAGAAGAGGCTATTCTTAAACCAGGTGGTCATTACTTTCAAGCTCCTGTACCTTTTTTTCCCAATGGCAGGAGTGAAATGAGGGTATGGCCATGGTGGTGTGGGTCTTTGATCATCCTGGCTGCCTTTTTATAGCAATGCCTCCTTTAACAAGAAGTCCAATATAGGAGCAAAGAGGTCCTTCTGCAGTTGTACAGGGCCCTAATGAGACCACACCTGGAGTATAGTGTGCACTTATGGTCTTCAAATTTGGGGAAGGATATTCTTGCTATTGAGGGACTGCAGCGTAGGTTCACGAGGTTAACTCCTGGTTCTGGACTCCCCCAACATCGGGAACATGTGTCCTGCCTCTAGCGTGTCCAATCCCTTATATTATCTTATATGTTTCAATAAAACCCTGTACTAATCATGAACATGCTAGAGGCAGGAAACATGTTCCCGATGTTGTGGGAGTCCTGAACCAGAGGCCACAGTTTAGGAATATAAGGTAGGCCAATTAGAACGGAGACGTGGTAAAACTTTTTCACCCAGAGAGTTGTGAATCTATGGAATTCTCGGCCTCAGAAGGCAGTGGAGGCCAATTATCTGGACGCTTTCAAGAGAAAGTTAGATAGAGCTATTAAAGATAGCGGAGTCAGGGGATATGGGGAGAAGGCAGGAATGGGTTACTGATTGTGAATGAACAGCCATGATCACATTGCTGGCTCAAAGGGCCAAATGGCCTACTCCTGCACCTATTGTCTATTGTCTATTGATCCCTTCAGTGGTGGGAGGTCAGTACCTGTGATCTACTACCAGTGTCCACCACCTCCTCTCGTCCCTTTCATTGGAGCTTCAGAACCAGGCTGTGATGCAAACAGTCGGTCTGATCTCTAGAGTATATCTGTAAAAGTTTGATAAAACAACTGTTGACATACCCCATCTCCTCAAACTTCTAAGGAAGTAGAGGCGTTGATGTGCTTTCTTTGAAACTGCATGAATGTGCTGGGCATAGGACAGTTTAGTTTAGTTTAGTTTATTGTCATGTGTACCGAGGTACAGAGAAAATCTTTTGCTGCGTGCTTACCAGTCAGTAGAAAGACTATACATGATTAGGACAGACCTTTAGATCCCTGCACGTGCAGGAACTTTTAATCTCTTCACCATTGTCCTGTTGATGAAGACAGATGCGTGGATTTTAGTTTAGTTTAGTTTAGTTTAGTTTAGTTTAGAGATGCAGCGTGGAACCAGGCCCTTTGGCCCACCGAGTTCGTGCTGACCCGCGACACCAAGCCAATTAACCTATAAACCTGTACTCGCTGGAATTTAGAAGATTGAGGGGGGATCTTATAGAAACTTACAAAATTCTTAAGGGGTTGGATGCAGGAAGATTGTTCCCAATGTTGGGGAAGTCCAGAACAAGGGGTCACAGTTTAAGGATAAGGGGGAAGTCTTTTAGGACCGAGATGAGAAAAACATTTTTCACACAGAGAGTGGTGAATCTCTGGAATTCTCTGCCACAGAAGGTAGTTGAGGCCAGTTCATTGGCTATATTTAAGAGGGAATTAGATGTGGCCCTTGTGGCTAAAGGGATCAGGGGGTATGGAGAGAAGGCAGGTACAGGATACTGAGTTGGATGATCAGCCATGATCATATTGAATGGCGGTGCAGGCTCGAAGGGCCGAATGGCCTACTCCTGCCACTATTTTCTATGTTTCTATGTTTCTATGTCTTTGGTGTGTGGGATGAAACTGAAGATCGCGGAGAAAACCCACGTAGGTCACGGGGGAGAACGTGCAAACTCCGTAAGAACAAGCACCCGTAGTCAGGATGGAACCCCGGGCCTCTGGCGCTGTAAGGCAGCAACTCTACCGCTGCGCCACCGTGCCTTCCTTGGATCCTCGGCATCCCACTCCTAAAGTCTTTGAAGTATTAATGTTAGCATAAACCAATTGGGCTGAATGGACTGTATCTGTGCTGTCGACAGTGTAAAAAATAACGTGTTTTTATCTGTTTTACTGCGCTCCCAGTTGACTAAGGCAACAATTCAGGCCAAAGAGTAGAATAAAATGTAGTTTATTTTGGTGTAATGCTTAGGTCATCATAGTTACTTGAGACAGGTCTGATGAAACATCTGATTTGTGCTTGGCTTTGGTTTTCTAGTATTCCCAAGTTCCAGTTAGCTCTGTGTATTCCTACCATTATCTTTTCTTACTTGCAAGGCTACATCTGCTTACTTACCTGTTTTACTTACTGCAGCTCTCTACCAATAATATAAAGATATTAATGTGGGGTTGAAAGTTTGAAGATGAAGTTTGGAGACGCACAAAACAGTTGATGCTAGAATCTTGAAGAAGGGTTGGAGTCACTCAACGGGTCAGGCAGCAACTGTGGAGGGAATAGACAGATAACTTTTCAGATCGGATTCTTCCTCAAGACTCTGAACTCATTGAGTTACTCCAACACTTAGTATTTCAACCCACCGGTGTGGATATTGATTTCTCTAACTTCAAATAACCCTTGCATCCCCTCCCTCTGTTACCCGTACACCCAGGTCATTGTACCAGTTTCAATGTAGTCCTGGTGAGTTTCATTGTCTGTATAACACGTTTTTTACTGTCAGATCAAGGCATAGCCTTACACCTGGCACCGTGTAGTCCAGTTCAACCTGTGGGACATGCTCATCCTTCATGGAAAGTCTGCTTGGCGGACCAGGTGGAAGAGATAACAAGAGGATTTCAGTATAGGAGTAAAGAGGTTCTTATGCAGTTGTATAGGGCTCTGGTGAGACCACATCTGGAGTATTGTGTACAGTTTTGGTCTCCTAATTTGAGGAAGGACATCCTTGTGATTGAGGCAGCGCAGCGTAGGTTCACAAGATTGATCCCTGGGATGGCGGGACTGTAATATGAGGAAAGATTGAAAAGACTAGGCTTGTATTCACTGGAGTTTAGAAGGATGAGGGGGTTCTTATAGAAACATATAAAATTACTAGACTAAGTGGGACCCGTTGGGTCCCATCATCACACGGGAGGGCTGGTCACCAACGCAATATTCCACCGCTCCACCAATTCTAATATTGCTCGCCAGTGGGGGGGGGGGGGCTTTCTGTTGCACTAGTATGGGTGTTGCGGGCCGAAGGTACTGGTTTCCAGAGGGCTAGTATAGACATTGTGGGCCGAATGGATTCATGGGCTGGCTGCCAACTGTTGCAACGATTTTAAAAGCCAAGCCAAGGCAAACAATTTGGCTGTAGCCTCCCGACAACCAAAATTCATTTTGTGTACACAAACTTTTTAAAAGGCGAGGCAAACAATTGGGCTGCAGCCACCGGACAACCAAAATTCGTTTTGTGAATACAAACTTTTTAAAAAGGCGAGGAAAACAATTGGGCAGCAGCCACCTGACAACCAAGGTTCAGTGTTATTCGCAGCTCAGAGAGCCGTGACCCTCTCGCTTCCTGGGTCTGGCAGAGACTGAGTGAGGGACTAGACTTCCGGGTTTTATAGTCCCTCCCCCCTGCCGCCAGCGGGGGCAACAGAGATAATGGCGATTAATATCTCTCTGATTTTTCATCGATGGGAATAATCCTCCGGTCACGGAAGGCGGAGGGGGGCTCTGAGCGAGGTGGCCAAAAATGACGGCCGTAGGTGGCGGAGTTCTCTCGGAAATCGCAGCACAGTGGGCCAAAAGCGGTCAAGATCAGACTTTTAGTAATATAGATAAAAGGACTGGACAAGCTAGATGCAGGAAAAATGTTCCCAATGTTGGGTGAGTCCAGAACCAGGGGCCACAGTCTTAGAATAAAGGGGAGGTCATTTAAGACTGAAGTGAGAAAAAAACGTTTTCACTTAGAGAGTTGTGAATTTATGGAATTCCCTGCCACAGAGGGCAGTGGAGGCCAAGTCACTGGGTGGATTTAAGAGAGAGTTAGATAGAGCTCGGGGGGCTAGTGGAGTCAAGGGATATGGGGAGAAGGCAGGCACGGGTTATTGATAGTGGACGATCAGCCATGATCACAATGAATGGCGGTGCTGGCTTGAAGGGCTGAATGGCCTCCTCCTGCACCTATTTTTCTATGTTTCTATGTTTCTAGATATTTATGAACCAATGGCTGGAAAGACGCAGCGAATGCGAAGGGCCAGTCAGAGCACTAAAGACGACGTGACCATCCACTGCAGCCAAGAAGTCTACGGCCATGATGATTTCTCATACCACTGGACTCTGACTTCTGCGGCCGAGAGGGTGGGGTTGTTACAGTGCAACAGCCTCTCCACCTTAAACTCATTCACGCACAGGTTTTTGTGCAGCCCTCTTCTCTACACAAAGTCCCGCGGCGATGGGCCAGGAGCAAAGAGATGAGTAGAGGTTTACTACTGGAAGTCGTAGTTCGGAACCGGCACGTGCACGTCCTATGGACCAGTGGTTGCTCTTCTTTGTACCAGGGCAGCAGGGAAGTTCGGCAGCATCACAGGCGACTGAGCAGCCCTCTTCAGGACAGCACTGCTCACCCTAGTAAGGGAGGGGATTAGAAAAGGTGTCCTAAACATCGCCTGCCCTAACAACGAACTGGCCAGCAAGCCGCTGTTTAACTCTCATCTGCGGAAACTATAAACAAAACAAACGTCAGAACTCACCAGAATTAAGTGCACAATCCGCCAAATAGCATGTTTTCACCTAGCCCACAGATAACAATGGCCTGTTTCCTTTAACATCATCACTTTTTTTGCCTATCTTTCATTCATTTGTTCGATATCTCTTGATAGCACCATCTATATCTCTTGATTCCTTGACTCTCCCTTGACTCTCAGTCTGAAGGAGGGTCTTGATCTGAAACATCACCTATTCCTTTTCTCCAGAGATGCTGCCTGTCCTGTTGAGTTACTCCAGCCCATTGCGTCTACCTTCGGTTTAAACCAGCATCTGCAGTTCCTGAAATTTAATTCCTGAAATAGACAGAAAAAGCTGGAGTAACTCAGCTGGTCAGGCAGCATATCTGGAGAAAGGGAATAGGTGACATTTAGGGGCAAGACCCTTCTTCAGACTGAGAGACAGGGGAGAGGGAAACTAATGGTATGAAAAGGTTGCAGAGTTGGAGAATGGGGCGGCACGATGGCGCAGTGGTAGAGTTGCTGCCTTACAGCGCTTCCAGTGCCAGAGACCCGGGTTCGATCCCGACTAGGGGTGTTGTTTGTACGGAGTTTGTACATTCTCCCCGTGACCTACATTGCTTTCTTCCGAGATCTCGCCCACTCCAAAGTTGTACAGGTTTGTAGGTTGAATGGCTTGGTATAAATGTCAATTTCCATAGTGTGGAGTATAGTGTTAGTGTGCGGGGATCGCTGGTTGGTGTGGACTTGGTGGGCCGAAGAGTCTGTTTCCAGGTTGTATCCCTAAAACTAATATCGGGGCTGCAGAACAAGAGGAATCACCAGAGAGTGACCGGAATTCCGGAAGTGGCGGCGCTGGTGAACGGCTGCGGCTCGCCTGCAGTCCGTTTGTTTTTACTTTTTTGTGTTGTTTTTTTCATTTTGTTTAGCTATGTTTTTGGTTTTAGGTTGTGTTTATGTGTGTGGGGGGTTGAAACAGGGCTTGCTGTCTCTCCCTTCGGGGGAATGCGACTTTTTTGTCGTATCCCCCTTCTCTGCCTCCGTCTGCGCTGAGGCCTAATGGCGGAGCTGGCGACCTCGAGGCTCCGGAGGCAGCCTGTCAGGACTCGCCCTGGGCTCGCTCCCGTGAGGGGCTGTGATGCTCCCGTGAGGGCGGCCTGGCGCGGGGCTGAGAAGCTCCCGTCGGAGCGGCCCAGCTCGAGGGTAACGGCGCTCCCGTGGGGACTACCTGGCGCGGGGCTGAGAAGCTCACGTGAGGGCGACCCGGCTCGGGGCTGGAACGGTGCTCCGGTGGCTGAGACGGCGTTCTGGCGGCGGTGACCTGAGTCTGGGGTTCGGCCGCGGGCCAGTGGAAGACGTCGTCAACAGCTGCGTCCGCTGGGCTGGAGGGCGGCAGCTTCGACCACCCCGGGCCGCGGTGTTTGAACCGGCCCGTTCGCGGAGCTCGGTGAGCCGCGGGACTGATTTACCATCGCCCGGTGGGGTATCGCCTCAGCGCAGAGGGAGAAGAGGAGGGAAGAGACTGCAGCCCTAAGATTTTTACCTCCATCACAGTGAGGAGGTGCTTGTTGGACTCACTGTGGTGGATGTTAATTTGTGTTTACTGTCTGTTCTGTTGTCTATTATTGTATTATTGTATGTATGACTGCAGGTAACGACATTTCGTTCAGACCGTAAGGTCTGAATGACAAATAAAGGATCTAATTGGATATTAATTTATTTTTTTTAAAAGAGTTGGAATGAGCTTATTCCTGTTGGCTGAATCTAATCTCACCTATGCCGGAAAACAAGTTATATTTTGAATCTATTTAAGGGATGCATTGAATCTCGGTGCAGCCAACGGCAAGGCTCGGTGGGGGAGGACGACAGTCTAGGGTCCTTCCGCTGCGGGACATTGGGGGCAGGGTATAGTGGAAACGCCCCTCATTATAAGGGAAGGGATTCCATGCCAGTCCGCCACATGAGTGGCAAGGGAGCGGGATAAATTTGTATTAATAATATTGAATGTATGTGTAGCCTCCGAGAATGTTGAATGGAGTCTTGCAAGGATCATGTATTGGATATATTTATGGGGTGGAGAGGGAATGGTAGATCAGCCATGATTGAATGGCGGAGTAGACTTGATGGGCCAAATGGCTTAATTCTGCCCCTAGAACTAAACTACTCGTGTTGTCGCCTTCAGGGAGTGTTGGACTTGAACCCCAAGATCCCTCGGAGACATCAAAGACGTACATCTCGACTTCTCATTGTCCAACTTCAGGCATGACCTATCTGCCCACCCTCTCCCTCAATGCCCTGCTACTGGAGTCCTTAATGATCTGGGCATTAAATACTTTTATTTTGCTTGTCAAGTTTCTGCCAGATCTCCGAGGACTCCCAACATTCCCATTCTGCCAAAGATAGACACAGGGTGGCACGGTGGTGCAGCGGTAGAGTTGCTGCCTCATGCCCCTGTCCCACTTAGGAAACCTGAGAATTGAGCCCGGATCTCTGGCGCTGTAATGCCCATGTCCCACTTAGGAAACCTGAACGGAAACCTCTGGAGACTTTGCGCCCCACCCAAGGTTTCCGTGCGGTTCCCGGAGGTTGCAGGTGGTTGCCGGAGGTTGCAGGTAGTGGAAGCAGGTAGGGAGACTGACGAAAACCTCCAGGAACCTCCAGGAACTGCACGGAAACCTTGGGTGGGGCGCAAAGTCTCCAGAGGTTTCCGTTCAGGTTTCCTAAGTGGGACAGGGGCATTACAGCGCTTGCAGTGCCAGAGAAGCAGGTTTGATCCGGGCTATGGGTGCTGTCTGTACAGAGTTTGTACATTCTCCCCGTGACCCCGTGGTTTGTAGATTGGCTTGGTATAAGTGTAAATTGTCCCTGGTGTGTAGGACAGAGTTAGTGTGTGGGGATCGCTGGTCGGCGTGGACTCAGTGGGTCTAATTCTAAGCTGTATCTCTAAAACTAAAACTAAAAAAACTAAATGCTGAAGTATCTCAGCGGGACAGGCAGCATCTCTGGAGAGAAGGAACGGGAGACGTTTCAGGTCGAGACTCTTCTTCAACATTTCGGTGTAAATCAGTACCTGCAGTTCCTTCCTACACATTCTCCCGCATGTTTCCTTGCAGCCCACTCTCTCCCACCTGCCCAACATGACGCCAGCTCGCAGCAGGGGGCTTGGCCCACTTCCAAGTTGGCGGGGATAAAACGGCACTGATGGGAATATTATGGTATCAGCCCATCATTTGGACATAGCTGATTGTAACTTCTCCCACGCACCATTTGTAGGGGCACTTTGCAGTTAGAATCGACCTCTATTTCACACTGAATCAGTAAGCAATCATCGGGGACAATAGGGCTCAACTTGCATCAGTGTGATGGTATCACATTAACAACCACATCGTTCAGTCTGTATCATTCTGGAATTTTAATTTCACTTTGCAGAGTTTATAACCCAGCATGGGCATTACAATAAATCAGTAACTTTTGTTTGTATATATGTATACATACAAAGAAAGGTTAGTGATATCTGTGTGTAACTATGTGTGTATATATATATACATATATACACTGTATACAGATATGTGAGTGTGTGTGTATCTGTATACATATACACACACACATTGTTACTCACATATATATATATATATATGAGTAACAATGTGTGTGTGTATATGTATACAGATACACACTCACATATCTGTATATATATATATATATATATATATGCATACTATACATATCTGTGTGTGTGATGTATATATATATTTTCACATGTATGTATGCACAAACATATATATATATGTATACATACACACAAACGCATGTGTGTGTATGTCTGTATGTATATCTATATTACTAAAAGTCTGATCTTGACCGCTTTTGGCCCACTGTGCAGCGATTTCCGAGAGAACACCGCCACCTACGGCCGTCATTTTTGGCCACCTCGCTCAGAGCCCACGTCTGCCTTCATGGACCAGAGGATTTTTCCCATCGATGAAAAATCAGAGACATATTAATGTTTAAAAATAATTCACCATTCTCTCTGCTGACCCTGCTGGAGGGGGGGGGGGAGGGACTATAAAACCAGGAAGTGGTGTGCCTCACTCAGTCTCTGCAAGATGGAGGTCACGTCTCTCTGAGCTCTGAATAACACTGAACACATTTCTACTCAACTGTGAGTGCAGTTAATGTGGTTTGAAAATGAAAATATGGTTGGTTTGTAGTAAAAAGGCACTGCCTGCAAATGGTTGTTTGGGGGTTTGGGTTGAAGTAAAAAGACACTCTCTCTCTCTCCCCTCCTCTCTCTCCCCACCTCTTCCCTCCCCCCCTCTCCCTCCATCCTCTCCCCCCCCCCCTCTCCTCCCCCCGTGTGTGACGCTGCATGCCGCCTCCCCCCCCCTCCCACAACCGAACGTTGGGGGAACAGACCCAACGGGTCTGCAGTTGGTCTAGTATATATATAAATGTGTGTATGCATATGTGTATGTATATATATATATATGTGCGTGTGTGGAAATATATATATAGACTCACTGGGAGCCGTTGGGTCCCATGTTCACACGGGAGGGCTGGTCCCCCAACGCAATATTCCACCTCTCCACCAATTCCAGTATTGGTGGCCAGTGTGGGGGGGGGGGGGGGGGGGGGTGGGGGGTGGTAGTATGGGTGTTGTGGTTCAGGTTTCCAGAAGGCTAGTATGGACATTGTGGGCCAAATGGATTCTTGGGCTAGCAGCTCAATCACTCAGGCTTGGTGGGCTGGCAGCTCAGCCACTCAGGCCTGGAGGGCTGGCAGCTCAGTCACTCAGGCCCAGTAGGCTGGCAGCTCAGTCACTCAGGCCTGGTGGGCTGGCAGCTCAGTCACTCAGGCCTGGTGGGCTGGCAGCTCAGTCACTCAGGCACGGTGGGCTGGCAGCTCAGTCACTCAGGCCTGGTGGGCTGGCAGCTTAGTCACTCAGGCCTGGTGGGTTGGCACCTTAGTCACTCAGGCCTGGTGGGTTGGCAGCTCAGAAACTGCCAGAAATTCTGCCCAAAACAAGTGAGAGACTGTGAGAGAAAAGGGGGAGAGGGTGCAGAATCAATTTAGACATTTTTCATATTTTTTCTGCAGATCACAGCATTGAAGGAGGAAAGTCTATCCTGGCCTGGATCTCACAGGGAGTCAATGAAGGGAGGGAGAAAAATACTTGCAGGTGGAATACTTACAGATGGGCGGAAGGGACTCCTCCTGCACTAGTACAGGCCTGATGGGCCGAAGGGGCTCTTTAAAAATATATCTGTGAAATCTCAGTGAAAGACACTTTTTCTGGACTTTTGCTGGCCTGGCAAAATGCCCCTTGGGTCAAAATGCTCCTCCTGGGCTACTAGCCCAGGAGGAGCAAAATGGACTGGTTTCTCGGCTAATAGGGGCATTGTGGGCCAAAATTAATAGTTTCAGGCAGGCCAAACAACTCATTTCATTTCATTTCCATTTAAATTTCAAGCACAGGGCAGGCAAAACAACTAATTTCAATTTCATTTCATTTCCATTTCAATTTTAAGCACAGGGCAGGCCAAACAGCTCATTGGATTTTCATTTCATTTCAATTTCCATTGCAGTTTCAAGCACAAGGCAGGCCAAACAGGTCATTGCATTTTCATTTCATTTCCATTTCCATTGCAGTTTCAAGCACAGAACAGGCCAAACAGATTGCATTTTCATTTCATTTCCATTTCCATTGCAGTTTCAAGCAGAGAGCAGGCCAAACACCTCATTGTATTTTCATTTAATTTCCATTTTCATTGCAATTTCAAGCACAGGGCAGGCCAAACACCTCATTGCATTTTCATTTTATTTCCATTTCCATTGCTGTTTCAAGCACAGGGCAGGCCAAACAACTCATGGAATTTTCATTTCATTTCCATTGCAGTTCCAAGCACAGGGCAGGCCAAACAACTCATTTCATTTTCATTAAGTGCTAACAAATCATTTATTGCAAGTACTTTGTAGACTCACAGTTCAGTTGAATCACAGCTTAAGCTCACAGTTGTGGCCTCTCCCTCACGATCTTCCAGAGTGACTGACTCACGTCCAGGCACCCGGGGTTTTATAGTCCTTCCCCCCCACCCCGGAAGGGGCGTTACCTTCATTGTGGTGATAGACTGGCAAGAGGACCAATCAGCTGATCTCAAGATTTTTTAAACGCTCAAAAAATGTTAAAACTTTTTTATTTTTCATCGATCGGAAAAATCCATGGGCCTGCCTCAGTGGAGGAGGACTGTGAGTAAGATGCCCAAAAATCATAGCGATATAGGGTAGTGTTTTTTTAGTGGTCAAGATGAGACTTTTAGTTATATAGATGTATGTGTATGTATATATGTTTGTGTGTGTGTGTGTCTGTGTATATATATATATATATAGAACACTCATCTTGACCACTTCCGGTCTGTGTTGTAATTAAATTTGCTCAAAAACGCTATTGTATGTAGCTAGGATGTTTTCGCCACATTAATCACAGCTCTCCTCTGCTCAAAACCACCAAGTTTTGTTCTAATCGGTGAAATATTAGAAAAGTTATGAAGGTATAAAAGAGATCAGCAGATTGCCTGTCAGTCACCATGAAGGTAATGCCGCTTCCGGGGGCGCGGAGAATAAAGCCCCGGAGGCCGGGCGTGAGTCCAGAAGTCGGGCATGAGTCACTCAGCAAGCCCGGAAGCGAGAGTCGGGTCCAGAAGCCGTGAGTGAGAGTCAAGTCCAGAAGCCGTGAGTGAGTGAACTGTGGCCCCAGAAGCCGTGAGTGTGTGAAATGTGAGTCCAGAAGCTGTGAGTGAGTGAACTCTGGCTCCAGAAGCTGTGAGTGAGTGATCTGTGGCTCGAGAAGCCGCGAGTGAGTGATTTGTGGCTCCAGAAGCTGTGAGTGAGTGAACTGTGGCCCCAGAAGCCGCCTAGTGTGCGGAGGCGGCCCGGAGCGCTGAGCCTGCCCGATTGCTGCAAACTCAAGATCCTGGGGAAGTGAGGAGTAGAGTGGGAGGCTTGAGGGATCCGGGCGCTGGCGGGGTCGTGCACCGGTAGGCCATGGCAGCACTCCCCCGCCCCCACCGGCCCCTGCCTGAAGATGTCCCCCTCCCCCAGCTACAGAACGCTCCCTCCAGCCCCCAACATGAAGCCTCCCAGTCCCCAGCTTCAGGACTAGCCCAAGAATCCATTCAGCACACAACACCTATACTAGCCTTCTAGAAAGCCCCCCCGCCATTGGCCACTGCCTGAAGCCGTCCCCCTCCTCCAACTGCAGGATGTTCCCCCCTCCCCCATCGGCCCCCAACAGCCCCCGCCTGATGCTGAACCCCTCCCGGCTGCAGAATGCAACAAGAGACGCAACAAGAAAGAATGGACTGAATAAATCTCCTCTTTAACATTTAAATTGTTGTTATATTTTACGAGTTATTGACATTTAAGCTTTAATAATTCCCTTTTCCACTTGCCGTGCTTGTCAGCTGCACCTGCGCAGTAATACCCACGTGTTCTACGTCACAATGGGACGGGGGGGGGGTGGGACTGCAATGGACGGAGTGTGGGGGGAGGGTTGAGGGGAGAAAGTGGGATCAGGGGCATCACAACGGGAACCCGTCAGCCGCGCCAGCGCATTTGGGGGCTATGCGTGAGTGGTGGAATATTGGAATTGGTGGAGAAATGAAATATTGTGTTGGGGACGAGCCCTCCCGTGTGGGAATGGGACCCAACGGGTCCCAATTAGTCTAGTATATATATACATGTATGTGAATATATTTATAAATGTGTGTGTGCATGTGTATGTGTATATATATGTTTGTGTGTGTGTATATGTATATATGTATGTGCGTGTATGAGTGTGTCTGTGTATATGTACTTCTGTGTGTGTGTGTGTCTGTGTGTGTGTATATATATTTAATTATTTATTTAAATCAGTAACTTATATGTCTATTTTATATATTACAATTATATATGTCAATTATATATATAATTGTTAGATATAATTGTCATATAAAATATATACAATAGACTTCCTAAAAGTTAGTGATTCAAATAATATGTACATATAACAATTTTGTATAACAATATTACATGATATATCCATTACAATTACTTATATAGTGCTCCTGCCAATACATGAGAGGTACGTTTTGTGCTTGAATTTCAATTGAATTACCCACAGCCAAATACCATTAGTCCCACTGTTAAAAACACTTTGCAATCTGCAGTCTGTAATTAAAAAGAAAAACTGTTCTTTTTTCCTGGCTCATTACTGAGGTCCAATGAGAAATGGTGATCTGATGTTATTCTGATTTGATTAACAAAGTTTATCATCCTCATATATTTTTTTCACCAACTTCTGCAAAACAAGTAACCTGCAGAAGCATTCCAGAGATTGACTTAATGCCTGTGAAGTCTGCTCACAAGACTCTGTTAACTCCTGGCACAGAGAACTCAGCAGTTCATTACATCCATATTCACGGTGATTGCAGAATAGGAGGCCATTCTGCCTGTCAAGTCTGTACTAGTCTGCACTATTGAAAGGCCTAGCTAGAGTGAAGGCCTTGATAGAGTGTTTAGTTTAGTTCAGTTTAGTTTTTTGCCATGTGTACTGAGGTACAGTGAAAAGATTTTGTTGCATGCTCACCAGTCAGCAGAAAGACATGATTACAATCGATCCATTTACAGTGTTCATTTACATGGTAAGGAAATAACATTTAGTGCAAGGTAAAGCCAGTAATGTCCGATCAATGATAGTCTGAGGTTCACCAATGAGGTAGTTATTAGTTCAACACTGATCTCTGGTTGTGGGAGGATGATTCAATTGCCTGATAACAGCTGGAAGACACTGTCCCTGAATCTGCATTTTCACACTTCTATACATTTCGCCTGATGGGAGAGGGGAGAAGAGGGAGTGTCAGGGGTGCGCCTCAAGTTTGATTATGCTGTCAGCCTTGCCGAGGCAGCGTGAGGTATAAATTGAGTCAATAGAAAGGAGGTTGGTTTGTGTGATGGCCTGGGCTGCGTCCACAATTCGCTGCTATTTCTTGCGGTCTTGGATGAAGCTGTTCCCAAACCGCTGTGATGCATCCCGTTAAAATGCTTTCTATGGCGCATCTGTAGAATATGGTGAGAGCTATTGGGGACATGCCAAACTTCCTAAGCCTTATGAGGAAGTAGGGGTGAACCTTAGTGAACCTTAAAGGATGTTCCCACTAGTGAGAGAGTCTTAGACCAGAGGCTTCCTCTGGACCCTCTCTGGTGCCAGCGCATCCTTCCTCAGATATGGGGCCCAAAATAGTAATATTAAATGAGAACTTACCAGTTTGAAGTTTGATCTGTATTTTATGAGGAGTTACGATGAGGGATTACGTGAAGAACCCGTCCAGCACGCATGCGCGACATACTTCAAAGCAGCGGTGTGGAATCACAGAAAGACACAGTAATTAAAATAAATATAGTAAAGAAAAGGAGAGCTTAGATACCAGTTTGATCTCTATTATTGAGGGTGGGAGCGGAGGGCACGTAATCCCTCATCGTAACTCCTCATAAAGTACAGATCAAACTTCAAACTGGTAAGTTCTCGTTTAATCTTACTATTTTACTTCGGAGTCACGTGAGTGACTACGTGAAGATTTTAAAGCTCTGTGATTTCAAACCGTGTAACAGTTCATACTTCACTCACTGCCGAAGTCATTTGAGGGAGGAAGTATGTTATCGTAATCAACCATGAATCTGTTTGTAAAAAACAATAATAGTGTTTATTAACAATAACAAAAAACAAATTGCTCCCCTGGGCTAAATTATATATTTGCAGATTGTAATATTTTCTCTGCATATGAAGCAGGTTCTGCCAACGGCTTATTATAAAAAGTTTGAAACGTTCTTTCCCCAGACCACCCCACTGTAGCCAGGATGTGGTCTATTGGTACATCCATTCTCTTAGCCGCCGACGTGGATGCTGCCCTGGTGGAGTGAGATTTATACATGTTAGTATTTATACCTTCGGCTTTCAGCACCTGCTTGAGCCATCTTGAAATGGTTTGGCTCGTTACCCGGCCATAAGGTTTCTTGTGGCTGACCCATAAGGCTTTTTCTCTCCCTCGATGGATTTTAGTTGTGTCAATATGGTTCAGTAGGTGGGTCATGGCACATAACCGTGATTCTGGTGGGTAGGCCCAGAATTTCATGACTGGATTTGATGTTCCTGGCCTGCTCTGTTTGACCAGCCCCTGGATAGTAAATGAGACATGGTCTGGAGTTATGATCATGTTGTCCAGTCGTAATAGGTGAAGTGACTGGACTCTTTGTGCTGACACAAGTGCCATCAGCATGACCGTCTTCAGAGTTAATTGTTCCAGGGTGAGGGACCTGGCTGGTGACCATCCCCTGAGGTATGTCAGGACCACACTGACATCCCAGATATGGGTGTACCTTGGTCTAGGGGGATTGGAGTTAAATATCCCCCTCATGAGCTTGATCACCAGCGGGTGGCATCCCATGGCCTGTTGTCCTGGTGCCTGAATTAAATAGGCAAGCAGAGCACTTCTGGCTGTGTTAATGGCGCTGTAGCTGAGTCCATCATTATGGTGAAGGCCTGCCAGGAACTCCAGTACATTGGTTACAGTTGTGGTTGAGTAAGTGGTTCCTGTATCCGAACAGTATTTCTCCCACTTCTTGATACTTGATAAGTATTGTTTCCTTGTGGATGCACGGTGGGATGCTGTCATGGTGTTGATGGTGTTTTCTGACAATCCCAGGCCCAGCAGAGGCCTTTTCAAAATCTGCAACCCAGGAGTTTAATTATATCGTGGCATGGGTGACTTATGCCAGATACTGGGTGGGTTAGCAATTCTGGGCTACTGGGAAAAGTCATTGGGGTCTCGACGATCATGTCGAGGAGCACTAGGAACCATGGCTGTGTAGGCCAGTCGGGTACTATCAAAATACCTGAAGCAGAGTCCATTTGTATTTTGCGTAGTACCCGACTGATGAGGCAGAAGGGAGGAAATGCATAAAAGAAGACATTTCCCCAGTCCAGCGCGAACACATCTACCGCTGCTGCCTCAGGGTCTGGTTCCCAAGCGACATACATAGGAACCTGGTGATTTAGTCTGGATGCAATTAGATCGATATCTGGCGTGCAATATTGCTTGGTAATTTTAGCAAATACTTTGGGATTTAACATCCATTCGGTGTTATCGTTGAATTTGCGTGACCTGGTGTCTGCCACTGTATTTAGGCCGCAAGAAATGCAACACCTGTCCCTTCACCTCCCCCCTCGACTCCATTCAAGGTCCCAAGCAGTCGTTCCAGGTGCGACAAAGGTTCACCTGTATCTCCTCCAACCTCATCTACTGCATCCGCTGCTCTAGATGTCAGCTAATTTACATCGGTGAGACCAAGCGTAGGTTGGGCGACCGTTTCGCCGAACACCTCCGCTCAGTCCGCCTTAACCTACCTGACCTCCCGGTGGCTCAGCACTTCAACTCCCCCTCCCATTCCCAATCCGACCTCTCTGTCCTGGGTCTCCTCCATTGCCAGAGTGAGCAACAGCGGAAATTGGAGGAACAGCACCTCATATTCCGTCTGGGGTCCTTGCGCCCTTATGGCATCAACATTGAATTCCCCCAATTTGGCTAGCCTGTGCTGTCCCCTCCCCTTCCTTCACCCTCTAGCTGTCTCCTCCCACCCTCCCATCCGCCCGCCCTCGGGCTCCTCCTCCTCCCTTTTTCCTTCTTTCTTTCCCCACCCCCCATCAGTCTGAAGAAGGGTTTCGGCCCGAAACGTCGCCTATTTCCTTCGCTCCATAGATGCTGCTGCACCCGCTGAGTTCCTCCAGCAATTTTGTGTACCTACTGTATTTAGCTTACCTGGCAGGTAAGTTGCTGATAGCCAAATATGTCTGTCGACACACTATTGCCAGATTGTGTTGACCAATTTGTCACATGATATCGATTTTATGCCACCCATATGGTTAATATAGGCCACCACCGTGGTATTTTCTATTTGTAACCGAACATGCAAGTGATGCATGTTTGTTGAATATGCTTTTAATCCATAAAATGCACCCAACATTTCTAGATAATTTATGTCCAGTGTAAGTAGTAACGATGACTCTAGGTTAGCCCATCTACCACCTGTGCTGGATATGGGATTAGTTGCTCCCCAGCCTTGAGCACTGGCATCTGTTTGAATAATTAACGTAGGGTTAACGATGATGATAGGGCTGGAACTATGCCAAATGTTCTCTAGCCACCACTGCAGCTCTGATATTGCTTCAGTGGGTAATTTCATGATCCGGTTAAAGTGACCTGCATGTCGTTTTAGTGCCTGCACTTTTGCTCTTTGTAAGTTTTGATAGTGCAGAGGTCCAAATTGTGTAGCTGGAAATGCTGCTACCATTTTCCCAATTACTCTCGCCATTTGTCGAATGGTTGGTCGATCGTTGACCATTAAATTGTTGCATGATTGTGCCAATTCTGCTGTTTTGTCTTTTGGCAAAGTTACAGACATGTGGACTGAGTTAATTGTGAAGCCCAGATAGTCCATGGTTGTGGATGGCATCAACTTAGATTTATCTGGATGTAAGACAAAACCCAAGGTTTCAAACAATTGTTTGGTAGCTGACACAGCTGATATAGCCAATTCCATGGTTTTGCCTACTATTAAGATATCATCAAGATATGCCATAATATTGCTAAGGCTGGTTTTAGTACCTTGGTGAATAATCTTGGGGCTGATGTTAAATCGTCGGCAACGCTTTAAACTGCCATTGTTACCCCATCCAGGTAAATTTCAGGTATCTGCAATGATCCTTATGAATGGGTACTGAATAGTAAGCATCTTTAAGGTCGATGCTTGCCATGAAGTATCCTTTGGAAATCAGTTGTTTGGCAGTTACAAACATTTCCATTTTGAAATGTATATACTTAACAAACATATTTAGTGAAGTTAAGTCAATGATGATGCGACATCCACCATATTTTTTGGTTTTAGTGAATATATTAGAGACAAATTCCAAGGGTTCATGTTTGTTTTTTTCAATGATACCCTTTGTAATTAGCCTCACCAGTTCAGCTTGTCCCTCTCGTTTTTCTTTAACTGAGAGGGAAAATACCCGTTGGGATGAATGCTGAACGGGTGGCAAGTTTTCTAGAGTAAACTCTATTTTGTATCCACGAATGCTGTTGAGTATATATTTGTCATTCGTGATAGACTTCCATGCTTGCACAAACAGGTGTAATCTCCCCCCTGTTAGTATAGAACCCCCACTTTTTATATGCTGGTAGGAACCAGACCCACCTACCTCCATGGTTATGGGTGTTTCTTCTGTTTCTTTGTCGGACGATGAGTCTTCTGATGTGTTGTCTGATGTGTTACTGCTGGTTGGGGGTGGCGCATTTTCCATGGGGTCCGCTCTGGGCCTTGGCCTAAAAAAGGCTTCCGGTGGTAATGTGCGGACCCCGAGCTTTCACCAGTCCCATAGGGTTGACGTCGACTGGTGGACGCGGTGGGGAACTGCCGCTTGGGTTTAGTGGGTTTGCTCGTCCCGGGGCCTGCCCTCATGAGGCCAAATGTTTTGGACTCCTCCTTCATGTCCTTTACATTTTTGGAGAGGTCCTTGCCGAAGAGCAGGATTTCTGGCTCTGTGGTCGGCGTTTTGCACAAACCCGCGAATTTCGGGTTGAGGGCAAGTCTTATAATCTCCTTACGGAGGTTGTTAATTTTGAACTGGGTGTTGCACAGCAGTGCGAGTGTATCCTGCTGATTCGTGGTCATTTTCACCCCATCCACGGAACGAGTATACGAAGTGATGGCTGACGTCAGGATCCTGAGAATCCGCTGTAGTTTGAGCTCGTGATTGCGGATGTTTGGCCCAACGTGCCCCCAGATTTGGCTGTTGACAGCCGGCACGTTGAGCGAGGCGCAATTCTCTGGGGCCGAATACAGCTCTAGAGCCTCATTAACTACCTGCTCTTGTAGGGGCTTGAAGGACAGGTAGTTAATGCTGGCCGCCAGTTTTGGCTCTAATGGCCGTCTTGCACGTGGAGCTGCCACGTAGCGGTCTACCACACCCAGCAGCTCTTCCTGGTCCTGTACCCCAAGCGTAATCCCGACACCTTCGGCCAGTGACCCCTCTTCTTGACCAGCCCAGCCCTGGTCGCCAAAGCTGCCCTCGGATGAGGGGGAAGCGATGGCCAGTGCGTTGTGAGGCACTGTGGCGGGAGTGCCTGAACTCCCTTGGCGAGACTGCTCCAGCTCCCGAAGCAAGTCTCGCTGGAGCATTTGCTCCACGAGCCGCTCCATGCGGCTCAGACGGCTGTCTCTGCCCCGCGCGGGCGGTGAGATGTCCCCGTCCGAAGAATGGGATACCACCGGCCGGTTGGTCATCCGTGCTGCTTTACATCCAGCCCGCTGCTCAGGCTGCGCTAGCGGGACTGGGCTCGGCACGGTGTCGGGGATGGCGGACCACTGGGTTAGCGGTCTTACCGTCTCTTGCCCCCCACTGATGGAACGCTCCTCCGTTGGAGTCGAACGGGGGGCGGACTTCTTGGCTTGTCTTGTTTTGCTCATGTTCCTGGTGAGACAAAACAAAACACTTCTTTTTCGGAAAAAACGACCTCAGAATAAACTTACCTGATGGTCCGTCTTTTTTAAGCTGTAGCGGGAGCGCCTGACTCCCGCAGCGTCGCTGTTGCACTGCCTGAACGCTCATGTTGCGCATGCGTGCTGGACGGGTTCTTCACGTAGTCACTCACGTGACTCCGAAGTAAAATTGCTCACAAATGCGGTCTGACCAGTTCCTTATAAAGCCTCAGCATCACATCCCTGTTTTTGTATTCTAATCCACTCTAAATAAATGCTAGCATTGTGTTTGCCATCCTTACCACCGATTTGACTTACCAATTTTTACCTAGTTATTCCCCTACTGACACATGTTCCACTTAGTTTGGCTAATCTCCAAGCAACAAGTCTTGGCAAAAATGCACATTTCAAATATTTTCTTAAACACACTTTGGGATCTCCTTTCCCTCATTTGTCCCTAATATCACTGTGAATGTTACCATTATCCCATAAAATGAACGGACTTTTATTGACTCTCTATTTTTCTAATTGACCCTGTTGGGACCATTTCATCTCTTTTGTACATGTCTCCAGTGTTTTGTTTGTTCTTCCACAAATCTAATGATAATAAGCAACGCTCATTGGATCAATCTGCCACACGATTAAATTGATTTAACTGTATCTAAAGAATCTGTGCAATTGACCAGCTGCTGTTCAGGGAATTGATAAACAGCAACAGTGAACTGGACTCGACTCAATTCACTTGAGGTTGTTAATTCAAATTAATTATATTAAATTTATTAAACAGACCAATAGACCTTCCAAACAGTGTTGTGTCAACTTCCATTGGCTTATAGCGTAGTCGTAGAGTGATACAGCATAGAAACAGGCCCTTCAGCCCAACATGCCCCATCTACACTAGTCCCACCTATATTTGGCCCATATCCCTCTAAACCTATCCTATCCATGTATCCATATATCCATTTTTTCAGTTTCTTACCGTGCCGGAGACGCTATTAATTTTCGGATCGCATTCTCCGGTTGCTCTGCGGCCTACCATCGATGGAGCTGGAGGGCTCCTCGGACTGACCTTGAGTCCCACCATGGGGCGTGGTCTTACATTGGGGTCGATCCCTTGCCTGGATCGCTCCAACCGCATCCTGCGGTCTTTACATCAGGAGCTCGCAGTCTCGTGAGAGGCCGTGGATGTCGGGAGCTCCAATGTCACGGAAGGTTCGACCAGCCCCGTGCGAGCTTGTATCGTCCAGCACGGGGGAGCTAACATCCCCCCGATGCAGGAGCAGATTGCCTCGACGCGGAGGGCCCGTCGCCGGCTACGGAAGTCAAGATCGTCCCGTCAACGGAGTGCTCGAGGCTCCCGACCGCGGGAGAGGAAAGGGAAGAGATTGAACTTTATTTCGCTTCCATCACAGTGAAGAATGTGGAGGAGTCACTGTGGTGGATATTTATGTTAAAATGTATATTGTGTGTTCCGTCGCTTTTTATTTGTATGACTGACTTGGCAAATGAAATTCCTCGTATATTGTAAAACATACTTGGCTAATAATGTATTATTGTGATTGTGTGTGTGTGTGTGTGTGTGTGTGTGTGTGTGTGTGTGTGTGTGTGTGTGTGTGTGTGTGTGTGTGTGTGTGTGTGTGTGTGTGTGTGTGTGTGTGTGTGTGTGTGTGTGTGTGTGTGTGTGTGTGTGTGTGTGTGTGTGTGTGTGTTCCCCGCCTCAACTACCTCCTCCGGCAGCTTGTCCCATACACACCCCACCCCTTGTGTGAAAAGGTTACCCCCTCAGGATTCCCCCTTCACCTTAAACCTATGTTGTCCGGTTCTTGATTCCCCTACTCTGGACAAAATGTGTGTCTACCTGTTCTATTCCTGTCATGGTTTTGTACACATTGTAAATACTCTGTAAAACCCATAATAAATAACACCATTAAACATTTTTTTGTGTTGTTGTATATTATGAGTTTATATTTATATATATAAATATATATTCACCTTTATCTCTCTCTCTTTTTTCTCTTTTCCAAGGACTTTATTCAGCAAAATGCATAATGCAGCATATCAAACATTCAAATGTTACAATACATCAAGCAATCCTTATAGTACAATGGTACAGTAATTATCTACAATGCTCTCGAACCCACGCGGTGACCAGCGCTCACTCTCTCTCTCTATCTCTCTCTCTCTCTTGACCCAAAACGTCACCCATTCCTTCTCTCCAGAGATGCTGCCTGTCCCACTGAGTTACTCCAGCACTTTGAGTAACACCTTCACCAATATCCCCTTCATATTTACTGACATAGATTTGCATCGATCATATAAAAAAAGACACAAATTGCTGGAGTAACACAGCGGGTCAGGCAGCCTCTCTGGAAGATATGAATAGGTGGTGTTTCGGGTCGGGACCCTTCTTCAGACTTCAAATCAATCATGTGTGGGAAAGATCTGCAGATTGTGGTTTAAAACGAAGATAGACGCAAAAAGCTGGAGTAACTCAGCGGGTCAGGCAGCATCACAGGAGAAAAGGAATAGGTTCAGGTCGAGACTGAAGAAGGGTCTTGACCCGAAACGTCACCTACCCCTATCCTTCAGAGAAGATGCCTGAACCGCTGAGCTACTCCAGCTTATTAAATCAATAATTTTCATGACCATTTAATATAAAAAGCTGTAAGTTTGCTCTGATGTTTAGAACTATTTGCTAAACATATTATATCCTGCAAATTTGGGACAAACTGCCAAGACGTAGATCTTCATTTATGCAGCACCTCACCTTGAACAATGATATCGTTAGATTAGGTTCTCAGTAATTCAAATACATTTATGAAAAACTTAAATGAAGGGACGAAAATTACACTTTAATTGTTAAATGTGAAGAGGAGAATCTTCCTAATCCACTGGAAACTCAAAACAAGTTGTTTTGATGTTATTTTATACTCATTTTCAACCACATATCCCATACATTAACGTTTGCTAAGTACTTTAGGGCAGATAAAAGATGAGGAGAATATATTTGCTGGCAATAATGACAGATGGAAACAATGGTGTGATCTGTGGTGCCCAGCTGACTTACAGCTAATTCAATATGTTGAAATATGAATCTCATTTTTCCAATGGTTCAAAGATATTGCCACATGTACCTTGGTGCAGGCAAATGCCTTGTTTTCCGTGCAGCCCGGTAAAATCATACATCAGTCCTCACTTAGGCAGTGCACATGCCGTCGCCTTTCTGACATCAACGGCGGTGGTGCAGCGGTAGAGTTGCTGCCTTACCACGCCAGAGACATGGGTTCGATCCCGACTACGGGCGCTACCTGTACGGAGTTTGTATGTTCTCCCCGTGACCTGCGTGGGGTTTTCCAGGATCTCCGGTTTGCTCCCACACTCCAAAGACATACAGGTTTGTAGGTTAATGGGCTTGGCATAATTGTAAATTATCTCGAGTGTGCGCAGGGTTGTGCTAGTGTATGGGGATCGCTGGTCGGTGCGGACTCGGTGGGCCGAAGGACCTGTTTCCACACTAATCTTAGATTAGATTAGATTCCTTTATTGTCATTTAGACCTTTCGGTCTGAACGAAATTATGTTGCCTGCAGTCATACACAGAACCAATAAAAACAAAACATACAATAAACACAAATTAAACATCCACCACAGTGAGTTCACCAAGCACATCCTCACTGTGATGGAGGCAAAGTCTTAGTCTCCATCTCTTCCCTCCTTGTTCTCCCTCTGCGCTGAGGCGATCGATCCAGGCCGGAGATGCCGCCCTCCAGTCCAGCGGATCTCCGTGGTGATGTCGCCGCCGCCGAAAGCCGGAACGCCGTCTCCACTCCGAGACGGCCCGCCACAGCATCAGCTCCGGGCAGCCGCCCCAGCTCCAGGCCGCCGCCCCAGCTCCGGGTCCCGCAGTCTCCGCTCCGGGTCCTGCAGTCTCCGCTCCGGGCCGCTGCCCCAGCTCCGGGTCCCGCAGTCTCAGCTCCGAGCCCCGCTGCATCAGCTCCAGGCCGCCGCCGAAAGCCAGAAAGCCGCACCAGCAAGTCGGGCCACCACTGCCTTAGCCCCGAAGACGGCCAGCCTCTCGTTGGTAAGTCCTGGCTGGCTCTGCCTCCGGAGCCTCGGGGTCAGTCGCAGGCTGGAGGCCGCCAGCTCCGCCATTAGGCCTCAGCGCAGACGGAGGCAGAGAAGGGGGATACGACACGAAAAAGTCGCATTCCCCCGAAGGAAGAGACAGAGAACATTTTTCACCCCCCCCTCTAACACAACCCAACAAACTAAAACTTAACCAAAACAAGTAAAAAAAAACAACAGAAAAAAGTAAAGACAGACGGACTGCAGACGAGCCGCAGCTGTTAACAGCGCCGCCACTTCCGGAACATCTTTAAACTAAACTAAAATTAAACAAAGTTACAAAAGTTCATCGAACATTTCTATCCGGCAGCACCCCACATATCTGTCCAAATGTGTCTTAAACATTTCATGCCGCGACCCTTCTTCAGACTTTAAATCAATCATGTGTAGGAAGGCAGTGAAGAAAGGGAATGGCATGTTGGCATTCATAACAAGAGGAGTTGAGTATAGGAGCAAAGAGGTCCTTCTGCAGTTGTACAGGGCCCTAGTGAGACCACACCTGGAGTATTGTGTGCAGTTTTGTTCTCCAAATCTGAGGAAGGACATTCTTGCTATTGAGGGAGTGCAGCATAGGTTCACAAGGTTAATTCCCGGGATGGCATATGCTGAGAGAATGGAGTGGCTGGGCTTGTATACTCTGGAATTTAGAAGGATGAGAGGCATTCTTATTGAAACATATAGGATTGTTAAGGGTTTGGACACGCTAGAGGCAGGAAACATGTACCCGATGTTGGGGGAGTCCAGAACCAGGGGCCACAGTTTAAGAATAAGTGGTAAGTCATTTAGATCGGAGATGAGGAAACACTTTTGCACACAGAGAGTTGTGAATCTGTTGAATTCTCTGCCTCAGAGGGCGGTGGAGGCCGGTTCTCAGGATACTTTCATGAGAGAGCTAGATAGGGCTCTTGAAGATAGTGGATTCTGGGGATATGGGGAGAAGGCAGGAATGGGGTACTGATTGTGGATGATCAACCATGATCACATTGAATGGGGGTGCTGGCTCGAAGGGCCGAATGGCCTACTCCTGCACCTGTTGTTTATTGTCTCTTGAAGGAAATGCAGATTGTGGTTTAAACCGAAGATGGACACAAAAAGCTGGAGTAACTCAGCGTATAAGGCAGCATCACAAGAGAAAAAGAATAGGTTCGGGTCGAGACTGAAGAAGGGTCTTGACCCGAAACGTCACTTACCCCTATTCTTCAGAGTAGCTACCTGACCCGCTGAATTACTCCAGCTTCTTAAATCAATAATTTTCCTGACCATTTGATTTAAAAAGCTGTAAGTTTTCTTTGATGTTTAGAACTATTTGCTGCACATATATCCTGCACATTTGGGGTCTATTTCTCCCTCCTAACCCCATTCTCCAGCCTTCTCCACATAACCCTTGACACCTGTACTGATCAAGAATCTATCTATCTCTGCCTTCAAAATATCCATTGTCATCCTCCATAGCCTTCTGTGGCTAAGAATTTCCACCCTCTGATTAAAGAAATTCCTCCTCATCTTCTTCCTAAAGGAACTTCTTTTGATACTGAGGCTATGACCTCTAGTCTGTTGTTTTTTTAATTTTTTGTCTCGGTTGAATGTAGTTTAAAGTGCTTTTTTAAAAACTGGGTATGTGTGTGGGGGAGGGGGGGGGGGGGGGGGGGCGTTGGTTGTGGGGAAACTTTTAAAATCTTTCCCCTGCACGGAGAACCCGACTTTTTCTCTGTCGGGTCTCCGTTGTCGTTGGGGCCTAGCACCGTGGAGCGGCCTCCAACCGGAACGAGCTGGGGCTCCAGTGGTGGAGCCTGCGGACTCACCATCGTGGGGCAGGTCGAGTTCGGAGCGTGGAGAGCGGTGGTGGCGCGCTGCTGCAACCCGACCCCGGAGATTCGGAGGCTCCAACCGCAGGTCTGGTGGACAGTAACACCGGGAGCCCGCGGGTCCCTGGTGGGAGACCGCTTTTCGGGGCTTCCGCAACGGCGACTTCTCCCGCCCGAGTTGCGGGGTTGAAAATTACCTGGAGCGGGGCCTTACATCGCCCGGCGCGGCTTTAAATGGCCGCGGGACTTACTAGTGCACGCCGGGGGCTCCAACACCAAGACCCGGAGCTCGGCCTTGCATCGCCCGGCGCGGCTTTAATGGCCGCGGGACACTTACCATCGCCCGCCGGGGGCTTTGACTCTGACATCGGGAGGAGAATGAGGAGTGCAGGGGAGAGATAAGACTTTGCCTTCCATCACAGTGAGGAGGAGATTCACTGTGATGGATGTTTGTGTAAATTGTGTTGTGTCTTGGGTCTTTTTCTTGTGTGTATGACTGCAGAAACCAAATTTTGAACCTCATTTGGGGTTTCGAGTGGTGGGTTGGGGTTTCGAGTGGTGGGTTGGGGTTTCGAGTGGTGGGTTGGGGTTTCGAGTGGTGGGTTGGGGTTTCGAGTGGTGGGTTGGCGTTTCGAGTGGTGGGTTGGGGTTTCGAGTGGTGGGTTGGCGTTTCGAGTGGTGGGTTGGGGTTTCGAGTGGTGGGTTGGGGTTTAGAGTGGTTCAAATGACAACAAATAAATTGTATCATTGTATCATTGTAGTCCTAGACTCTCCAACTGGTGGAAACATTCTCCTCCCAACCAAGCCTCATTATATGTTAACCTTCTCTCCAGAGACGCTGCCTGTCCCGCTGAGTTACTCCAGCATTTTGTGTCTATCTTCGGTTCATCTGCAGTTCCTTCCTGCACAACCTTAATCTCACGTCCAATTTCCTCCCTTGTGCCCAGGTGTCTTCTTCCCCCCAGGGTTCAACAATCCATCCTCACCTTTAAAAAACATTCAATGACCGGAGAACCACAGCCCTTTGGTTTTCAAATTTCAAAGATTCACGGCCCACTGAGCAAAGACATTTCTCTTCATTACAGACCAAAGACATTGATCCATTCTCCTGGGGCAGCATCCACTCATTATAAATATTTTCTCAGTGGAATGGGAAAACGGACAAATGTTCGGTAAATGATCACCTGTCAATCAATCTACGCAACTAACGATGTGAAGGAAGGGACTGCAGATGCTGGTTTAAACCGAAGACAGACACAAAATGCTGGAGTCACTCAGCCGGACAGGCAGCATCTACGGAGAGAAGTTGGGGGAGCAATGAGAGAGGATGTTGCTGAACTCTTGTCGGAGAGAGGAGGACAATAGACAATAGACAATAGACAATAGGTGCAGGAGTAGGCCATTCGGCCCTTCGAGCCAGCACCGCCATTCAATGTGATCATGGCTGATCATCCCCCAATCAGTACCCCGTTCCTGCCTTCTCCCCATATCCCCTGACTCCGCTATCTTTAAGAGCTCTATCTAGCTCTTTCTTGAAAGTATCCAGAGAACCGGCCTCCACTGCCGTCTGAGGCAGGGAATTCCACAGACTCACAACTCTCTGTGTGAAAAAATGTTTCCTCACCTCCGTTCTAAATGGCCTATCCCTTAATCTTAAACTGTGGCCCCTGGTTCTGGACTCCCCCAACATCGGGATCATGTTTCCTGCCTCTAGCGTGTCCAAACCCTTAATAATCTTATATGTTTCAATAAGATCCCTTCTCATCCTTCTAAATTCCATAGTATACAACCCCAGCCGCTCTATTCTCTCAGCCTATGACAGTCCCGCCATCCCAGGGATTAACCTTGTGAACCTAGGCTGCACTCCGTCAATGTCCTTCCTCAAATTAGGGGACCAAAACTGCACACAATACTCCAGCTGTGATTTCACTAAGGCCCTGTACAACTGCAGAAGGACCTCTTTGCTCCTATACTCAACTCCTCTTGTTATGAAGGCTAACATGCCATATTCTTTCTTCATTGCCTGCTGTACCTGCATGCTTACTTTCATTTCATACCAGGGCATCGGAAATGTCCTCGTTCTTCAGGGAACGGGGATTCCCCTCCGCCACCATAGATGAGGCTCACACCAGGGTCTCATCCATACCCCGTAACACTGCTCTCTCTCCCCATCCCCGCACACGCAACAAGGGCAGAGTCCCTCTGGTCCTCACCTTTCACCCCACCAGCCGGCAAATACAACACATAATCCTCCGCCATTTCCGCCACCTCCAACGTGACCCCACCACTCGCCACATCTTCCCATCTCCCCCCATGTCTGCCTTCCGCAAAGACCGCTCCCTCCGCAACTCCCTCGTCAATTCTTCCCTTCCCTCCCGCACCATCCCCTCCCCGGGCACTTTCCGTTGCAACCGCAAGAAATGCAACACCTGTCCCTTCACCTCCCCCCTCGACTCCATTCAAGGTCCCAAGCAGTCGTTCCAGGTGCGACAAAGGTTCACCTGTATCTCCTCCAACCTCATCTACTGCATCCGCTGCTCTAGATGTCAGCTGATTTACATCGGTGAGACCAAGCGTAGGTTGGGCGACCGTTTCGCCGAACACCTCCGCTCAGTCCGCAATAACCTACCTGACCTCCCGGTGGCTCAGCACTTCAACTCCCCCTCCCATTCCCAATCCGACCTCTCTGTCCTGGGTCTCCTCCATTGCCAGAGTGAGCAACAGCGGAAATTGGAGGAACAGCACCTCATATTCCGTCTGGGGTCCTTGCGTCCTTATGGCATCAACATTGAATTCTCCCAATTTGGCTAGCCCGTGCTGTCTCCTCCCCTTCCTTCACCCTCTAGCTGTCTCCTCCCACCCTCCCATCCGCCCGCCCTCGGGCTCCTCCTCCTCCTCCCTTTTTCCTTCTTTCTTTCCCCACCCCCCATCAGTCTGAAGAAGGGTTTCGGCCCGAAACGTCGCCTATTTCCTTCGCTCCATAGATGCTGCTGCACCCGCTGAGTTTCCCCAGCAATTTTGTGTACCTTGCTTACTTTCATTGACTGATGAACAAGGACCCCCAGATCCCGTTGCACTTCCACTTTTCCCAACTTGACACCATTTAGATAGTAATCTGACTTCCCGTTTTTGCTACCAAAGTGGATAACCTCACATTTATCTACATTAAACTGCATCTGCCCACTCCCTCAACCTGTCCAATTCACCCTGCATTCTCATAGCATCCTCCTCACAGTTCACACTGCCACCCAGCTTTGTGTCATCTGCAAATTTGCTAATGTTACTTGCAATCCCTTCATCTAAATCATTAATATATGTTGTAAATAGCTGCAGTCCCAGCACCGAGCCTTGTGGTACCCCACTAGTCATCCCACTAGTACCCCACTTAGTTTTTTAGTTTAGAGATACAGTGCGGAAACAGGTCCTTCGGCCCACCGAGTCTGCACCGACCAGCGATCCCTGCACATAATAATAATAATAATAATAATAATAATAATAATAATAATAATAATAATAATAATAATAATATATTTATTGTCATTACACGTCAGTGCAACGAGATTTAGTATGCAGCTTCCAACCGATGTAAAGAAAAGTAAAATAAATAAATAAGCTGTGTGATGTGACCATCCGAGGGAGACAGTCCAGGGGGGGGGGTGGGGGGGCACTCAGCAGGGCCGGTTCAGAGCCGCTATAGCTCTGGGAATAAAGCTGTTTCTGAGTCTGGAGGTTCGGGCGTAGAAGGCCTTGTAACGTCTGCCGGAGGGAAGCAGTTCAAACAGTCCATTACAAGGGTGTGAGCAGTCTTTATGGATGCTGACGGCCTTCCTGAGGCACCGTGTGTGGTAGATGCCCTCCAAGGCTGGTAGCTGTGTCCCTATGATCCTCTGCGCTCTGTGGACGACGCGCTGAAGAGCTCTCCTCTCCGCCTCCGTGCAGCTGAGATACCACACAGAGATGCCATACGTTAGTATGCTCTCTGTGGTGCAGCGGTAGAACATTGTCAGCAGCTGTTGGGGCAGACCAGTCTTTTTTTAATGTCCTCAGGAAGAACAGTCGTTGCTGTGCCTTCTTGACCAGCGCAGCGGTGTTGGTGGACCATGTGAGGTCCTCTGAAATGTGAGTGCCCAGAAACTTAAAGCTGGACACTCTCTCCACACTGTCCCCGTAGATGGAGATTGGGGCGTATTCTCCATTATGGGACCTCCTGAAGTCAATAATCAGCTCCTTGGTCTTGGAGGTGTTTAGTGACAAGTTGTTACGTGCGCACCAGTCCGCCAGGTTCTGCACCTCCGCCCTGTATTTTGTTTCATCACCGTTGGTGATCAGCCCAATCACTGTTGTGTCGTCTGCAAACTTCACGTTGGTGTTGGTGTCGAATGCAGGAGCACAGTCGTGAGTGAAGAGGGAGTAGAGCATGAGGCTTAGTACACAGCCCTGTGGTGTGCCGGTGCTCAGGGTGATAGTGGAGGACAGGTGCGGGCCCAGTCTCACTGCCTGCGGTCACTCCGTCAGAAAGTTCAGGATCCAATCGTACGTGCCCTGTCTGTCCAGGTGAGTCAGGACAGTGTGAAGAGCCAGAGAGATGGCATCCTCTGTCGATCTATTTGCCCTGTATGCAAATTGATGGGAGTCCAGTGAGGCAGGAATGCTGGATTTGATGTGGGAGAGGACCAGCCTTTTGAAGCACTTCATTGGGATTGGAGTTAGGGCAACCGGGCGGTAGTCGTTCAGGTTGGTGACTTTAGACTTTTTCGGCACCGGCACTATGGTAGCTGTTTTCAGACACTTGGGGACCGTTGCCAGAGATAGAGACAGGTTGAAGATTCTCGTGAATACCTCCGCCAGCTGTACAGCACAGTCCTTTAGTACCCTTCCCTGGACTCCATCCGGGCCTGCAGCCTTGCGTGGATTGATCCTACGCAGAGCGCACTGTACCTCCTGAGTGCTCAGTGTTAAGGCCTGTCCCTCCGCTATGGCCGGGGTTATTCCACACCTGGTGGTGTTGCCAGTATCGAACCGGGCAAAGAAGGTGTTTAGTTCGTTGGCCAGTGTGATATCACTGTGGGGGCAGGCGGGGCTGCTCTTGTAGTCAGTGATGTCCCTGACACCCTGCCACATGCTTCTGGTGTCCGTGGTATTGAAGTGGTCTTCCACCCTTTGCCTGTGGATGTCTTTGGCCTTTTTTATGCCTCTGTTCAGGTTCGACCTGGCCGCACTGTAAGCAGAAGTGTCCCTGGATTTAAAGGCGTTGTTGCGTGCCCTTAGCAGATCCTGAACCTCCTTGTTCATCCAGGGTTTCCGGTTTGGGAACATCTTTATTTCCTTGTCCACTGTGACAGTCTCCACACAGCAGTTGATGTAGGAGAGCACAGTGGATGTGTACTCCTCCAAGTCTACCTCTGTACCATTGGTTGCCTGTTGTGCAAACAGGTCCCAGTCCGTGCGATCAAAGCAGCCCTGGAGTTGTAGGGTGGTGTCCTCGGGCCATATTTTGACCGTCCTTATTGCAGGTTTGGTCTTGCGGATGAGGGGTCTGTATGCAGACAGTAGAAACAGTGAGAGGTGATCGGATTTCCCCAGGGATGGGCAGGGGAGAGCTCTGTATACGTCCTTGATGTTGGTGTACACTTTATCCAACGTGTTTGAGCCCCTGGTAGGGCACTGCACATGCTGGTGCAATTTGCGGAGTGTGGCACGTAGGTCGACCTGATTAATGTCCCATGCAACAATGAAGGCACCGTCGGGGTGAGCATCCTGCTGCTTACTGATGGCCGAGTGCAGCTGTGCTAGCGCTAGGTTAACATTAGCCTGTGGTGGGATGTATATGGCCATGATGATAGCCACAGTAAACTCCCGAGGCAGGTAAAACGGTCTACATTTAAGCAGTAGGTATTCCAGGTCTGGGGAACAGTAGCTCTCTACTGTAGTGTGGTTGGTGCACCAGTCATTGTTGATGTAGATGCAGAGCCCGCCACCCTTGCTCTTACCGGAGTCCTTTGTTCTATCAGCACGATTCAGTGACCGGTTGGTTAGGTCCACAGCCCCATCGGGAACCAGCGCGCTGAGCCAGGTCTCTGTGAAGATCAGCACACGGCAGTCTTTCAGGGATCGCTGGGTGTTGATCCAGAGCCTTACCTCATCCAGCTTGTTGGTGAGTGACCGGACATTCGCCACAAAGACGCTTGGGAGCGATGGTCTTTGTGGAGCCCTCCGTAGCCTGCCCTGCACCCCCGCTCGCTTTCCACGCTTCTGCTTTCGCTCCCGGCGCTTGCTCCGTCTCCTACCCTCCGGAGTGGTGATCCAGGGGGCTGTTCTGCTCAGCTCCGACGGGATTTTGGTGAGGGTGCTGTAGTACTCACACGCCAGTTTCTCGCAGCCACGTCCGATATTGAGCAGTTCCACGCGGCTCCATGTGCGACCCGTCGGGATTGCGATGCAGGTCCTGGATTTCCTCGTCCTGGAGGTGAGTTTCTTCCTATGGTTTCTGGGGGTACTGGGGTTTCTAGGGGTTCCAGGAGTTCTCGGGGTTCTGAGGTTTTTAAAGACCTTATTTTCACAGCCGCGTTCGGTACCGGGCTGCTCCGAATTGACTCGGACTTGGGAGCGCAAAGCCGCTGCGTCTGAACGCGCCGCCATTAATACTATCTTACACACACTAGGGATAATTTACATTTATACCAGGCCAATTAACCCACAAGCCGTTTCGTCTTTGGAGTGTGGGAGGAAACCGAAGATCTTGGAGAAAACCCCCACGTGGTCACGGGGAGAACGTACAAACTCCGTACAGACAGCACCCGTAGTCGGGATTGAACCCAGGTCTCCGGCACTGCAAGCGCTGTGAGGCAGCAACTCTACCGCTGCGCCACCCACGTTCAGAGCTTATTTGAGGTTGTGGTGTTTAATAGCCTGATGGCTGAACTGGAAGAAGCTGTTCCTTGAACCTGAACGTTCCAGTTTTCAGGCTCCTGCACCTCTTCCCGATGGCAGGGGTGTAATGAGCGCGTGTCCGGGGTGGTGTGGGTCTCTGATGATGCTGGCTGCCCTATATTAGGCAGCGACTCCTGCAGATCCCTTCGTTGGTGGGGAGGTCAGAAGCCGTGATGGACTGGGCTGTGTGTTCACAACTTTTGCCTTGTATGAAGGATTCTATTGTATCCCACACACACACACACACAGGTATTCAAAATCACTTTCCCCACACCAGTCAAAAGAAAACTCAGCCAGCAGTAATCACTGGATTCACTGAGAGCTTATGGTTTTTTACTCTGTTTTGAGATACTAACAAATTGTTTAAAAGGTGAAGTGTCAACAGCATCATTATAGCCTCTTTGTTGGGGAAATTGGCAACTTACTGAGGGGTGAAAGGTTTCCAAGTACAAAGGTTACCAGTTAGATGGGATTGTGTAGGGTTATAGCCTGTGTCATTCATGGAATCGTTACTTGTACCGCCCAGGATAACATCATTTGGCTTAACATGGATATTTCCCTTGGGTTAATGTTATCATGGAAAGCTTCATCTGCGACATCTAACTCAATTAATAATAAGGCCAGAGAAAGCATGGAGTATGCTGCCTTGTATATACAGCTCCACATATACACATCAGGTATAGATGCGCTTTAAATGCATACAAATCTGGTTATTAATACTGCTTGTAGACATAGTTATAGAGTGTGGAAACAGAGCCCTTGGGCCCAACTTGCCCACACCGACCAACATGCCCCATTTACACTAGTCCCACCTGGAGCGGAAAAGACTACAAAAAGTGGTAAACACTGCCCAGTCCATCATTGGCTCCGATCTGCTGTCCATCGAGGGGATCTATCACAGTCGCTGCCTCAAAAAGGCTGGCAGCATCATCAAGGACCCACACCATGCGGGCCATACACTCATCTCCCCACTACCTTCAGGTAGAAGGTACAGGATACTGGTCCCAATGCAGGCAGGTGGGACCAGTATCCCTCCAAACCTGCCCTATCCACGTACCTGTCTAATTGCTTCTTAAACGTTGCATCAGTCCCAGCCTCAACTACCTCCTCCGGCAGATCGCTCTACATACCCACCACACCTAATGTGAAAAAGTTACCTTCCAGATTCCTATTAAATCTTTTCCCTCTGACATCAAACCTACAGTATGCCCACTATCTCTCAATTCCCCCACTCTGGGCAAGAGACTCCGTGTGTCTACCCGATCTATTCCTCTCATGATTTCTTACACCCCTGTAAGATCACTCCTTCTGCACTCCAGGGAATAGAGTCCCAGCCTACTCAACCTCTCCCTATAGCTCAGACTCTCGAGTCATGGCAACATTATCGAAAATCTTCACTATACCCCTTACATCTTTCCCATAACATGGTGCCCAGAACTCAACTCAATACACTAAATGCGGCCTCACCAGCATCGTCCATAAATCATTGTGTAAATATATACACACATGAATAAATTAAACTGATAAAGTGCAAATAAACAGATTATTGGCTATTAATGTTCAGAGGTTTGTCCGAGCCGAGTTTAATAGCCTGATGGCTGTGGGGAAGTAGCTATTCCTGAACCTGGTCGTTGCAGTCTTCAGGCTCCTGTACCTTCTACCTGAAGGTAGTGGGGAGGTGAGTGTATGGCCCGGATGGTGTGGGTCCTTGATGATGCTGCCAGCCTTTTTGAGGCAGCGACTGTGATAGATCCCCTCGATGGACGGGAGGTCAGAGCCGATGATGGGCTGGGCAGTGTTTACTACTTTTTGTAGCCTTTTCCGCTCCAGGGTGGCTGAAGGCTAATGTGCCAAAAGTCTTTTTGCTTACCCCATCCGTCTATGATGCCACCTTAGATTAGATTAGATTAGATTAGATTTTTACTTTATTAATCCCCTTATTCAGGGGAAATTCAGATGTCCTTGCAGCACACTAATAAAAATACAACATAGCATTCAAGAAGTTCAACACAAAAACATCCCCCCACAGTGATTCCCACTGTGGGGGAAGGCACAAAGTCCAGTCCCCATCCTCTTGTCCACCCAGAGTCGGGCCCATTGAGGCCTCCACAGTCGCCGCCACGGCGCCTGATGTTCTCGCCGGGTGATGGTGCTCCGACGTCGGGGAGAACCCCCAGCGGCTTGGGGTGCCAGGAACGGCCGCCTTCCCACCGGAGACCGCAGCTTCCAAGCCAACAGACCGCGCCGGACGGAGCTCCACACACTGGCGATCTGGGGGAGAGATCCCAGGCTCCGGGATGTAAAGTTCAGCACCGCAGCTGGCCGCTCCACAGAACCGCGGCTCTACAATGTTCTCATCGGCGGTCCCAGCATACTGGAGTTCCAGCGCGGCGACCCAAGAAAGGCATCGCCCGCTCCGCGACAGCGCTCCAGCGCTGCACCGCCGCCGCCGCCGCCACCGCCGCCAAAGCCGAGGTTCTGCCCAGGTCCCCTCAGGGAAACGTCGCTCCAGGACCCGCTGGTAGGTCACGAGGACAGGTCGAAGACGCTGCTTGGAGGAAGGCAATCCCTCCGACCAGGTAGGGACTTGAAAAGCAGTTTCCCCCTCCCCCCACCACCCCCCACACATAAAAAGATTAGACCCCCTGACTACACACTTTTAACGTACTAAAAGTAATAAAAAAGAAGTGAAATAAAACGGACAGCTGCAGGACAGGCAGCCGTTCAGGACAGCGCCTCCTCCACCTTCAAGGTGCTTCTAGATCCCTCTGCTCGACTGCACTCCCCAGAGCCCCACCATTCACTGTCGGCCCTGCCCATGTTAGAATGCAACACCATACATTTCTCTGTATTAAATTCAACCAACCATTCCTCCGCCCACCTGGCCAACCGATCAAGATCCTGCTGCAATTTTTGACAGCCATCTTCACTATCTACAATAACAGCCACTTTCGTATCATCTGCAAACTTGTTAATTAGTTTAGTTTAGTTTAGTGATACATGGTGGAAACAGGCCCTTCGGCCCACTGTGTCTGCACCGACTAGCGATCCCCACACATTAACACTACCCTACACGCTAGGGATGCTTTTACATTTTTTATACCAAGACAATTAACCTACAAACCTGTACGTCTTTGCACTGTGGGAGGAAACCGAAGATCTTGGAGAAAATCCACGCAGGTCACGGGGAGAATGTACAAACTCAGTACAGACAAGCGTTTGTAGTCAGAATTGAGCCCGGATCTCTGGCGCTGTAATGCCCATGTCCCACTTAGGAGACCTGAACGGAAACCTCTGGAGACTTTGCGCCCCACCCAAGGTTTCCGTGCAGTTCCCGGAGGTTGCAGGTTGTTGCCGGAGGTTGCAGGTAGTGGAAGCAGGTAGGGAGACTGACAAAAACCTCCAGGAACCTTCGGGAATGGCACGGAAACCTTGGGTAGGGCGCAAAGTCTCCAGAGGTTTCCATTCAGGTTTCCTAAGTTGGACAGGGGCATAATTATGTGAGGTAAGGGAAACAAGTAGAGTAGCTATGGAAACTATGAGATTCAAAGAAGAGGAAGTACTGACACTTTTGAGAAATATAAAAGTGGATAAGTCTCCAGGTCCGGACAGGATATTCCCTAGGACATTGAGGGAAGTTAGTGTAGAAATAGCAGGGGCAATGACAGAAATATTTCAAATGTCATTAGAAACGGGAATAGTGCCGGAGGATTGGCATACTGCGCATGTTGTTCTATTGTTTAAAAAGGGTTCTAAGAGTAAACCTAGCAATTATAGGCCTGTTAGTTTGACTTCAGTGGTGGGCAAATTAATGGAAAGGATACCTGGAGATAATATATATAAGCATCTGGATAAACAGGGTCTGATTAGGAACAGTCAACATGGATTTGTGCCTGGAAAGTCATGTTTGACTAATCTTCTTGAATTTTTTGAAGAGGTTACTCGGGAAATTGATGAGGGTAAAGCAGTGGATGTTGTATATATGGACTTCAGTAAGGCCTTTGACAAGGTTCCTCATGGAAGGTTGGTTATGAAGGTTCAATTGTTAGGTATTAATGGTGGAGTAGCAAGATGGATTCAACAGTGGCTGAATGGGAGATGCCAGAGAGTAATGGTGGATGGCTGTTTGTCAGGTTGGAGGCCAGTGACTAGTGGGGTGCCACAGGGATCTGTGTTGGGTCCACTGTTGTTTGTCATGTACATCAATGATCTGGATGATGGTGTGGTAAATTGGATTAGTAAGTATGCAGATGATACTAAGATAGGTGGTGTTGTGGATAATTAAGTAGATTTTCAAAGTCTACAGAGAGATTTATGCCAGTTGGAAGAGTGGGCTGAAAGATGGCAGATGGAGTTTAATGCTGATAAGTGTGAGGTACTACATCTTGGCAGGACAAATCAAAATAGGACGTACATGGTAAATGGTGGGGAATTGAAGAATCCAGTTGAACAGAGGATCTGGGAATAACTGTGCACAGTTCCCTGAAGGTGGAATCTCATGTAGATAGGGTGGTAAAGAAAGCTTTTGGTGTGCTGGCCTTTATAAATCAGAGCATTGAGTATAGAAGTTGGGATGTAATGTTAAAATTGTATAAGGCATTGGTGAGGCCAATTATGGAGTATGGTGTACAATTTTGGTCGCCTAATTATAGGAAGGATGTCAACAAAATAGAGAGAGTACAGAAGAGATTTACTAGAATGTTGCCTGGGTTTCAGCAACTAAGTTACAGAGAAAGGTTGAACAAGTTAGGTCTTTATTCTTTGGAGCGCAGAAGGTTAAGGGGGGACTTGATAGAGGTCTTTAAAATGGGATAGACAGAGTTGACGTGGATAAGCTTTTCCCACTGAGAGTAGGGAAGATTCAAACAAGAGGACATGACTTGAGAATTAATGGACAGAAGTTTAGGGGTAACATGAGGGGGAACTTCTTTACTCAGAGAGTGGTAGATGTGTGGAATGAGCTTCCAGTGAAGGTGGTGGAGGCAGGTTCGATTTTATCATTTAAAAATAAATTGGATAGTTATATAGACGGGAAAGGAATGGAGAGTTATGGTCTGAGTGCAGGTAGATGGGACTAGGGGAGAATACGTGTTCGGCACGGACTAGAAGGGCCGAGATGGCCTGTTTCCGTGCTGTAATTGTTATATGGTTATATGGTTATATGAGCCCAATTATAGGAAGGATGTCAACAAAATAGAGAGAGTACAGAGGAGATTTACTAGAATGTTGCCTGGGTTTCAGCAACTAAGTTACGGAGAAAGGTTGAACAAGTTAGGTCTTTAACCTTTGGAGCGCAGAAGGTTAAGGGGGGACTTGATAGAGGTCTTTAAAACGGTGAGAGGGATCGACAGAGTTGACGTGGATAAGCTTTTCCCATTGAGAGTAGGGAAGATTCAAACAAGAGGACATGACTTGAGAAATAAGGGACAAAAGTTTAGGGGTAACTTGAGGGGGAACTTCTTTACTCAGAGAGTGGTAGCTGTATGGAATGAGCTTCCAGTGGAAGTGGTGGAGGCAGGTTCGATTTTATTGGATTGGATAGGTATGTGGATGGGAAAGGAATGGAGGGTTATGGTCTGAGTGCAGGTAGATGGGACTAGGGGAGAATACGTGTTCGGCACGGACTTGAAGGGCCGAGATGGCCTGTTTCCGTGCTGTAATTGTTATATGGTTATTATATGGTTATAATAAGGCAGCAACTCTACCGCTGCGCCACCCTTGCTATGTATAATAAATCTGCTTGAAAATACAAATATTAACATATGCCAGAGATATGTTTTCGACAGTTATTAAATCCAGCAAATATATTTTTGGCACTGGAGAAAGCGTCACCTATGAAAGACTATTGTCGATACGTCAACATGTTTGACATTTTCACACTTGTTAGGTTTCCTTTCTACTGTGCGAACAAGTTTATGAATGATTTATTGTGATAATACATTACACTCCACAGTACTGATATAAACAGGCCTCCTGCTGTATCGGAGATAAATCTGTGAAGTTTAGTCAGATGGGAAGAGAAATGCCTCCACAAAAATCAGCCCCAATTTCAGGTCAATTTGTAAAATGATTAAAATTGTTCGGTCTCATTATGTCTGAAGCTCATACTTAACAAATGGCTCCTAAAACCCACAATTTACTGTTGTAATGGACTACACGGGCCTTTAATCCAAATTTATAATTGAGTCAGGGCTCGTATATTGTGTCAAGAGTCAATCATGCTAGGATTTTATAGAACACTAAAGAAATGCACACTGCCAGTCGAGACAGCTCTCCGTGACTCTGTGGGCTTTAACATCGATAGAGTGGACGTGGAAAGGATGGTTTCTGCTGGTGGGAGAGTCTAGGACCAGAGGCCATAGCCTCAGAAATAAAAGGGCGCTCTTTTAGAAAGGAGGTGCTGAGGAACTTCTTTAGTCAGCGGACAGTTAATCTGTGGAATTTAATGCGCGGTGGCGCAGTAGTAGAGTTGCGCCTTACGGAGAATGCAGCGCCGGAGACCCGGGTTCGAACCCGACTACGGGTGATGTCTGTACGGAGTTTGTACGTTCTCCACGTGACCTGCGTGGGTTTTCTCCGAGATCTTGGGTTTCCTCCCACACTCCAAAGACGTACAGGTTTGTAGGTTAATTAGCCTGGTAAATGTAAATTGTCCCTAGTGGGGGTAGGATAGTTTTAGTGTGCGGGGATCGCTGGTTAGCGTGGACCCAGTGGGCCGAAGGGCCTGTTTCCGCGCTGTATCTCTAAACTAAACTCAACTAAACTAAGCTACAGAGGGCTGTGGAGGCCAGTGGATATTTTTAAGACAGAGATAGAAAATAAATTCTTGATTAGAAAGAGTATCAAGGGTCATGGGGAGAAGGCAGGAAAATGGGATTAAGTGGCAGAGATCAGCCATGATTGAATGGCAGAGTAGACTCGATGGGCTAAATGTCCTAATTCTGCTATAACTTGTGAACTTGTGAACATAAGCCGCTATACCATTGAACAGGACTAGTGTAGCTGGGACGTGTTGGCTGGTGTGGGTAAGTTGGGCCAAAGGGCCTGTTTCCACACTGTATCTCTCCATGACTATCAGAACAACACAGTCAAGTGGGTGATCGATTTTCTTGAAACACATAAAACATCGAACAGCACAGAAGATAAACACAAAATGCTGGAGTAACTCAACGGGCCAGGCAGCATCTCTGGAGAAAAGGAATAGGCGATGTTTCGGGTCGAGACCCTTCTAGAGGCCACACGCTATTCCTCCATTTGCGTGTGGCCTCATTCTGACAGTGGATAAGGCCCAGGCCAGTTTGAAGAAAGGTCTCGAACCAAATCGTCACCTTTTCCTTTTCCCCAAAGATGCTGCTTGACCTGCTGAGTTACTCCAGCTTTTTGTGACTATCTTCAGTGTAAAGCAGTACTGGCAATTCCTTCCTCTACGTAGAACAGTACAGAACAGGGACAAGCCCTTTATCCCACAATGTCTGTGACAAACATGATTCTAGGTTAAATAATCTCCTCTGCCTGCATGTGATCCATGTCCGGCAATATTGTGAGCAATATTTTGGGCACCATATCTGAGGGAGGATGTGCTGACTCTGGAGAGGGTCCATAAGAGGTTTACAAGAATGATCCCAGGAATGAGTAGGTTAACCTATTTGTCGTTAACCTATTTGTCGGCACTGGTCCTGTACTTACTGGAGTTTAGAAGAATGAGGGGGGACCTCATTGAAACATACAGAATAGTGAACGGCTTGGAAAGAGTGGATGTGGAGAGGATGTTTCCACTAGTGGGAGATTCTAAGACTAGAGGTCATAGCCTTAGAATGAAAGGACGTTCTTATAAGAAGGAGATGAGGAGAAATGTATTTTGTCAGAGGGTGGTAAATCTGCGGAATTCTTTGCCACAGAAGGCTGTGGAGGGCAAGTCTGTGGATATTTTTCAGGCAGATATTGATAGATTTTTGATTAGTGCGGGTGTCAGAGGTTATGGAGAGAAGGCAGGAAAATGGGGTTAGGAAGGGGAGATAGATCAGCCACGATTGAATGGCGGAGTAGACTTGATGGGCCGAATTGCCTAATTCTACTCCTATCCCATGACCTTATAAATATGCAAGTGCTTTTATAATAGCCTCTTAAACACCACTCTCGTATCTGCCTCCACCACCACCCCTATCAGCCCATTCCAGGTACCCACCATTCTCTGTGTAAAACACTTGTCCTGTGGCTGCTCTGGTTTCCTCCCACATCCCAAAGACATGGTCACTACCTCTTCTCCCCTCTCCCAGGGGGAAAAAGGTATCGAAGTGTGAAAACACACACCTCCAGATTCATGGACAGTTTCTTCCCAAAAGTTATTAGGCAACTGAACCATCCTACCACGAGCAGTCCTGAACTACTATCTTTGATCAGACTTTGCTGGCTTTACCTTGCACTAAATGTTATTCCCTTATCATGTATCTGTGCACTGCGAATGGCCCGATTGTAATCATGTATCGTCTTTCTGCTGACTGATGAGCAACCAACAAAGGTTTTTCACTGTACCTCGGTACATGTGACAATAAGCTAAACTAAACTAAGATTTGTAGGTTAATTGGCTTCAGCAAAATTGTGAAGATCGATTTTAACTAACATAGTCATTCTTAATATGGCGTGAAGCCCAGTACAGACAAGGGATAAAATGGTGCAGGAGGCAAACCACAAATTGTACGATCTATGTATTAAGTCTGCCAATTCCTTTAATAAAAACATTTTCATAGAACTTTACCTCACAGTACAGATCAAGGCCTGGATAGAGTCGATGTTGAGAGGATGTTTCCACTAGTGGGAGAGTCTAGGACCAGACGTCACAGCCTCAGAATTAAAGGATGTTCTACAACGGGGTACTGATTGTGAATGATCAGTCATAGAAACATGGAAACATAGAAACATAGAAAATAGGTGCAGGAGTAGGCCATTCGGCCCTTCGAGCCTGCACCGCCATTCAATATGATCATGGCTGATCATCCAACTCAGTATCCTGTACCTGCCTTCTCTCCATACCCACTGATCCCTTTAGCAACAAGGGCCACATCTAACTCCCTCTTAAATATAGCCAATGAACTGGCCTCAACTACCTTCTGTGGCAGAGAATTCCAGAGATTCACCATTCTCTGTGTGAAAAATGTTTTTCTCATCTCGGTCCTAAAATATTTCCCCCTTATCCTTAAACTGTGACCCCTTGTTCTGGACTTCCCCAACAATCTTCCTGCATCTAGCCTGTCCAACCCCTTAAGAATTTTGTAAGTTTCTATAAGATCCCCCCTCAATCTTCTAAATTCTAGCGAGTCATGATCACATTGAATGGCGGTGCTGGCTCGAAGGGCCGAATGGCCTACTCCTGCACCTATTGTCTATTACCTATTGTCTATAGTCTATTGTCTTGAGTATTATCTATTGTCCTTTAGGAAGGAGATGAGGAGGAATTTATTAGTTGGAGGGTGGTGAATCTGTGGAATTCATTGCCACAGAAGGCTGTGGAGGCCAAGTTTGCGGATATTTTTAAGGCAGAGGTGGATAGATTGGTGATTGGTACTGGTGTCGGGGGTTATGGGGAGAAGGCAGGAGGATGGGGTTAGGAGGGAAATATATTGGAGAACAGCCATGGTGGAGTAGACGATGGGCCAAATGGCCTAATTCTGCTCCTGGAACTTGAGTATTATGCTGTGGGATAGAATCTGCAGGTCATAAGCTTGCATACATATTGAGCAGGAATAAAACATTTCTCATCCATTTGCATCCATTTCTTCCTTGAAAATTATCAGTCTCTGCACATGACATTCATTTCTCATTCTCTAACAAGTCCGTGAAGCTAATTTGATCTCCAGTTGGCTTTGTATTTGTAATTTAGATTACAATGCAGAAAGTGATCAAATGAGCTGAATGGCAAATATTGCAGATTGGCCTTTAAACATTTTTTTTTTTCTTCCTTTCGCTGAAATATTCACTGAAGCAAAACATTTCTCCGCAGACGCAATATCTCAGCCACACCATCTGCGCTTTGTGCAATAATATAAAATATGAATTTTGATTTGTGAATCTATTTATTTTTAAGATCCTCACTTGCTCAGTCCGGATTCTGCTCGTCTGAGCCTGAAATCCTTTGCATTGGCAATAACATTTCAATGCATTGCAAACGTGAAATTGTAGCTGGACTTGAACCTGAAATTCAGTTTCAGTTTTAGTTTATTTCCGCGGGGACTCGGGATTGAGCCGCCGGCATAGACCAAGCCACCAACAACGAGGAGGGAGAAGGGAACTTCGAGGTCGGAATCCCTGGAGTCGTGAAAAACAAAGGGGACCCAGCATGGGGGGGGGGGGGGGGGGGGGGGGTGGGGAAGCTGACAACAAGTGGGATGGGTGGTGGTGATGGGGGGTGGATAAAGATGGAACCAAAAATGTCCTGGGCCTCCTCCATGGTCAGAGTGAGTCCCACCGCAAATTGGAGGAGCAGCACCTCATATTTCGCTTGGGTAGTTTACACCCCAGCGGTATGAACATTGACTTCTCCAATTTCAGGTAGTCTTTCCTTTCTCCTTCCCCTCCCATTCCCAGCTCTCCCACAGCCCACTGTCTCCGCCTCTTCCTTTCTTCCCCCCCCACATCAGTCTGAAGAAGGGTCTCGACCTGAAACACCGCCTATTCCTTCGCTCTATAGATGCTGCCTCACCCGTTGAGTATCTCCAGCACTTTTGTCCACCTTCGATTTTTCCAGCATCTGCAGTTTTTTTGTTAAACAATATTTAAGGGTACTTTGTAACTTTGTCTGCGCCTTGAGGCGATTTTTTTTCCGTTTAGTTTAAAGATGCAGCGCGGAAGCAGGCCGATCGGCCCCACCGGGTCCAAGCCGGCCAGTGATCTGCAGCCAGTGATCCTACGCACACTCGGGACAATGTTTACATTTATACCAAGCCAATTAACCTACAAACCTGTACATCTTTGGAGTGGAGGATAGCGAAGATCTCGGAAAAAACCCACACGGTCACGGGGAGAATGTACAAACTCTGTACAGACATCACCAGTAGTCGGGATTGAACCCGGGTCTCCGGTGCTGCAATCGATGTAAAGCAGCAACTCTACCTTGGCGCCACCGTGCCGCGCTTTAATTTACTGCGTATGCAAAAACAAAGAATTTCTCTGGACCTTCACGGTCCGTACATTGACAATAAAGTATTTATCTATTAATCGATCATACAGTGGAATGCTTTGTTGCGTGCCATCCTTAATCTTAACTGGAAACAATAGGAAAGAGCCATGGTTGCTTTTAAGTCTTTTAGGACCGAGATGAGGTCCTAAAATATTTTAGGGACCGAGATGAGGAAAACATTTTTCACACAGAGAGTGGTGAATCTCTGGAATTCTCTGCCACAGAAGGTAGTTGAGGCCAGTTCATTGGCTATATATAAGAGGGAGTTAGAGGGAGAACAAGGAGGGAAGAGACAGAGACTTTAAGATTTTGCCTTCCACCACAGTGAGAGGTGTTTGAATTTAGGAGATTGAGAGGGGATCTTATAGAAACTTACAAAATTCTTAAGGGGTTGGACAGGCTAGATGCAGGAAGATTGCTCCCGATGTTGGGGAAGTCCAGGACAAGGGGTCACAGCTTAAGGATAAGGGGAAATCCTTTAAACCGAGATGAGAAGAACTTTTTTCACACAGAGAGTGGTGAATCTCTGGAACTCCCTGCCACAGAGGGTAGTCGAGGCCAGTTCATTGGCTATATTTAAGAGGGAGTTAGATGTGGCCCTTGTGGCTAAGGGGGTCAGAGGGTATGGAGAGAAGGCAGGTACGGGATACTGAGTTGGATGATCAGCCATGATCATATTGAATGGCGGTGCAGGCTCGAAGGGCCGAATGGCCTACTCCTGCACCTAATTTCTATGTTTCTATGTTTCTATGTTTGGTGAACTCACTGTGGTGGATGTTAAATTTGTGTTGATTATGTATTTTTGTCATTTTTTAATTATATGTATGACTGCAGGGAAACGAAATTTCGTTCAGAGCGAAAGGTCTGAATGACAATAAACGAATCTAATCTAATCTAATCTAATGTGGCCCTTGTGGCTAAAGGGATCAGGGGGTATGGAGAGAAGGCAGGTACAGGATACTGAGTTGGATGATCAGCCATGATCATATCGAATGGCGGTGCAGGCTCGATGGGCTGAATGGCCTACTCCTGCACCTATTTTCTATGTTCTATGTTTCTAAATAGGCGCGGGAGTAGGCCATTTGGCACTTCGAGTCAGCACCGCCATTCAACATGATCATGGCTTGATCGTCCAAAATTTGTCCCCAGTTCTTGCTTTCAACCCATATCCCCTGATCCCGGTAGCCCCAAGAGCTAAATCTAACTCTCTCTTGAATACATCCAGTGAATCGGCCTCCACTGCCTTCTGTGGCAGAGAATTCCCCAGATTCACAACTCTCTGGGTGACATCTCTTATCCAGGCATCATTCAGGTAAACCTTCTCTGCACCCTCTCTAAAGCCTCCACATCCTTCCTGCAATGTGGCGACTTGTGAGCACGGGCCCGCTGCTATCAAACAGTGCCGGCAAAAGTGTTGACAGGACATGTTGGTCGTCGTGGGCAAGTTAGGCCAAAGGGCCTGTTTCCATGCTGTACGACTCTAGGCACTTGGATAGGAAGAGCTGAAAGGGCTTGTTTCTGTTTGGTATGATTCTGTTCACTGCTGAGCAAAAGAAAATTGTGCATCATGTTGAGATCAGACTCTATCGAAACAGATGCTTACTAGAGCTTGGTGCTAGACTGTCTGGCTCAGTGTTTTCTGCTGCTTGGGAGATTTAATAGTCAGGCCTATGTTTCAGTTTTAGTTTTAGTTTTAGAGATACAGCGTGGAAACAGGACCTTCGGCCCACCGGTCAGTGACTAGCACAATCCCACACACTAAGGACAATTTACAATCTTTATCGGAACAAATTAACCTACAAACGTGTACGTCTTTGGAATGTGGGAGGAAACCAGAGCACCCGGAGAAAACCCACGCTGGTCACAGGGAGAACGTACAAACCCCGGAAAGACAACACCTGTGGTCAGGATCAGGATGATTAGTAAAGATGTCAGGGGTTATGGGGAGAAGGCAGGATAATGGGGTTGAGAGGGAAAGATAGATCAGCCATGATGAATGGTGGAGTAAAACAGGTCCTTAGGTGGAGTAAACAGGCCCTGAGTCCGCATCGACCTGCAATCCCGCACACTAACACTACCCTACATACACACTAGGGACATTTTTTACATACATTTATACCAAGCCAATTAACTTAATACATGTCTGTCTTTGGAATGTTGGGATGAAACTGAAGATCTCGGAGAAAACCCACGCAGGTCACGGGGAGAACGTACAAACTCCGTACAGACAGCGCCCGTAGTCAGTATCGAACCCGGGTCTCTGGCGCTGTAGGGCAGCCACTCTACCGCTGTGCTACTGTGCCGCCCATATTTGCTCAAATAATCTATCTGAAATGGTGGGCTCTCCTTTGTACGATGCAGAGATCAGACATCATCTAAACAGATGCTTGCTTGAGCTCAGTGCCACACATTTTGGCTTGGTGCTTGAACGATTTAATAAAGACAGCCCCATGACCCCAGGATCTGCAACATAATCCTCTGATTATGCTAGACAGATTAAGCTTTTTATTGCTGGGGGATTAAAGCAGGGAAACCCGTTTAATTAACAGGGAAATATAGCGAAAATCAGCATTTATGTGGCTAATTAACTCTCGTGAACATTAAAAAAAACACAGAGGCTACCATTCCCAAACACTTAAGGTAAGGAAGGAGAGGTGGGCTGATAATATGTGCAGTAGTTTGCTTGGTCACACCTGTCAAAGCAGCAAATAATTCTGGTCAATCACTGCCTCCTCGAATTCTGACGGAGGGAGAAATGATTGTTGCCATAACACAGCGCCACGAGAATACGTTTCCTCCCACTCTCAGTCTAACGGAAGATCAGTCTGCACTTGACAGGCCAGAACGATTAACGTGTGAGTTATTGTCGCGCTATAAAACCTTTCCCTTGAGGCTCAGAGGAGACCAGGTAGAAGTCACAATGTCATAGAGTCTTAAGGGCCTGCCCCACTTGGGAGTCATTTGCGCGTCATTTACGCGACATAATTTACGCGTCACGACACACGACGAGCACGTGATGCGCGCATTACACGTGCATGATGACATAGGCAGTGACGCGCGGTCGCGCGAGGCGCCCCAGGATTTTGGGGTGTACAAAATCTTCGTGCGCCATCTGCGTGAAGCGCAAATGACTCCCAAGTGGGACAGGCCCTTCACACCGTGGAAGTATATTCAATGATGAGAGGCATCGACAAGGCAGAGAGTCAGAACCTTTTTCCCAGGATGGAAATGTCAAGGACCAGAGGGCCTAGCTTTAAGATGACAGGGGTTCTTTCCTGACCTTCTTTCCTGTCCTGGGCCTCCTCCAATGTCAGAGTGAGGCCAAACGCAAATTGGAGGAACAGCACCTCATATTTTGCTTGGGCAGCTTACAGCCCACCAGCATGAATATTGATTTCTCTAATTTCAAGTGACCCTTGCATTCCTTCTCTCTCCGTCCCTCCCCCACCCGAGCCATCCTGTTAGTTTTACTGCTCACATCCCTTTATTATCAACTCTTCCACTGCCAACAATGGACCATTGTGGGCTCCACATTTCCTTTGGACATCGGTTCCGGCTCTGAACCTTTACATACCTCCACTTTCCTTCTCCCCGGATCTCAGTCTGAAGAAGGTACTCAACCCGAAACGTCAACCACTCTTTTTCTCAAGGGATGCTTCTTGACCCACTGAGCTGCTCCAGCATTTTGTGTCTATCTTAAGTTTAAAGGAGATGTGCGGGGCAAGTTCTTTACATTTAGAGAGTGGTGGGTGCCTGGAATGTGGGCGTCTTTGGAGTGTGGGAGGAAACGGAAGATCTCGGGGAAAACCTACGCAGCTCACAAGGAGAATGTACAAACTCTGTACAGACAGCACCCGTAGTCAGGATCGAACCCGGGTCTCTGCAAGGCAGCAACTCTACCGCTACACCACCATGCCGCCCTCCAAAAAATATATAAAATTGTGAGAGACATAGATAAGGTAGAGAGTCAGAACCTTTTACCCAGGATGGAACTGCCAAGGACTAGAAAACACAGCTTAAAAGTGAGAGGGTTAAGTTTAATTAAGGTGTGCAGGGCATGTTTTTTTACATTGAGTGGTGGGGACCTGGAACACATTGCTGGGGGTGATGCTGGAGGCAGATACGATAGTGGCATTTAAGAGACTTCTCCTCTCATTGTAAAATCTTGCTCTTGAGTCTGAGAGGAGGCCTGGGAGAAGTGTATTAAATGATGAGAGGTATAGATAGGTTTTGACACTACTCTTTCTCCCAGGAAGGAAACGGCAAAGACTAGAGGGCATAGCATTGAGCTGAGAGGGGCTACGTTTGAAAGAGAAGTGCAGGGCAAGTTTTTTCACGAAGATGGTGGTGGGTGCCTGGAATGCACTGCCAGTGGTGGTGGTGGAGGCAGATACGACAATGGCATTTAGGAAGATTTTAGATAGGCATATATATATGCAGGGAATGGAGGGACATGAATCGCATATAGGCAGAGGAGATTAGTTTATTGCGACATGATGCTTGCACGGAAATTGTGGGCCGAAGGGCCTGTTCCAGTGCTGTGCTGACAAACTGAATCTGGTTGGACCAAATAAAATGAAGCAAAACGGTTGAGCTGCTGCCTTACAGCGCCAGAGACCCGGGTTCGATCCTGACCATGGGTGCTGTCTGTGCAGAGTTGGTACATTCTCTCCGTGACCACGTGGGTTTTCTCCGGGTGCTCCAGCTTCCTACCGCATGGTGGGCTGCTCTGGAAGGTTAGATCGCATGGGATCCAAGGAGAGGTAGCTGAATGGATAGCAAATTGGCTCCCTGGAAGGAAGCAGAGGGTGATGGTGGAAGGTTGCTTCTCGGACTGGAGACCAGTGGTGTGCCTCAGGGTTTGGTGATGGGCCCGTTACTGTTTGTCATCTACATCAATGAATTGGATGAGAACGTACACAACAAGATTAGCAAGTTTGCAGATGATACAAAAGTGGGTGGTATTGTAGATCGTGAAGATTAGTGTGAATGATTGGAGCAGGATCTTGATCGATTGGCTAGGTAGGCCGAAGAATGGTTGATGCAATTTAATACAGAGAAATGTGAGGTGCATTTTGGAAAGTCTAACATGGGCAGGGCCTACACAGTGAATGGTAGAGCTCTGGGTAATGCTGTAGATCAGAGAGATCTAGAAGTGCAGGTGCATAGTTCATTGTAGTGGAGACTAGTGGAGGTTGATAGGGTGAACAAAAACTCAGTCAGAATATTGAGTTTTGGTTGGGTGGACAAGTTGCAGGTATATAAGACGTTGGTGAGACCACATTTAAAGTATTGTGTTCAGTTCTGGGCACCATGTTATGGGGAAGATGTTGTCAAGTTGGAAAGGGTACCGAGCAGATTTACTAGGATGTTGCCAGGGCTCAAATGCCTGAGCTATAGGGACGGGTGGAGCAGGATAGAACTCTATTCCTTGGAGTGCAGGAGGATGAGGGGTGGTCTGAGAGAGGAGTATAAAATTGAGTAGACGCACAGAGTGTCTTGCCCATGGAAAGGGAATCGTAGACCAGGACATAGATTCAAAGTGAAGGGAAAAAGATTTAATAGGAATCTGAGGGGTAACTTTTTAACACAGTGGGTGTATGGAACAAGCTGCCAGAGGAGGTAGTTGAGGCAGGGACTATCTCGATGTTTAAGAAACAATAGACGGGTACAGTGCCCTCCATAATGTTTGGGACAAAGACCCATCATTTATTTATTTGCCACTGTACTCCACAATTTGAGATTTGTAACAGAAAAAAATCACATATGTTTAAAATGCATGGTCATATTTTATCAAAGGCATTTTCTACATTTTGGTTTTACCATATAGAAATTACAACTGTGTTTATATATAATCCCCCCATTTCAGGGCACCATAATGTTTGGGACACATGGCTTCACAGGTGTTTGTATTTGCTCAGGTGTGTTTAATTGCCTCCTTAATGCAGGTATAACACCTAGTCTTTCCTCCAGTCTTTCCATCACCTTCGGAAACTTTTATTGCTGTTTATCAACATGAGGACTAAAGTTGCGCCAATGAAAGTCAAAGAAGCCATTATGAGACTGAGAAACAAGAATTAAACTGTTAGAGACATCAGCCAAACCTTAGGTTTGCCAAAATCAACAGTTTGGAGCACCATTGAGACGAAAGAGATCACTGGTGAGCTTACTAATTGGAAAGGGACTGGCAGGCCAAGGAAGCCCTCCACAGCTGATGACAGAAGAATTCTCTCTATAATAAAGAAAAATCCCCAAAAACCTGTCCGACAGATCAGAAACACTCCTCAGGAGTCAGGTGTGGATTTGTCAATGGCCACTGTCCGCAGAAGACATCATGAACAGAAATACAGAGGCTACACTGCAAGATGCAAACCACTAGTTAGCTGCAAAAATAGGATGGCCGGGTTAGTTTGCCAAGCAGTACTTAAAAGAGCAACCACAGTTCTGGAAAAAAATCTTGTGGAAAGATGAGACGAAGATTAACTTATATCAGAATGTTGGCAAGAGCAAAGTGTGGAGGAGAGAAGGAACTGCCCAAAATCCAAAGCATACACCCTCATCTGTGAAACATGGTGGCGGGGGTGTAATGGCCTGGGAATGTATGGCTGTTGAAGGTACTGGCTCACTTACCTTCATTGATGAAACAACTGCTGATGGTAGTAACATAATGAATTCTGAAATGTATAGACACATCCTATCTGCTCAAGTTCAAACAAATGCCTCAAAAACCATTGGCCGGCGGTTCATTCTGCAGCAAGACAATGATCCCAAACATACTGCTAAAGCAACAAAGGAGTTTTTCAAAGTTATAAAATAGTAAGATTAAACGAGAACTTAGCAGTTTGAAGTTTGATCTTTATTTTATGAGGAGTAACGTTGAGGGAATACGTGAAGAACCCCGCCAGGACACACGCGTGCCATTCTTCAAAGCAGTGGTGTGAAATCACAGATAACTGTAATGACTAAACATAGTAAGATTAGAGAAGAGGTACCAGTTGAGTATATGATCAAGGGTGGGACCGGATGGCACGTAATCCCTCAATGTTACGCCTCATAAAATAACGATCAAACTTCAAACTGGTAAGTTCTCGTTTAATCTTACTATTTTACTTCGGAGTCACGTGAGTGACTACGTGAAGATTTTAAAGCTCTGTGATTTCATGCCGTGGAAACGAGTCCATGCATCACATCTGCCTTGATTATGGGGAGAATAGTGTTAACATCATCAGACATCAATACGATATTGAAACCCCAACGATAAATATATTAACACCAAATTATAGCCCCTATTTATGGGGTAAATTATATTACAGAACTTAAAATTGTTTCTGCAAATGTTCCAGGTTCAATGACTGGTTTGTTATAAAATCGTTGGAAGGTTTTCTCCGTTGACCATCCTGCTGTCTTGAGGATTTGGTCCATAGGAACATCCAACTTCATAGCTGCCGATGTAGCTGCAGCCCTGGTGGAGTGAGATTTAAAAAGCTAGTGTCTACTCCAGCCTTTATTAGGACCTGTTTTAGCCATCTAGAGATGGTCTGGACTGTCACTGTTTTGAGTGGCTGTTTGTAGCTGATTAAAAGTGACATTTCTTTCCCTCTGATGATCTTAGTATACTCCATATATAATAGTAAACGTGTTACAATACAGAGACGATCATCTGTTGGGTAGGCCCTGAATTCTGTTTTTAGGCCTGCTGACCCCTGTCTGTTCTGTTTGACTAATTCATTGATGTGAAAAGTTAAATTTCCAGATGAAATAGTCATGTTGTCCAGCCTTAGTTTCTGTAGTGACTGGACCCTTTGTGCCGTGACCAAGGCCATCAGCATGACTGTTTTCATAGTCAGTGTCTGTAGGGACAGAGCTGTAGCTGGAGACCAGTTTCTTAACATGGTCAGTACAATGCTCACATCCCATATTTGGTAGTACCTGGTTCTTGGGGGATTAACATTAAAAATGCCCCTCATGAGTTTGGTTACCAGGGTGTGTCCCAACAGAATGCCGCTCTGTTCCTTGCCACAGGTATGTTGACTGAGCAGTTCTGGCGCAGTTGATGGCACTATGACTGAGCCTCTCATTGTAACGGAGGCTTGCCCGGAATTCCAGAACAGACGGGATGTTCATAAATCTGTGGGTGATGTTTATTGTTGTGACAGTACTTCCCATTTCTTGATGACACCAAGTACTGTTTTTTGGTGGACTGTCTGTGGGCCGCTGAAATAATATCCACTGTTTGGTCCGTCAGTCCCAGGTGTAGTAGAGGTGCTTTCAAACTCTACAAATTAATAGGTTTATATAATTATGACATGGGTAACTTCCCCTTGTTGCGGGACGAACCAGTAAATTAGGTCTATGATGGATGGTGATGCATGGTTCTAATACCATGTCGAGTATCACCGGGACCGATGGTTGAGTAGGCCAATCGGGTACTATCAAAATACCAGATGCGGAGCCTTGCTGTATATTCCTAAATACCCGACTGATGAGGCAGAAAGGAGGGAATGCACAAATAAACAATCCCCCAATGCAGCGAAAATGCATCTGTTGCCCCTGCCCCAGGTTCTGGTTCCCATGAACATAATTCGATAGCTGGTGTGAGCCTGGATGCGAATAGGTCGATAGCTGGTGTTCCATACCGTGCTGTAATTTCAGCAAATACATTTTTATCCAACATCCATTCAGTGTTTTCATTGAATTTGTCTGCCACTAAATTTAGTTTACCTGGTAAGTAGGTAGCTGATATCCAAATATCTCTCCCTGGATACACTATTGCCAAATTGTGTTGGCCAGATTGTCACATAATGTTGATTTGTTTCCACCCATATGGTTGATATATGCTACCACGGTGGTGTTGTCAATTTGTAGTCTAACATGCTGGTGATATAACGCAGAACAATATGACTTAAGGCCATGGAATGCACTTAACATTCCCAGGTAGTTTATGCCCAGTGTTTGTAATAATGATGCCTTCTGTGCATTCCATCTCCCCCACTGCTGGAAATGGAATTGGTAGCACCCCCATCCAAGTGCACTGGCATCAGTTTGTAGTTCCATAGACGGGTAGCTGATAATGTTTGGATAGGAACAATGCCTAATGTTATCTTTCCACCATTTTAGTTCCATTATGGCCTCTGTTGGCAGCTTCATTGGTCAAATGACCACCATAATTTTTGAGTGCTCGTATTTTAGCCCTCTGTAATTTTTGATAATGTAATTTTTGATAATGTAAAGGCCCGATTTGTGTGGCTGGAAACGCAGCCACTATTATGCCAATTATTCTTGCTACCAGTCTGATGGATGGTTTTGTGATGTCAATGATTTTGCTGCAAGCCTCCATTAAGGCTGTAACCTTTTCTTTCGGCAAAGTCACTGACATGTGAACTGAGTTAAGGGTGAACCCCAGATGATCCATTGTGTTAAATAACATCTGTGGTCACCTCTAATGGGTACTGTATAGTAAGCATCTTTTAAAACGATGCTTGCCATGTAGTAACCTAGGAAATCAATTGCTTAGCAGTAATAAAGGTTTCCATCTAGTAATGAATATATTGTACGAAAGTATTCAAATTAGTCAAATCTATGATGATGCGGCAACCACCATCTTGTTTACGATAAAGATTTTGGACACGAATTCCTGTGATTCGTGTTGGGTTTCCTCCATTACTCCTTTTTTTATATGGCCACTGTAGTTCAGCATGCGCTTTTGATTTTTCTTTGCCTGTAAGCACGAACATTCGGTTCGGTACATGCTGAACTGGAGGATTATGTTTTTGTATAAATTCTATGGTATAACCCTATACTTCTGAAAATATAAGTGTCGGTAGTTAATTTATTCCATGCATCCAGATAGAATTGTAATCTCCCACCAACCTCGTAAGGAACCAGACCCACCTACCTCCATGGTTACTATTGGTAGGTTTGTTACTTTTTCGGCATCCTCCGTGGACGTTGAGGCGCCGGTGTCTGGATCTGTAGTTGGGTCGGTGTTGAGGGTTAGCGCATTCCCCAGGAAGGCTGGTCTGGGCCATGGCCTAAAAAGACCAATGTTGAGTGTTCCTGGCCTTTGAGCTTTCACCAGTTTGTCTTGGCTGACTGGTGGTGCGTAGGGGTGCTTTTTCTGGCCGAAGTAGTTTTTAGACGTTGCTTTAATGAGCCCCAGGGTTTTACCCTCTTCGTCAAGTTCTTTTACCTGTTTTGATAAGTTGCCTCCAAATAGTAATATTGGTGGTTTGGAGGTTCCAGGTTTGCATAGGCCTGCAAATTAGGGTCTAAAGCCAGTTGGATGGCACTTCTTCCTAATGCTGTTTACTCGTATTGGTAGTTGCAAAATAAAGCCAGTGCATCCTGGTGATCTTGTGTCATGTCTTTTTTGTTTATTGTGCGGGCAAAAACCGTAATTCCCGCTGTTAGGACTTTCAGAACTTTCTGTAGTTTCAAGTCCCTGGCTCTGATTGAGGCTCCAACATGTTTTCAAGTACACTGGTTGACACTGGGAACATTCAGTGTTTTGCAGTTCCCTGGTGGTAAGTGTCTTGCTGTGGTGTCCAATAATGCCTGTCCTTACAGCTGGTTGAATGACAAGTAGTCGATACTTGCAGCTATTTTAGGTTCCAGGTTTTGGCCAGTTTGGTCGGGTTGAATAAACTGGGACACCATATCCAATAGGTTTTCTTGCACCCCATGTGCGCTAGGGGTATGTTCTGCACCCCTCTTCAGGGTCAGCCCAGAATTGACCCCCTGTACTCGACTCTGATGAGGGAGAAACACTGTGCAGCCCTACAAGAGGTACTGCTGTAGGACTTACTAGCTGCCCACTGTGACTAGTCTCCATCTCCCGGAGCCTGTCACTTTGGAGTATTTGCTCCAACAGCCGCTCCAACTGGCTCCAATGCTCTCGGGCACTGGCCACTCGCGGCTGCTCCAGTTCCTGCAGCCGCTCCAACCGGCTCCAATGCTCACGGGCACTGGCCGTCGCGGCTGCTCCTGAAGCCGCTCCTGCTCCAGTTCCTGCAGCTGCTCCAACCGGCTCCAATGCTCACGGGCACTGGCCGTCGCGGCTGCTCTTGAAGCCGCTCCTGCTCCAGTTCCTGCAGCCGCTCCAACCGGCTCCAATGCTCACGGGCACTGGCCATCGCGGCTGCTCTTGTTCCCCGCTCCCAGCCGCTCCAACCGGCTCCAATGCGCACGGGCACTGGCTGCTCGCGGCTGCTCCTGAAGCCGCTCCAACCGGCCCCAATGCTCACGGGCACTGGCCGCTCGCGGCTATTCAGAGTCGGACTCATCGGAGTCAACGACTCTGTTAGTTTTTTGCTTCGCTCTACCGCCCGGCCGTGGCCGGTGCGGGAGCGAAGTCGGGCACAGCTGTTCCCATTACGGGAGATTGGCGTGCCGTTGGCTGCTGCTGCTGGCTGCCCGCAACTTCGCGGTTCTCCCCCGCCAGCTTTGTCGCAGCCTTCGTGGATCTGGTCCATGTCTCCACCTGTAAGGTAAGTGGAAGGAACGCAGAGTCTCCTTACCTGCTGTTCCCGGCTTTCAAATTCTGCCGCTAAGGGAACGTCGTTCCCCCTGCTGTGACTCGTTGCAATGCGTGTAGCGATATGGCACGCATGTGTCCTGGCGGGGTTCTTCACGTAGTCACTCACGTGACTCCGAAGTAAAATGGTCAATTCTTGAGTGGCCAAGTCAATCAACTGATCTGAACCCAATTGAGCATGCATTTTTCATGCTGAAGAGAAAATTGAAGGAGACTAGCCCCCAAAACAAGCATAAGCTAAAGATGGATGGCTGCAATGCAGGCCTGGCAGAGCATCACCGGAGAGGACACCCAGCAACTGGTGATGTCCATAAATTGCAGACTTCAAGCAGTCATTGCATGCAAAGGATATGCAACAAAATACTAAACATGACTACTTTCATTTACATCGTCCCAAACATTATGGTGTCCTGAAATGTGGGGACTATGTATAAACACTGCTGTAATTTCTACATGGTGAAACTGTTAATATTGACCAAATTAAAGACACCATAAAATGGAGGATCCCTGCATTTGTCAGAATTGCTTAAACCTTGTCAGTGGAAATTTACAGGTTTTGGATGGCGCCAGTCAGTCTAGGCTTAGATTGATATGCAGGATGGTGAAGGATCCAAGTGTTCTCCTTGTTTCTCCTAAATTGATAAAATGTATAGCAGTTTTGCAAAAGAACCTTAAATGCATCACTTTGATTGGATCGTTGCAAGGGCATTGTAAATAGTGTTAATAATGTTGCGAGACGGTTATCCTGTTAATTGTTGATTGGTTCAACTGTTAAGCCTAGGAGGAACTGTTTGAATCCCAGGGCAAATGCTGCACTATTCATTTATGTTGGCTTCCTTCTGGAAGCTTCTTCCAGATACAATGTATATAAGGTTTTTGATTTATTAATATGTTTGATTGGATAGTAAAAGAGGCCACTCCTATGCAGTTCGGCCCCTCAAAGTTTGGGGACCTATGAATGGCAGCCCCCACGAGATCCCTTGTCGATTTTCTGGAAGAGCGCTTGGGACTGCGTGACCTTTTGGAGTGTCTCTGCTTGCACAAGGCTGAAGGGCTTGGCCAGGCAGATACAAGGATCAAACCTGCAGTGATTTAGGTATCGTATAGGGGAATTTGTTGTGTTATCCAAAAATACAGTTTAGTTGTTCCAGTGCTTGAATCACTGTTTTATTGACTGAACTAGACTAGGGGGGAAGCTTAGAAAGAGCTTATTTACAAAACCAAAATGGATAAAATTGGCCTTTATTAAAATCTGACAATGTGCACTTTAACCACATGTGATTTTTTTTTTTTTCTATTACAAGCCTCAAATTGTGGCATACAGAGGCAAATAAATAAATGATGGGTCTTTGTCCCAAACATTATGGAAGGCACTGTACATGGATATTACAAGTATAGAGGGATCTGGGACAAATGGTAATCGAGTTTCACTGTACCTTAATTGTTACATGTGACAATAAACAGACCTTTGAACCCTTTGAAAGGCTGGCAGCTGGGACTAGTGTAGATGGGACATGTTGGCCGGTGTGTGTGTAAGTTGGGCCAAAGGGACTGTTTACACACTGTATGACTTCATAATACCAAAGATGTACTAGTTTTGAGGTTAATTGGCTTCAATAAAATTGTAATTTATCCCTAGTGTGTAGGATAGTGCTAGTGTAAGGGATGATCGCTGGTCAATGCAGACCCGGTGGGCCGAAAGGCCTGTTTCCATTCAGTGTCTAATCTAATGTCTAATTCCCTGATAATGTAAACTTGAAAATGGCATGAAAGTGCGTAAGAAAGCTTTGGAACACATCACTAAGTATGACCTCATCCCTCCCGAACGACAGA